>NC_086247.1:26390202-26701452 GCF_021018805.1 Prinia subflava | reverse complement strand
AGCAGTGTTTTGAAGAGTGTAGGCTGATGGTGATACAATCTGAATGTTGCGCTGATGTACAAAATTATTCTTGCCAAAAGAGTAATCCTTGTCTCCAGTGAAATCTAAATATATCTGTTTTGCTAGAGCACCTTGCCAAGTGAGATATTAGCCTGCACAGAACTAACCTGTCAATATTCAGGAGTTTTCTTCTTTTAAAACAGTATTTTATTGACGCAAGAACACTGAACTGTGAAAGAAGCATGAACAATGCCTGATCTGCATTATATAAAGGTTATATAGATCTGCAGTATATAAAGGTTATTGAACATAGACATTTTTGCCATTTTTTGTGGATGACAGTATGGATATGCCCACTAACTTAAAATTAACTTTATAATGGAGGAGTTTTGTTTATTTCAATAAGCATGGATGAGTAATAGTTAAGGCTGATAATAAAGAATCTATTTCACTTCTCTAATGATTTGGTGAAACCATAAATTGTTGCCATTTTGTCTTGTAGAGTTTTGATTATGTCAAGCTGGAAGACACAAAAATGTTTTTTGGGAAAATGTTGGGAAAGAAAAATTCAAAGGCAATGAGAGAAAGAGTACTTATTCTTTTGCTTCAGTTTAAAATATTTCATGAATTAAATAGAAAAGAATGAATTCACTTTTACAGTGAAGAAATACTATATAAAAATATAGATTTTTTAATTTATAGAATATTTTAATGTAGAATAACATGAGTTACTTTATTTTTTGAGAGGATTTACATTATCAAAACAAAAGTCAAAAAAAGACTTCTTTCAAAAGCTACTAAATTACTTTGTCTTTCCAGTGTTTATCAGGAAGCAGGCTGATATATACCTGCATGACATTCAAATATTCAGAAAGGACACGCTGACATTTCCTGCCAGAAGAAAACAAGATGCATAAAAATATATCATCATATGAAAAGCAGCAGTACCCCTATCTCTAATTCTCCGTTTGCAATGTTGATCAGGACCTCTCATAAACCTGTACTATTTCAGGTTAGGCCTATATGGAAAGCATCTTTCAAAAGAAGAAAATTACATTTTCTTCATAAAGAGAAGATGGTAGGGTGGAGGAAAATTTATTTCATTATTCATTTATTTCATTTTTCTGAATAAAGATTGATACTATATTCAGTAAGTATATTTGAAATTCTAACTTTTGGCATTTACTTACATGAATACCTTCTAAGCAAAAAAAGATAGTATTAATGAGTATATAATAGACAAGAAAAAACATACCTGGGCTGTTGGTGCCTTTGGTGGTGGAGGGGCACCTTCATTCTTGCAATCTGTTATCTCAGGTGCTAATTTTGGTCTGGAAAATACTGATTTTAGTTTTCTAAACATCCTGCCTCTTCAGCTCCTGTGAAGCCTCTGTGCCTCTTTTACCATGAATAGGTTTATAGCACATGTTTTCTTGCCATCAGTAATCAAGCCAATTAGACAGATAATCAGGTTTAGGTCTGATTAGAGCCTCAAAGAAATTTCCTACACAGTCTTGTTCAGTGACATTTTTTTTTGTCATCGCTACCACCTTTTCTTTTTATCTCGTAGAATAAGTTGGTTTTCAGTTATTTTTGAGGGTTACACCATATACAGTTCCATTTTTCATGCAGAAAGTCAGGAGAGTGATTTTTTTTTCTTTTGAGAATAAACCAGTGTCTTATCTTTTATGTATTGGATATTAAGCATTTAATTTATGTTTTGAGATAAGGTTTTCAGTTGTTAGCACATCTGTAGTTTAACCAGGAAATGAAAATATTGAATTAATAAACAATCAACAATACAATACCTGATGTCCAAAAAGGTTTAATTTCTTTGCAGTCCTGAATTTATTTTTGAGTAAATGACAATAAAAGGTCCTTGCTTGGGGTTTGTTTTAGCAACTTTATACCTTGTTTTATTCTTATTTTAAAACATGGAAAAAATGAGTCTTTCATTTCCTAATGCATTTACAGGCAATACAACTTTTTATTGTCTTAGCTAGAATTTTGATAAGAATAAGTTTTAGGTAAGTGAATATCACATAAATTAGTAAAATATAGTTTATAAGTGGGACATGATATTGAGATTCTATAGGCTTTGGGTCATCCTATATAAATCAGGTATGGCTTAGTTTATAGGTAAATTCAGTTTCAAGTATCTCTAATGCCATGTAGATTAAGCTCATCTTAGCAAGGAGATTTACAAATTAATTGTCTCTTTTTCTCTTAATTTCACTTTATGTATTACTAATCTATGCCTTCACTTTGAGCTTTGAATTTAAGATAACAGCTTACAACTAATTTATGCTCATCATCAAGGCATCAAGAAATACAGAAACCTACTCCACTGAGCTATTCCTTAAATGACATATTTAGCAATTACATCAAAGTATTGCAAATGTCCCTCCTTGGGTTTTATCATCTGGCAAGGATGGTTTTAATCCTTTTTCTACCATAGTAGTAACTCTAAGAATGAACCAACAATATACCTTAGTTTGCAAGTTTTTTCCCTCCAATGAGACTTATGAAGCAAACGTTATAATAGTTGGCCAGACTTCAATTTTGTAAATGGGAACCTGCCCCGGGAATGATTATTTCATAGTTGTTAGATACAGCAGGAGCTTAGAATGTCAATTTTTTATTAGCCTCTATGACATGATTTACTTTAAAAGAATGCAATTCTTGCTAATCTTTCAAACTATTTTTAAAATTAGTGTTTTAATGAGTAAATTAATAAATTAAATAAATTAATATCTAAATAAATCATAATAATAAATAAATAAATTAATATCTAAATTATTTTCACTTATTTATGCAGGTCTGGATAATGGGTAGCTTCTTTTCTTCTGAATGTGAATTTTTACATCTCCTCATAACAGAAGAATCCTAGAAAACAAGTTAGTTTCTCATTTACTATGTGAAATTTTAGTGGATTAATTGACCAGTTTAGGAAACATTAAACCACAGCCATCTACAAACCATATTTGAATACTAAGCCTTTTTGAGAGCAACAAGTTTCTCATTAAAAAAAGTCTTAATTATTAAAATCTTTTAGAACAGATAGTTTTTTTCCTTGTTTATTAAAAATGATAAAGTTCTGAAAAAAAACCCCATAATGCAATAAAAATATGTAACATTTATATTTAATTTCTCCTAAGAAAATAGAAGAATTTCTTCAAAATTATGCCCAGTCATCTTTTCAAAATGTGAAGCAATATGTTTAGATGCTTTTTCTAAATATAATGTTTATGCTGGTATATAATTGATAATTAAGGGGCTTGCAAAATGAATGTAGCAGACATTAAAAGGAATGTGCCATTGGGAATATGCCCATATTATGGACATCCACAGTTCATGAATGTTATATTGCTTAGTCTGTGACTAATTAAAATTCAAATGTTTGAACCCCCTTCATAAGATCTAATTTTGTAAATAATAAGCAGATTACAACAAAACTTGTATTTTGATACCAGTGGAGGTACAAATTCACTTCTGACCCTAGCAAAATGACTAATCTGCTTCAATGTATCCATTTTCTTCTATGGCTATTTAGGTATTTTTACCACATTTTGAACATGTTAAAGCACTTCAGGGAATTGAAAACCATGATGCACTGTTAAGTAAGAAGATTATGAGTGCAGCAGAAAAGAAGATAGACTGTGTGTAGTTAGCTTCTTAACTACATTGGCTTTGGCCAGGGCTTACTAGGTGTTGTATTTATGGTAAACCCCAGAGGGTACAGAGATTTCAATATATTGTCTCATATATTCTCCAGCTATAGGGGGGGTACGTCCTATATCTATTATTGATTGACCTCCTATCTTCTTTTTCTTCAAGGAAATATTTGTCTTCCAGTAAAAAATGTGACATATGCACTGGCTTTTCAAACTTTTGATAAGATTTTTTTCAAAGGATTTTAATTTTAAAGAGTGTAGTACTTAAATCATAAGAAAACACAAGAGGAAGCATGACTTCTTTTTCTGAATAATCAGGAGTGATGTTAATAGGAAGAGATTTCTTTTTTCAGGACTATTCTTTGGGGTGGTTTTGGTTTTGTTGGTCTTTTTTTTGCCTGAAACTTGTAATAAAATGTTTGAAAACACTGTGAGATCAGATTTAACTCACAGTGTGGTTAATAGGCACAGAGTGAGTTCCAAGGACTGATTTTCACTCCTCCAAAGGCAGTGTCAGTTGCTCCATTTGTTTGAATGTACAAATCAATAGATATCACTTGGAATTTTTATTTTGTATTGAGTCATGTGTAACCTTTTTAAAAGATCGATGCCTGGGTTTCACTTCTATTCAGATATTCCCCTGATGCAAAATGTAGTGTGCAGATGCTTTTCACAGGTATCTTTCTTCAGTTTATATATATGATTGAAGGATCTTGACAGCTAAGGGTAGCACATCTTTCTTTAGAGCTCTAATAGTACTGAGACAAAAGCTGAAGCTAGCACCTTTAATAATTTTTGCTTCTTCACAGTGTAAAATTTGACATTTTCATTTCAACTATTTTTCTGGATTAATGAAAATTATAACTAATTTATCTGTCTTCCTTAAAGCTGAGGTTTTTGTTAAAAGACTTTGTTTATTTTTTCCTCAGATAAAAATTGCTTTTGGAGCTCAGATTGTTCATATCTTCTAACAAACTCTACCTTAGTAAAGAAAATTAGTTCATGTTTTCAATGGAAATATGTCTCCTGAGGCATATTATCACAGTCATGGCCAGATGTATGCTTTAAAACTTTAGCATTTAGTGACATATCTCTAGAAATTACAAAGATTACTTACAGGATGATTCCTTCACCATTTTACGATATCTAATTTTGCACTGATTCATAAGGCTTTTCTTATGTTGCAGTTTATCTGTTAGCACAAATCCTCTGCATCCTAAGTTTGAGGCAGTACTAGGTGTTATGGTCTGGAGGAATCTGAAAATATACTATCATCTTGATTGTTCTAGTCTTCAAGGAATGCAGACATTCCTTTCAAATTCAGTTTTATTTGTAAAATCCAATCATAGGATTTATTCAGTCTACAACAAAAAAGAGGTTGAAACACTTGTTTGGCAATATACTGAAAAAGACAGAATGACATTATTTCCTATTCCTTTTCACATTCCTCTATATAAAATTGTTTAGTTAAGTTGGGAGCCATATCCTAAAGGCTCATTTTCTAGAGCCTGCACCAGATCCTGGCTAGCTTTGAATATGATCATAGAATCATGCTGTAATGTGCTGTGTGGGTTGTAGTGATGCCTTAAGTTTTAGCTTTCATACTTTCCAGATTCTGCACTGCATTAGTATATAACTCTGAACTTTATATAAAGTGTTAGCAAATTCTCTTCACAGCTTAGTTAGACAAAACAATCCTTTTCCAGCCCAAGAACCAAGTACACCGTTGCAGCTTCAGGCCCAAAAAGTATAAACAATAGCAAATTGAGGAGAGCAGCCTGGTAAGATGGGATTGCATTACCTGAAATCGTAATTGGACAATTAACCCCATGTAAATGGACCAAAACTTATTAAAGTGTGAAAACGTGTGATCTGTTGTCCATCTTGGGTGGAGCCACAGCTGGACTCTTGTACTGCCTGAGGTGTATCCTTTGAAGGCCTTTTGCATAAATACCTGCTTTATTCCTTTAACACTGTCTAGCTTCTGTTCTAGGTACCCTCTCAAGGCATTAGTAGGAGGTGACAAAATGGACTGTCAGCCTGCCAAAATTGTAGTGGCTGATGCCACTTCTTGCTAGTGACCTCTTTTGATGAAAGTGACGTGAATAAAAAGAGTGGGATTTAAGACAGAAGAAAAATGTAAACCTCCTTATGTTATGACATTCATCTGCAAACATAATAAACACTGAGGAAAGGTTCTTGCCTACTAGCAGAAGATACACATCCCTTAGTATGTCTGGCTTTTCTTCTTGTTTCTTTTCCTGTCCTTTTGGCATCTTTTTTTCACCTCAGAGCAAAAAAACAAACAAAACCAAAAGCAAACAAACAAAAAACCCACAAAAACAAAAAAAACCACCCCACACCACCAATAGATGTTTATGCCTGTATTTCTTTTATGTCCTTATGGGCAGAATTTCTTTAGTAACATCATTGTCACTGCCTAAAATGTGACTCATCACATGAGAAAGCTTATCTGCTGAGGTAATGCTCAAAAGTGTCTCTTTCACTTAAATGAGTACCCAAAATAAGTCTCTGGACCTAGCGCCAAACTGGAACAGACCCTCCAGAGAAAGACAACCACAAAACCTACTTGGAGGACTCTCAGCCAAGGCTATACCACTGAAAGAATTAGGTGTCCTGCAGCCCCTCTTGGGAGACCACAGAATCTCAAACCAGCAAGTTAGGGTCTCTTCAAGGACCTTCATGGGCAGTACTTGTTTGGGGTGTGTAGAGGTCACTCTTGTGTCAGAAGCAAACAAAACCTGAAAAACAGTGCTCTCATGGCACATTCAGCCATTTAGTAACCTTATACTGCTGAGGTCATAGTCTCCTTTCTTTTCCTGTTTTTCATCTCCATGAAGAAGAAGAGATTGCTATACAAGGAAATAAATTCTGTGCCACAACATTTAGGTGGGAAATTGCCTGTATGTGATCTGCTGGATATTCACAGGGGAAACACTCTGTGTGTAAGGCACTTCAAAGGAGACCGAAGTAGTTCAAAATATGAAGTTCAAGTGCTAGAGTTTATCAAAATATGCTTATACTGGTACAAAACCCAGTGGGAACAGCCACTCAAGCTGCCCCCCTTTCCTCTCTTACAATAGTGGATGAAACACTTTGAAAGAGTAGAAGATAAAATCACAATTTGCTAAAAAATTGCAGTAATCACAACTATATGAATAAAAGAGTGTACAAAAGACAGAGTGTTTTGCCCATGAAAGAGTATTTACCACCAAACAAACAAAAATGCTTCCTGAAGACAGTGCCTGGTATGATTTTCTCAAAGGCAAAAATGAAGTCTGGTCTCTGCTGAAACCATGTCATGATGTTATAGGTATGGAATTAAACAGTCCTAGAAACTGTACAAGAAACCCTTGTCTCTCTACCAATGACAAAGTGAGATGAGCTCAAAGATCATTCTGTACTAATAAATTTTTTTTGGCAAATACATGCACCTGTTTACAGTAGGAAATTTGACAAGGGTTCCTTTGCTGAATGTCTTCAGTAGGAAGCCCCAGCAAGAAAACAGAAAGAGGAGACAACCTCTTCCTTTGAAAGGTCTGACTCCCGGAGCCTGCATTTCAGTGTGGAGCTGCATGCACACAAATCTGGTGCACCTTTGCACCAAATTTAGAAACTTTTACTGAAAACAACTGGACAAGTAATTTTTTTCTGCCTGAAGGGTATTTACATCAAGAGTTAGAAAACTAAGTCACTTTGATAAAATTATTTTCTCTCAAATGCTAGTAGGAGCAATAAGATCTTTGAACCGTGAAAGCACACACTGTCGAAAATTTCAGTAAAATGTCAAGACTTCCAAAAAATGTGGTTCTGCTGCTTTGTTTTCAAACCTTATAAAATAGCATTACTCTGGAATGCTTTGTGTTGTTAAAAAGTTTGATATTGTGATGTTGGTTTCACTACCACTGCTTTACACGTCTTTATACTCAAAAGAAAAATGCAAGAGTTATTCTCTAGTAACTGTATTTATGTGACTTCACACCAGACTATGGGGTTATCATTTGCTTATTTAACCACTGATCATTGCTTCGCTTATGTAGAATACCATGGATAACAAGAATGGTAGAGTGGTAGGAAAGAATTTTATTCCCTTAAATAAAACTCTAGGAAAACAATGGGTGAGTTTGTCTTTCACATATGTGAGTGCATCAGGAAAAGGAAACTTCATTGTATATGAGAAGAAGAGAGAATCTTGAACCACAGCTGGATCTCAAATTTTGATAAGGTTTAAGTCCAAATCCTTTATTTTGGAATTCAAAACTATCTAATATGAGGTGAAAAGGAGCCTCCACATAAAATAGGATCGTTTTCTTTTAAAAAATCACAACATAAAACCAAAACTCCAAGGCAAACCAACCAAACACAAAAACAAACCAAACCAATGAAATATGTGTATTTTGCTCAGAATATCTGCAACATATAATCTCATTCTTGGTCCCAGGTTTCTGTCCAATACAATCTCAAAATTCTGCAATTATATTCTCTTACAGGAGTAAAATGGGGATGGGGAGGAAGAGAGAAGGAAATAGGTTCTTACACTGAAAAATATCTGAAGATGATCAGGATAGAATTGTAATTTCATGTTCTATATTTGTGGGCTTTTGAAGATTCCCTTTTTAATAAAAATAAAGTTTAAGAAATAGATGCAAATGTGATAACTTAAGTGATTCAGTTTTCCTATTTATTTTTTTTTCTTAAAGACTATGTTACTTCTTAATTACTTTAGTTATAAGATCTTCACTTTGTTGAAGAGGGACTGTGGAGATGATGACATGGCTTGATTTAGATGAAAAAGGACTCAGAGGTACAAGACAGGTACCTGTGGGGAAGAGCAGAAATAAATGTGGAAATAAACATCTGTGGCTGCTGTACTCTCTTGCAAGCAAGTGATCACTGTGAGGAGGGGAGGAAGAGAGGGTTGTACATTCAGGGTCCTTCATCCCAGCAATGTTAACACTTGAGTATGTTAACACTTCTGTCTGAGGGAAATGGAAATAGAATTTTGGTCATAAATTGCATCTCTTCTGGAAAGCTGGAATTCATTGTGCTATCAAAAGAAGAAAAACTCTCAGAAGTATGTAATGTATTCCTCTAAACACATCATATTTTCTATGAACCCTCAGAGCATCCTATTCTCACTGCAGTGGTGCTAAGCCTTATGTTTCTGCTAAGATAAATATTTTAAGCATGCCATCAACACAAACTACCTCATCTAGTCAACAACATGGCAACAAACTTCAAACTGAGTACTGCAAAAACAGTGCCTTAGCAGAGAAAGAACCCAGCACCCTAAACATGGAGGGAATTTGATAAAATTAATAAAGCATTGAACTGGGACTTACCCCAGTTTCAGCCAGTCCATCAAACATTTACATTTTTCCTTTGTGTACTTCCCTCTCCTCAAAAGTAATTATTGTCTGAGGAGACTTTTCCTGTCATGTAGAGATCAAGACCAATGTATTTTTTAAAAAATTCTAGCTCTTTTTTTTGGTAACTTTTCAAGTTGTCATGACTGACAAATAAGTTGTTCGGATGGGGAAACCTCTGGGTGGAAGGAATAGGAGTTCTTATGATTTTTAATTTGTTAATAATGGCACTTAACACTCCAGTTCCCTCTGATCAGATCTGATGAGAACATTCACATTAGGAAATATTAACTCTTTGTGTAAGTAGCTTGGCTCAGAAAATCAAATTAAAACATAATTAAACTGTTCCAAGTGCTGTACTGGCTCCTGCTTTCTCTTCTCATCTTCTTTTAAAAGGGCACAGTGAAAATACTTTAATGCAATTATCTAGTGAATTCTGTCATAAGCTTAAATCCAGGACCTGTCTTTGGTTCTGACCTCTGACAAAAAGGGATTCATATTCACAGTTCCCACTCTTCTGCAATACAAGGCTGACCTTTAGTAAAGATGAAAAAACATCCTGAGCATCTGCTGTTGAATCGGTATAGCTGTATCTATTATAACTCAAAGATTAGGAGGAGAGTCAGAGCAAGTGTTAGCCCTGCACTTCCATCATTTGGCTAGCATAGAGCAGACTGGTACCTTCCCTTGTAAAGATGGAAAACTTTGTATAAATAATTTCATTTCCACTTACTGGATAAAATACATAAAACTTGCAGGAGTGAAAATCAAATGGAAAATTCTTTGAATAAGCCTTGACTTTAGAGTAGTCATGACTGGCCTGCAGTTCAAGAGGGTCTGGTGTTAATGATGGACTTGATTTAGCAACCCATTTGATTCAGTATTAAAAAGCAGAAGTGTATTGACTCTATGAGCAAGCAGGCTTCATTTCTAGTTTCCCCTGAACCTCTCTTTTGCAAGTATAACATTGATTATATTTCTGGTAAAATGTGATCATCTCCAAGGGAAGCAGTAGAGACTGTTGTTGCTAGAGACACTCCCAGTATACAGTGAGACAGATTTGAAAAGAAGGGTATTGCATGGGAAAATAAAAAAGTCCTGTATTGGCTTGGTTGATTCTATTCCCTTTCTGTTTGCCAGTTTACTTATGTTTAGGTAACGTTATGAAGAATTCATATTCCCATTTTAATAATATCTTTTGGGGGCAATGTGAATGAAAAGGTGTTTTTTCTTTGCAAATTTTAAATTGATAGGTTATTACTTGCACAGTCTCTCCAATGACAAATAATTAAACTGTGAAATTTCCATCCTACAGATAGAAAATCCTACATCTATTGTACGTTGCTAACAACAAAAATATATTGAAACCTACCTAATTTCTCATCACTTTAGCTCAGTATCTCTTTAACCTCAATATTCCCACCTCTCCACAAAAGTGCCTTTCGATAGTTTTAAGGTTATCTCTACAGAGCTGTCAGTTAATTTTAGGAGAAGGGTAGTTTAACTTTCTTTAACCCAATGTGCTGAAGTAAGCTTGCACCCATTTGAAACATCAGTTTGTCTCTTGTGTCCCTAAGAACCACTGGAATGGTTCTTGTAGGTATGCAACCGTTGTGAAAGACAGTTACTTGTGCTAGTGATTTTTTCTACTTGCCACTACTGGTATATGGTTTTTGATTCTGGTTTCCTGGCATATGTGCATATGGATAACTTCAAAAAAGGTGAATTTTTTCCCTGAAGTTGTAAATGAAAAAAAGAGTGATTTAATTACTTTTCTCTTTAAAGTTCCCCATGTCCCCACAGGTCTTTGAAAAACTGTATCTTAAGTGTTAGGAGTGGCAAAATGCAGTAAAATACTTGTTTTTTTTAAGTTACTAATACTTCTATTTAAGGAGGAAAAAAACTTTGAAAGAACACTTGTAAAATTTAAAGGAATGGTTAAAATAGTGAACTTCTCCCCTCCTGCATTAGACTTTGCTAATATATTTG
This sequence comes from Prinia subflava, assembly GCF_021018805.1. Taxonomy (NCBI): domain Eukaryota; kingdom Metazoa; phylum Chordata; class Aves; order Passeriformes; family Cisticolidae; genus Prinia; species Prinia subflava. The sequence goes on along the minus strand of NC_086247.1, from coordinate 26,690,402 downwards.
CTATCAGGTTTAAGCTTGTTCTTGGAAAAATGAAAGTTCTTGCAGTTTAGGAAAACAGATTTATTTAGTATTTAAAAGCTCAATCAGTGCTGTACAAGCTGGAAAGAAGCCCTTTCCTTTCTGTTATAGGTTTAGCTTGATTATGGCTCTCACTGCTACAAAACTGCCATTTCTTATTCAGATAAAATACGACTTTTTTTCTCTCTACAGCCATTAATCAAAAGCACCAGTAAGTTCATGATTAAGCAGTTTATGAAGAGCAGTAAATTTTAGCAGGGAGAGAGAAGATTTATATTTCTCTTTAAAATTATAGTTTTTCCAGTCATAAAGCAGCAGAGCAGTAACCGCTTTTCTTTCAGATGAAATCCTGGAAAAGTTCTTAGTTATAACTTTCCTGCTTGTTTATACATCTCTGTTTGGTCTTTAGCAAAGACCTCATGTTTTTAAGGGCACTTGACTGATAGAGATGGACTAGAAACTGTGGGCTCCAGGGTAATCCCATTGTTCTACATCCTTCCATGTGCATGTGTAAAACGAACACAGAGGATCACATCTACTCATATCTCCAGTTACCCATGTCTTTTGCATCCTCAACTCCTTGGTATTGTGAGAAACATGTTTCTTCACTAGATTACCGAATCTTACCCCCTTGTCACCCCCAACTTAGTGTTAACCCAGAGAACCCATGAGTCTTGCTATCAGCTATATAGTTATTAATTTTTACTTGCAGAATTACCTGAAATTTCTTTCTTTCTCATTTCCATTTTGCATTATGTCTCCTAAATCTTCTGATTTACCCCTTCAGCTTGTTTAAAATGACTAAACATTATGTTCTTCCTTGGGTATATCATGTTGATTTCTCCCATGCTAGTGCCAGAGAATCCTGAGATCCAGGATCACTTTGTTCTGAGACCACTGGATCTGCTCCTCCTGTCAGAGCTACAAAGCTGTGTCCTGCTTAAAATCACACCAGACGCTACAGTAGGTGTCCTTCACCAATTTCCTCACTCTAATTTATTTTCTGTTAATCATCTATAATCCTTTTACTTTTGGTCTGTCAAATCTTTCAGGGAGGAAGCAGCCTGTACAAGCTGATGGTTGTGGTTTTTTTGGGGTATCAACTGGTCCTCTATTAGCAAGTGCAGCAGCAAATTCTAATACTAAGTGGAGCTTCTTGCACCACTAATGCATAAAGCAAATCACAATCACAGCTCTTCAGCTAGGTTTTTGGATAAGAAGCTTATTTAGACCATGCAAGGGATGACAATGGTCTTGTGGACAGATAAGCTTCTTCTGATAATAGACCTAAACTTGTCTGTAGACCACGAGTTGAAAAGTCCTGCTATTTAACAATACACACATTGAGCAGTTCTGAAGGTAGTGCCACAGCCCCAGCAAAAGACTGAGTGCATCCTTTCCGTGTCAGTGATTTAGAGTGCTCTAGTCTTTGATAAGAGCTATGTGTTACATCTGCAAAGAGGTTTCATTGCTTACCTCCCTTTAAATTCAATAAATACTGAATGGCTATTACAATACAAGGCACACAAAAATACCTTTCATGATTGTAATCCTGAATGCTTAGGGGCCAGATCTGGTGAATTTACAACCAAGTGCTATAGATTTAGAGCTTCCTGCTGCAGCCTCTACTCTCCTGCTGAGTACTATTTAAAACTCCACGTATTACTTTATTCTACTAGATAATGTTGTATGAGAAGGCACCTTTGTGTCATCAACGTCTCACTTGCTTGCTAAAGTTTATGGGTATGTATTGCAGTCTTCTGGAAATTAATCAAACTTCATTTTAAACATTAGTAAAAGTTTAAGTTTACACTCTCGCATCTCAAGGTTTTTCTGAAAAGCTGTGTGGCCTGGTAAATTACTGATTTATCCTGCTATTTCTTAAAAATGACCAACCTCTGCTTTCACCACTGTTCCAGCTTTAGTGGTGCCCTCAAGCACAAGTGATGGGAAAATTGTCAGATTTTTGAAAATTCTGACAATTTTCAAAATTGTCAGAAAATTGCACCACTAGCTGCTGGACAAGAAAGTACTTTTTTCATATACTCTCAGCTGTATGTATTTTGATAAACAAAAAGAGGTAAAAAAACGCCAAATATTTTCTAACTGTGCAAGTATGATCCTGGACTCACAGGAGAAGCAGCCTGTTTGTTAAGATAATGTGATATCTTTACAGTTTCTTTCAGCATAGACTGAAAATTACATTTTGTGATTTCTAAGTGAAATGAGTATTTCATACAGAATATGCAAACATTTCAATATAGATGTTTCTTGATTTTTTTTTTAATAGGAGCAAGCAGGTTTTGCTGTACTGCTATGTAACACAAAAACATGAGATAAATACATCCTACAGGATGAGCTACACAGGGGAGTTTATGCATTCTCATTAGATTCAGCAGCCTAATTGCATGCAAAGCTAAAAATGGCTTTGAGATACTGCCTACAGAATCTGACAATAAACTGTTCTTTCTTAATAGAAAAATACAATAAACTCAGCTACCTACTATGCTTTAGCCTTTGATAAATATCAGGCTCCAAATAATGTGTCACTTTCTTGCTAACTCTTTTTCTTTTATTAATTGTTTCTTAATCCTGCTTTATATTTTATTTGCTCTATTTATGTTGGTTTACTCTTTGTCACACACCTGTACAATGAATTTAAAAATGAAAAAGTGGAAAAGAATTTTATTTGACAATAAATACTGTATTAAAAAACTCTGTATGGTCATCTAAACATAGCCTGTTTATTCTCATGTCTTTACTTTGTCTTAAAGCAGAGCAGAGGCTGAGATTCATCCCAGCTATCTGAAGGGGGAGCAGCAGGCCTCATGAAGGGAGATTAGGCTCGTTAATACCTTTCTTCTCAAAACATCATGAAAGGCATCAAGACAAATGAATTGAGTTGGACAATGTAGATAAATGTCTTACATAGCCTCTTAGAAGTCTTGTAGCAATGCCACAAGAATTTAAATATAGAGATTTCTCCTCTAACAGGGTGGACAAATTTTATTCAGTGAGGCATATTAACTCTATGATGTCATAGCACAGAAGGTATGATACTGCAGTAGCACTCAGGGATGAGAGTGTCCTTCTTTATTTCCTTCTCCTCTTGGAGGATGCACAGCTTTTCTGTATTCTGGACTAAGTCACCAAGTCTTGCTCTTAGCATAATTTGCAGCGTAGAGTTCTCCTGCACCATATTTTTATTTATTTTCCTTTTTTTAAAATGGAAGACCACAGTTTCTCTTCAATAATTTACTGTCTTTGCAAAATTCAAAGAATAACTTGGAGGGGTAATTGGGATGACGTGTCTGTGCTTTTCCTGTACTTTCATTGGGGAACAGATTCTTAATCATAGAACCACAGAATGGCCTGGGTTGGAAGGAAATGTAATGATCATACAATTCCAATCCCTTGCCATGGACAGGGACATCTTCCACTAGACCACCTTGCTCAAAGCCCCCTCCAACTTGTTCTTAAACAATTTCAGGAGTGAGGCATTCACAGCATCTCTGGTCAACTTGTTCCAGGTTTCCATTGCTCTGACAATCTTTATGGCCCTCATCTGGACTTGCTGCAGCCTGTCCACATCCTGCTGGTCACATTTCTTTGGGTGCAGGGTACAGATGGCTTTCTGGGCTCAAGCATGTGATGCCAAGGCATGTCAAGCTTCTATTCAACCAACATCTCCCAGTCCTTTTGCCCAGGTCTGATCTCAATCCATTCCACCCAGCCTGTATGTGTGATTGGATTGCCCCAACCCAGGTGCAAGAACTTGCATTTAGCCTTGTTAAACTTCACTGGATTCTCACAGACCCATGTCTCAAGCCTATCAAAGTCCTCTGGATGCATCCCTTCCTTCTGAGGTGTTGACCTCACCCCTCAGCTTGGTGTTTTTGACAAACTTGCTGAGGGTGCACTCAATCCCACTGACTGTGTTCCCAACAAAGATGTTATAGGTCCCAACACCAACCCTTGAGGAATGCCACTTATGGGACGAAAGGGTTAAAAGTGGAATGGTAAAGAGGATACTAGGTTTGCTTAAGTGGCCTTGCAGCTGGGAATGCCAAGGCATGGAGAATAAGCCCATATTTTATGCCCATTGCTCTTTCTCCTCTGCCTGTTTTGAGAAGCAGAATTTCTGTGTAGAGATAATGTAGGTGTTCTGAGAGACTTGGAGGTACTCTCACGGACATGCATGAGCTCCCTATTCTGGGAGAAAGATCAGCGCTCAGAGGTCATAAAAAGCACAGGGGAGGTCACAGCATGTTGGCAAATCACATGTCAATGGGCTCTTGGTAAGCTGGTGCAAAGAGCACCCCTGCCTTTTGCTTTGGATAGACTGAGCCTGGGGCCTGCATTCCCTCTTGTGTGTCTCTGCCTGGGTGTGCTTAAGGATCCTCTGGTTAGTGAGGTAAGGAAATAAAAGCACTCTTTACATTTCAGCTGTGGTTTTGTGGTTGTTGTGGCTTCCTGCTTGTCAACTCACATAGCCATTCATCACCAATCTCTACCTGGACACTGAGCTGTAAATCACAACTCTTTGAAAGTGACCATCCAGTCAGTTCCCTATCCACCAGCTGGTCAATCCTTCAAATGTAAATTCACGTTTTTCCAGTTTAGAGAAAAGAAAACTTGACACTGTGAGACAGTGTCAAATTCTTTACACAAGTCCAGGTGGATGACATCTACTGCTTTTCCCTTATCCACCAAATCCATAACCCCGTCATAGAATGCCACTAAATTTGGCAGTAACAATTTATCCTTAGAAGTGCTGTCACCAGTCACCTCCTTATTTCCCATCTTCCTTAGCATAGTTTCAAGGACAATCTGCTCCATAAACTTGCTGGGCATGGAGGTGAGACTGACCAGCCTGTAGTTTCCTGGGTCTTCCCTTCCTAATGTAAACAGAAAAAAATCCAAAAATGCTGCTAACTTTGGATGTTAGATTAATCTAAAGAATTATACTCTGGATACCAGACATGGTTACTGGATATATGCAATACAAATAGAGGGAAATATTGGATTATGATATATCAGAAAAGTTTTAAAAATTGAATTTTAGTGCTTCAAGGAGGTGGATTTACTCCATGTTAGATGAGTATGTGGCTTTTCTTTTGATTGTGTGTCACTCAATTGGCTGCCTGCCTTAGACTCCCAAAATATGATTGTCTGTGACATGAACCAAAAACATCCCCATAATATTCAGGCTGTGAATGTTATGTCACTTCTCATTTAACCAACCTCCACACCTCTTAACCACAAGCCACCACACCTCTTAACAACTCACATCTCCTAACACCAATGTGCCAAATATGTACTGGAAACTCAAAAATACCTGAAATCTTTGTGATCAGAACATGCAGAGCTCAGTTTACGATCCAACATATATAAAGGTTATTGTGATTTTACAGGATGTATAAATATTTATTCAGCTTCTGAATAGACAAACACGGTCTCTGCTGAAAAGCGTTAATGGCATAAAAACTAGTCAAGGAGACAGGGTATTTTTATAAATTCAAGAAATATGCACATATGTGGAAAAGTTAATGAAGTGTTCTCACTTGAATTTAATAGAGACTTAGTTGAAGACAATATGTTATGCTCCATGCCTGAGCTGAACATAGTATGAATGATAAAAAGGGGAATAGAAGTAGCAATTAAATAAGATATTGAAAATGAGACTGCAAAGACTGGGAGAACCAAGAGGCTATTTGGATGTTCAGCATTAAAAAAATCCAAGACAAGAGAACTGTTTCCACAGAATTTTGAAGGTAAAAAAATGAGATATTTATATATTATGAAGGGAGAATTTTCTATAGAGAAAGTTCTATAGACAACATTATTTTTCATGGCTGCGCTTTAGGACAAACAGGCAAATGTGACTTGATGTCAGAGCCATGATGGATCCAGATACTATAAAGTCTGATGGTGACAAAAAGAGGAATAAATTTCTTCATCTTCTCACTTGCTTACAGTGGCATTTAATCCAGGAATGTATCTTAAATTTAAAAGGCATCCCTCCATTTCTGCTGTGCTTTAGACCCATGGTGAGTGGGCTCTCACACTGTTTTGGAGTTTGTTTAATTGTTCAGTAAACGTCTTCCTGGGAATAAAAACAAATTAAGCAAATAAAACAGTTTATTTCTCTGTGGATTATGTTTCATTCTATGAAGCCATAAACTCAGGAGTCCTTTCTCTGTTCTGTATAATTTTTCTCTTGGTGTTTTTATTAACTAGAAGTATAACTGTGTGTATATATTTTTAATGTTTTCCAATAATCCCATAGGATTTGTGAATCAAGGACTCTACTGTGTCCGTGATGAGAATTTGTATTTGGATAGGAACATATGTCTTGCAATCCCTTGGGATAAGAACTTTTATAGCATTTCTTCCTATACTATTTTTTTTTTATTCAAGAGAAAAACTTTTAAATTACTTGAAAGATATTCTGACAAGAAAATCATTAAACAAGAGACATCGTTTTCTAGAGAAACTGACAATAAGCAGAGGGAAAAATTGCTGCATTTTTGAAAGCAAGTTAGTGGAGTAGTTACTGAGCTATAAACAGAAGTAGACTCAAATATATTGGGGTCTTAAACAAAGCATGTTTGAAAAATACTAAATTCAATTTTCAACCACGCAACCAATCACTCAAACTGTATCTATTGTGAAGAAAACAAAGTCCTTGCCTTCAAATTCTTGCAAAGTGAAACATTTTAAAGAACAAATGGCAGTGGATTTGTGTTTCTCCAACATTTATTTCACATTTTCACCATTTACTGGTTTAGAACATTTTCAATACTCTTCAGTTTAAAAAAGGTTCACAAGAGGTTAATAGGAATTCTTAGTAGAAGGACCCACTTAGGAAGGGATGGATTCTTATGCATTGTCCTGAGACAGAAAAGTCGTTTGAGTGAAGTGCTGCATCATGAAGTCTGTCCCTGTCAAGTCCATTTTATTTATCGTTAAGGCCACTGTCAGATAAATAAGCTTTCACATGGCACTGTATTGCATATGCCATATATATTGAATATTATATTTTCAGTAGTTTCTATCTCCCAAAAAAGCAAATTGTTAGGATGCTACTCATGGAGTGCTGAATTTCTTCTTTTTGATTGAACTTGGATGGTGGTATATCTCAATTCAGTTTCAGAGTAGACTTTTTGACTTTTTTTTTCAATAAGAAACAATGAAAAGATATTAATTTGAACAAATATTTTGTAGAACTCTTCCTTATAACTATGCCACAAATTTGAAGAGACAAGCCTAGTCACCTTCTATCTTTGGTGCACCTCTAGGGCTGGTAGACTTCTTAGTTTATATGGGCAGCACAAACCAGTTGGAACTTGCAATGGCACAAAATCAGAATTAAGCTGTAATGAAGCAGTGTAGGAGGGAAAAAAGTCTCTGAAGAAAAAAAAACCTGTGACTTTTAAAAGAATTACCTTGTAGCAGCTTCTGCTCTAAGAATGCCTGCCTTGCAAGTGGCGGTGAGGAGTAATTCATTGCTGTGACTTCTTCCGAATCCATGGGACTGCTGAGCTAGATTGGAAGAGGCACCAGAGCTGAGGACAGATGGCAAGAAGCTGTGCCTTGTCTGATCAGCCCCACCAGTGCTGCTCGGCTGCCTCAGGGCTGGGGAGAGCAGAGGGAGCTGCTGGGAGACCCAGTTGTGCCTGTGCTACGATGCAGGAGGGGGCACGAAGGACATCTGAGAATTCTGAGTGCTTGAAAACTTCTGCCAGGAGGCTGCTGCTCACATCAGCTTCAAGAACAGGCATTTTAAAACAGGGAGGGTGAAAGCTTCAGCTTTAGCTGCTTTTTAGATGGGCAAAATACCTCTGGGGAAGTCAGTTAAGGGACTCAGGACTTCTAGGACAGCAGCGTAGCCAGTTTGAAATTATGGTGAACACATAGCAACAATGAATCTTGTTGGGACCTCAAGGAAGAGAAATGGATTAGAGTTAGTCTGGAATTTTCCACAGGAAAGGCTTTTTAGATGAGAATGTGCTGCTTCAACAAAACTGGACTTTTCCTGTAAAAGCACATGCAGAATCTGACAGGAAATATTATTTAATCAAGGGATGACTTTTTTTTAATCAAAAAAAGAGTAGGAGGGAGACCTGAATGGCAAAGAGGTTATGTCAGATCAACTTTTTATTTTCTTTCAAATAGGTTAATCCCCTTAGTTATGACATGGAGTTTTAAGAAAAGTAGCTTCAACCATAGAACTTGAATTGATTCAGAGATGACTGAAGCTATTTCTATGGGAAACATGTGTCAGGTGACCATTAGACATGCTCATGGATAAGGTGGATAATACTTCATGTAAGAGTAGCTTTTTCCTAGTGCTCCTTCCTCCATGGGTGTAAAAATTCTTGATGCATACCACTTTATTTTCTAATAGAATAGATAACAGAACAATAGAACTGAACACTAATGGTTTTGGGGTTTTTTTTCTGAAGGTATCACTCACTGTGAAATTAAGTAATAATAGTCCTACATGCAATCTTTTCTAGCTAACTGCCATAGTCCTTTCATTTTTGAGCCTCACTACTTTCTTGGAAAGTTGTTATTTATTCTGCTTATAAATGATTTTGTGTTTGCCAATGTAAGCATAAAAGAGTCCAAGTCTGAGCTAAGAAATAAAAATGAATTGTGTATCTCTACCTTTCAGGATATGTCCAAAGACAGTAAATTAGCTAATTGCTAAAAGCTTCTTTCAGAGCTCTGCAGCCTCCAAACTTACAATAAAACCCCGAGGCAATCTCAGGTCAAATAAATAATACTGCAAACATAGCATTTCCATTGTTCAACTTCAATTTAAGGCTTAAATTACATGGACCATTGCATTAAGCTGTTAGAACGTCACAAAAAGTTTTCCCAGAATCAGAAGAGGAAAATACTTCAAGGAGATGATAAATATTGTTTTGTTGGGATTTACAGGATATACTCATTCAGAATTTCTGTAATTTTGCAGTTTTACAGCTACCCAATACACATGAGACAAAGTGTAACAGAACAGCATTGATTGATAACAAAGTGATAATGCTTTTAGCCTAACTTTTTAATAATATCAGGCTTACACAGACATGTTGCCTGTCTTTAGTTCACCACAGAATTTTTTTGTTTGCCTATGTAGACAAATCTGACAAAAACTTAAAGATATAAACCTCTCAGGATATTAGAGAGAGGTCTGAATTTGTGTTCCTGCTGATGCTGCAGGTAAATGTTAATTGTGAGCTGATCAAATGGAAATCAGCCAGGGAAGAAATCTACAAATAGTTATGATTATTAATAGTTATTATTCAGAGCCATGGCTCTGAAGCAACCAACTGCATAGTGGATTGTGCTTCATCAAAGTGGTGGGGCAGGAGGCAGGACAGGTCTGGAATCCAGAGGATGAAAGCAAAATATGATTTTTTGTTCCTTGAGAGAGGTGCTGTGTTACACAAACGGAGGTTTGCTATTTCTCCTTAGAAAATAACTCAGGATGCAAGTGATGGCCACACTCTTCTTTACCACCCACCTCCCCCCCCACCAAAAAAAAAAAGAAAAAAAAAAAAAAAAAAGAAAAAAAAAAGAAAGTTTTTCTATTTAGAACTACCTTTAGGAGTTTCATCACGTGTCTTAATATCTTTTTGTAATAATTTGGGCTGTGAAGCAAAGGCTGTGTCATCAATGCTCAGAACCATACTGATTCTACTTGCAAAGTCACATCAATTTTTTGGAAAGAGAAAAGGAAGCTCTGAAAGACTAACAAATACATCTAATATAAGGTAAATCCCAGTACTATAGTTCATGTTTCATTAATTTATTTTGAGTGATCCTTGCCAGTTGTTTTTTAGTTCTGCCTTGATGAACTTCTGTAATACACTTGTAACTCTAGAGAGTTTCTGCTGAATGTTTAAAATGCTCTGTGTTTGAGACCTCAAGCCTGAAAAATACAAATTTTGTTCAGTGCTAACTTCATTTCCCTTGAAGAAGAGTTAAAAAGCAGAGAACTGGAGGAATTTAGTAACTTTGGAGTATAGGGCGGAGAAAGCAGCCTATGTAATTCAAATGATTATGATGGACAAATCTCTTGACTTTGCTTCTTCAGTGCTAGAAGATTTTTTTCTTTTAAAAGAGATGGAATCAAATAGCTTGAGATTTAAAAAGACACTTCAACTTTCTTATGATTTTCTGTGGATTAAATCATGTTTGCAGCCTGACACTCCTTCACAGATTAAATTTAAATGAAGACAACCTTTTTTGAAGATAATGGAAGAGTTCCAGTGCAAAACTGGCTCCATTGTGAGGGTAATCAGGCCAGTTAGTGGCAATATGAGAAAGATGACAGCAGTTTTACCCATGGGAAATATATCTAGTTGCTTTAGTCTCTGCAGGATATCTCTCTATGTACTTCAAAAAGTACAGTCAATAGAATAAATACTTTGGTCACATTCTGAAAATGACACTTACAAAAGGCAGTTATTAGTGGTTTCAGTTTCTAGTGTTTGGAGCATTTTAAGGTGAAATGGTCAGCCCTGCATACTGAGATTCAAAGGATAGCAAATAGACATAAAAAGTTTTCTCACTTATTTTACTGAAAGAAAGAGAACGTAAGATCAGGAAAAAAAAAAACCCAACCAAACAGTCCTGCTAAGATTGGAGATAGCTTTCCCTTGGTCTCTCCAGCAGCTCTCTGAAAGATGGTTATCACCATTTTTTAATGTGAGAAGAATAGTAGTCTTGCATTTAAACTGTGTACCATAGCATTCAGGGTTTCACACATGTTCCTCAATATTCCTTGTGTTATGTGAATAGGGTAATTGCTCTGCTTCTTCATCTGAAAAAAAATCTGTATATTCCTGATTTGGCACCACTAAAAATTCAGTTATCACTAGAAAAGTATTTGATGTTCTATTTTCTGTCAGGTTCTCTTTTCTCCCTAAGCTCTGCACAGTGCAGGAGTAGGTTTGGGTGAGTAGAAAGAGCAGTAAAACTTTCATCCTTACAACTGAATTGTCTAGTTCCTACCCCAGTAACGTATGGTCCAGCTGCAGAAAACTTAGTTAGTTGGGGTCTGTCCACAGCAATGCAGAAATATTCAGAATATCTGTGGTGGAATCAGACTAGGTAAGTTACTGAAAGCAGTAAAATTCAGCAGGTTTTGCTGCAGGCAACGTGGACCCGTAGACAACTGCAATCTTCTGCCTTGAATGTTCCTCTGGATGTGCACCCAAAGGAGCACTTGTTCACCTGGTGTCAAAAAGCTCCATCTCATCTGGTTTCCACTACAACCTCTTCCTTGGCAGCAGCACAGTAATTGCCTAGTCAGAACTCATGTGATAAATGCATACAAATGCCAAGAAATTACGATTTTTATCAGTAGTGAGAAAATGTTTAAAAAGATATTCTTAAAGTATCAATTTTAGGGAACTAATGTGAAATCGTGAAATGCAAATTTAAAACAAATATCATTCAGTGAACCAGAAACAAATTAAGCTGCCACTTAAAAATGTCATTAACACATTCAGAAATGCCTTATTTACTTACATCTTCAGATAGAAAACAGTACTAGGCTGAAACAAAAGCTGACTTTGAATTATGCTGTTCAAATACATGCATGGAATACTGCTTGATTTTATAAATTCTAGCAGACTTAATATGTTCATAGTTTACACCAGGGGGAATAGAGTTTTTCTTCAGTCTCTCAGAGTGGCAGCCTACCCTGGAGAGGGATGACCTTTATGCACAAGTTACTTTGGAAATCTATTGAAACAAATTGAATGCTCTTTACGTGGGAGTGCAATGCCACCAGTGTAACTATGCCACTTTTTCTTCTTCCTAAAGGAATTAGTCATATTTTCATTGACTTATAGGTGCTGCAACAACAACTGACTCCATCTAAACTGAGACTGTTTCTGATCATCCGATAACTTGCCTGGGGAATCCTTGTGTGCTGGTTATGCACATTTTCATTCTTCTGCTTCTCTGCCTGGTGTATATTTGTTGTGAGAAATTCTGGTCTTTATGTGCCATTACAATCTAAACTACTTGTTCATTTTATAGCTCAGTGGAGTGAAGGACTTAAAAAAGATGTAAAAGAATGATATAAAAACTTGTGATTCTAAATTCTGTGCGTCTTGCCAAAGGTAATTTTAAGTCTGAGTGAGGTTTGAGGCATATCTGCACAAAACAATGGCAACACATAACCCAAGTATTACAACAGAAAATTTTATAAACCCAGAGTTAGAAGTTTGTAGTCTCCTGTGTTTGACTATTTCTTGGAGTTTCTATAAGAGTTCACTTGAGGTATTGACCTCAGTAGGATAGTAGCAGCCATGGATACTAGGAAATTCTGTACTAGTTCTTTTTTTTGATGAATGTACGTACCAAGGCAAAACTTATTTTGATTTATACTGCATGCTCTATTTTCCTTCTTTGAAGTGTTAGAGCAAAACCATGGAAAAAATGAAGTGTAGGGATGGAGGCAAACACAGGACAGAAAAGCAAAGCTATTAAATGAGTTTTGAGATGAAACAAACTATTTCATCATTGAGAGAGATTAACAGCAGTTTCAAGTCACTTGAATTTGGATTACTTTGCTCTTGCATACGCCTTAAATCAAGTAGAACTGTTAGTAAACAACTTCAAGCATTTCTTTATGAGCATCAGAAGTTGTAAACATGCATCAATGAATAAATCCAAATATTTGAAACAGAAACTAGGGTCTGCTTCTGCTGAAGACACTTCCAGAACCCCAAACTGACTCTCATGTTGAGGGTGAGGAACCTGCTCTGTACAGTAGACATCATCCAGCACACCCGTGTAGTTAAAACACAGGAGTTTCAGATGGAGGAGCATGCTCAAAAGCTGGAATTACAGAATAACAAAGGGGCTTCTTCAGGTTCTCATCCAATCCTCCCTTAAATCTGGGATGGCCTAAAGCATTTGCACATGACCTTTTCCAGTCAAGTTTTGAATACGTTCAAGAAGAAACATTAATTTGCTGGGTAATCTGTTCTTGTGGCTGATCACCTATATTGTGATTTTTTCCCAATACCTTTGTCTATCACCTTATTGCTAAGGACTGTCTGACTCCATCATCCTGCTGCCTTGTTAGGCAGCATCTCCAGCTAGGTCACCCTTTGCCTTCTTTTGAAAACTGAATAAACCTGGCTCTCAGCTTCACTCTTCATGCCATGAACTTCAGCCCACTGTCCATCTGTCTGGCCTCTGCTGAGCTCATTTCACTGTCACATCTCTGTATCCCTCCTAAAGTTTCTGTTATGCAAAAAGGCCAAGGGATTTGCTTTCCTTTTTCTTTTTTTTTTTTCTGGGTATGCTTGCAACTTCCTCTTACTGAAGGTAAGGAGCGGGAGAGAAATTAACAGAGTAGAGTACATAAAGCATCTGTTCCTGCCTGTTTCTACTGCATAGCGCAAGAATTTCTCAGTAACAGAAATTGTACATCTGCAATACAGGTATTTTTTGTAAGTTCAAATCAAACTGTTTTAAAACTGACTTGGAGTAATTTGTCTGAACGACTGAGGACAAATGAGGTTGCTAGGAAGCCAAATGTTTTTTATCCAGGGAGTTCAGAGGGAAGAATGAATTTAGATCCAGCTGTGTAAAAGTACGAAATACTTATCCAAGAAACTTACATAATCATAATTCTGACCTACTTCATTTGCACAGAAAGATCAAATATACTGATTAAACCATTTAATCAGTTTCAAAAACACTAAAATATCATATATAGAGGTATAAGGTTTTGCATGATGTCAGAACACAACAAAGGTAAAGTTCCACTCTAAGTAAAACTTCCTTGTAGTAGAAAAGATTAAAATTATCCCAAATCTTCACACACAGATTTTGTGCACTTTTTCAGTGACTTATAGGTATGAGAAACATGCAGCCATATTGTGAATATTGAACTTTGCCTCCTATGACACTCTCAAAGCCAAGAGCCCCGTGGCAAAGGCCATCAGGAATCTCTTCATACTGTTCTGCAAAATAGGTTAGTTGTCAACCCACCAAAACCTCAGAAGTAAACTCCAGGTTCCTCTTCAGTCCCTTACTACATTCAAAATGCTTCAAAATCAGAAATTCAGATGAATAGGAAAACCTTCTCTTTCACGAAGTGGAATACTTTATTAGGGAAAAAAGAAATAGTGCTTATAAACCCACATTCTGCAAATTAGGTTTATAAATGGCTGTTGTATTACACCTCACATCACCAACATAAACTAGCAACCTTCATTTTAAGATAAACATTTTGTGGGTTGCATGAAACCTTTGAAGTGATTGAAATTTATATTGAACTGAACAAATGTTTCCTCCTTTCTCCCTACATTATTTGCAAAAGGTCAATGTGTATATTAACAAAATCCTCCTGGAAATTCAGAGAGGTAGAAAACAAAGCCTGCATGCAGACAAACACATAAGCAATCAAACACAAAATACAAATTAACATAGGATCAACCCTTCTTGATAGTTGTCCTATTACTGCATTTATAAATACATTATTTTATTTTCTCCCCTCTGGCAGTCTTGTATCTCTTCAAATTATTAACATTAGAAAAGGTATGAAAATTATAATCCAATTATAATTAAAACCAAGTTGTAAAATTCTGAATTGCTGAAACAAGATATTTCAGAGTCTATTATAGGACAGAGCAGTTAAAATTAATAGTTTTAAATCAGCTTAATGATACAGCTAAGTAGATATTGGTTAATGTTTCAGAAGTTCTGGATACAAAAAGAGATTTAAGTACTGTGGTGCAGATGCCTTCACAGGACCTATGCTGAGACTCACAAGCACATGCCAAGGGCCAGGTGCCTAAATAGGCCAACACCTTGTGTCACACAGTACGACCTTGCTGAAATTCTGCCTTACCTGAGTTTCATTTCTGAGGAAATGCATTTGGGCAGGACTGTCTGTATCACCCCTGGCTCCTTTAACACAAATCAAAGCGATATTATTCTTGGCTTGTAAGAGATTCATTGGAACCCAGCAAAGCAATCATTTAGAGGTCTGTGCACTCTTTGGTACTGTGAGTTCTAGGTACATCTACTGTGTAATGGAAGAGCTCCAGTACAGACAGGGTAGGTAGAAATTAGTTTTCCCATCTTTTGGAAAGCCTGAACCATTATGCAGTTGAGAACACAAGATTCAAGCGGCAGTATAAGAAGACATCCATGAAGGAGCTTGCTTTGCATTAATGTTAGGATGCTTAATGGGGAAAGGGCTGTATCCACTCCAAATTCCTTTCTCCTAAGGATATTTTATGCATCTTAAATCAAGCAGTCACTGAACAAAGTCCCCGTGTACTTGTGAGAACAGAGTTTGGTTACCACATCATTCTTGTGGGGTGGTGGGAGTGCCCCAGCCTTGTGGTGGTGTGGATGGTTGAACTTTCCCCATTTATTGTGTTAAACCCTGGTTGGACCCTCCAGAGAAAGCTGAACAGTGTAAGCAGGAGAAAGCAGGTGCTTTGAGGGACTGTGTCAAGGAGAAGAGGGACAGACGAGAGAGAAGATTTGAAGAGAGACTTAAGAGAGAGAGAGAGGGAGCTGAAAGAAGGACATTAAAGAAAGGGTGTTTGAGAATGAGAAGAGCTGAAAGATAGATGGGTGGGTTACCTGGTGGAGTGATTTTAGATATGTAATGATTGAAAAAAGAAAAAAGTTTTGGTGGGTCCAATATTGTATGTTCTATGTACCCCTTCCCCTAATTGATATTCATAGGTTGATACATCCTCCCTACAAGCCCCTATTTTTAGCCCACTTCAGTTACATGTTACTCTTCCCTTTTTCCCGCCACTGTGTTATCCCTCCCCTGCTCCCCAATTGGCCCAAGGACTGCAACCCCTCCCCTCTTCTCCCTAGTGATAAGTTCTGATTGGTGGCCACAAAGAGGAACTCCCATTTCTCCTCCCCCTCCCCAAGAGTTTATAAGCCCTTGTATTCCTTTGTTCTGGGTCCAGTCCGACCTGGCCCCGGCAGTGTTGGTGAAGATTAAAGTTACTGTTTAACTGTCTGGCTGACTGGGCCCTCCTTTCTGGCTCTCTGCGTTGTCGCCTGATACATCTTATCACCGTGAGGCTTCCCTCAGGGAAAAGGATCCACAAGGGCTGACTCATTACTGAGTGCTGAGGGGCAGCTCAGACTCACGCTTGCTCCCGTGCCTGGGCTGGCTCGGGGCGAAGCCGAGGGGCTTCGGTTTTGGCACCGTGACACAGCCTTACTTGCCTGGTGACAAGTCTCTGATATCTGGAGAGCTCAGGTGTCCTGTTCTCTAGAGAAAAGTTCTGGGCTAGGATATCATGTTGGCAGCACTTTTTTCTCTTACACCCATGTATTTAATGGGGACAGCTGAAACATTGGCATTTCTGTAGGGCTGGAATACCTAGCTTTTGAACACCAAAAGAGCCTGCATTTCAAAGAGGGAACACATCTGTCAGTAGATAGGAAACCAAAGGTGTGGACCATAAACATTAGCAAAACTTGATGTATTCAGAATTTTCCTAAGGTATGATGTTAACAGTTTGCATTTTTCATGTAGTTGCTTCCATACCAACAAATTTTCACTCAATACTTAATATGTTGAGGATTTTTTTAGTTACAAACTATGCAGCTGCTTTCTTTCAACCTTAGGAATATGAAGAATGATGTAAGCAATACTATTCTCCAATTGCGAAAGAGTATTGTGGAAATACACGCTGCAAACTGAGGTGGAAAACTACCATCTTTCAAGTGGTATGTCAAGTTTGAATTGGATAAGTGTATTAAATTCATGTCTTCTCACTCCTTGTTTCTTTGTCTCAGTAGGGTAACAGGAATGATAAAAATATTAGCAAATCAACAATGTTACCAGAACTCTTTTCTTCCAAGCAATGAATATTTAAACATCATCTGGGATTGTTCCAGCTATGACACACAACCAAATGCCATTCCTTTCCGTTTATTGCAAGAACAGTTCAGCTAAGCAGGGAAAGTTAATCAAGAGCATTTGGCTGTTAAGAGAGTTTCTAACACCAGACTGAAAATTCAGCTAACTCCCCAGATGCCATGGTTATGCATTTACTTCCACTTAGCTCTCTTCTGACAATTCTGGTCTGTCTCAGCAAGACCTGGAACCTGACACCATTGATGAGGGTGAAACAGTGCTATATTCTGAACCATGCAGTAAAAGAATTGCAAATTAAAGTAAGACAAGTGAGAAGAGCATCATGAACATCAGAATCATTCATATCAGTAACAGCTTATCTTTCCAGTCACAATGGTGTGCAGTAATTTTTATCACATGCCATTTTTGTGCGTTTTTCTCAAAGTTTCATGTTTGCATTTTTGTGAAGTTACTGACCAGTGTTTTGTATTGCAAGGAATCTGTTCATTTCTGTGCTTTAGTTATTCATTTAATTTTAAGAGCATTTTTATGGGCAGATCTTCTTGATGATAATGAAGAAACTTATCCAATCCCTGTGCAGTATTAAAAGGATCCATCTACAAAAGTCTGCCAAATTACACAGTGTTTTTTATTGTTCAGGTTTCTGATGGCCAGTGTACCACTCCTGACTATTCTACACTTTCTTCTTAGGATTCTTCTGTCCCTCACCTCATTAATATTCCATAGGTACTATTGATTTTTACTTGTGCTGTCCTGTTTTAGACTATGAGTTTTTAACGAGAAGCATGTCACTTCTATTTGTTCACAGTCTGGATTTATATTTTGGATTATTTAAATATAAATTATTATATATATAAATTATATATATATAAATATAAATTATAAATATATATTATTTAAATATAAATTTATTATATTATCACTTATGAAAGTTGAAAAAGAAATTATCTTTGATTCGTATCTCCTCTTTTACCTCACTGCTTAATATTTCAATTCCTACCTCTCATAGCAATGGCTCTAATTCTTTCTCTTCCTTCTCATGAAAGAGAGTACAAAACTGGTCTTCTAATGCTAGAGAAGGTGGAGAAAATTCTGTATAAATTGAAATGTAAAAAAGCTGGCATTAAAAATGTACTGCACAGCAATGTCCTTTCAGTCATGCATCATGACATTTCAGTTTGCAGTGGCTCAGAATGTTTGGATGAGATAAAGTGAGCTGAAATGGTGAAAATGAGTAGTTCCATCTTGCCTGCAGTGAAAATATGATGAAAATCATCTCACATTCTTCCTCAGCAACATGACTAATTATTTTTTGTACTCTCTGAGTACAATAGTTTATCCAAACTAAAAATTGAGAGAAACGAAGGTAACAGTTCTTGTTTCCTTTTTTTTTTTTTTGTGGTTTGTTTGTTTTTGTTTTGTTTTGTTTTCTTTTCTTTTCTTTTTTTTTTGTTAAAAAGGACTATTTAGAAATGTTGAAGAAAATTTAGGAAAATTGTAAAGGCAATGCCAATGCTCTAAGGATAATTCTGCATTTAATTAAGACAATTTTACTCTTCAATCTCTTAAATGAAGATGTTTGTGCAGGGATTTAACATACATTAAAGATGAGAACAGAATTTACTCCCTTGATATAATATTTGAATATTTAACCAGAAGCAGTGTGAATATTTCATTTATCTGGTTAAATATTTGAATATTTAACCAGAAGCAAGTGACTGTCAATAATTGGATATCTAGTGTAAATCTTTATTTTTAGAATTTGGAATAACACTTACTGGGAGATTATTTAACATAGAGTTAAGGAGAAAATTCTTGTGAGCTTCATATTTCAGTGAGATTATCGAGGAATACTAATTAATTTGCTTTTAAACCCAAACGCGCAAGATGTAGGGCAATGGCATTTGTCATGTATTTGTTAACAGACATTTTTCAACAGTTAAGAATGTTCATATGCGACCATAACAAAAGGCAATTTAACCCAATATCTCACCATTAAGAATAACCAGAAGAGGATGCCCAGGAAAAGTTGTGCAAAGAGTGAAAGCAGAAATAACATCGATTTTTCCTCTGATGATATCTCAGATTCTAAACTTCTTTTAAATTTAGCCAAATGTGATTCCTGTGTAATTACTGACGCTGGGTGGTTTTCCCTCATGAATCTCCCCAGTCTTCCACTGAAAACATTTAACTTTTTTAAGGGTTAAAAGGATTCTGTCCTTCATTTTGATTCTAAAACTAAATAAATATAAAACAGTTGAAGAGCTGAAAGTTTTCATAAACATAGGAAGAGCAAAAATATAAAAGTCAGTATATGGACCTTTTCTTTCAGATTATCTTCCAGAAAAATCTGGAGTATGTGTTTCCTTGGATTTATTGAAATCTGTGAATATCAGAAACTAAGGAATAATTTTGTTGTTTATATCATACTGGAGAGTTTGGAGAGACTTGGTAATGTTTCCATTGTTCAGGGTGTCTTGGCACTTGTAGTAAAACAAAATCCGAGCCAGATATTTTTTAAAGACAGTTTTAAAATTATGATTTTTACTTGCAACCAGTTTGAATTAGAAAGTTTCTAACATATGGCAGAGAGAGAACATGAAACCATATGCACCCAGCACTGGGACCGTGTTCCTGAGAAAACAGTTTGCTATTTTTGTGTCGGCCAGCAGGTGTCAATACCCCAAAGTGAAGAAGCTGCCCAGCAGCCAGATCCAGCTAGAAAGAGGCTGGAACAGGGAGTATTTTGGATGTCTCACTTTGAAAGTTGACTTTGTGAAGTGCTTTGTCACCACCAGAAAAGAAGCCATCTTCTGAGGGGAAAGAGGAGAGGGAAATTAAGCAAACCCTCCATTCCCCTAGTAGGCACCTCTTAGTTTCTTTTCCTACTGATCCTAACATTTTTAATCTCCATCCCCAGAACTGCAAATCTTTGTGGTCTCTAAATTCATTCTTGAGTTCCTATGTGCTCCCTATCCATTCTGGCAAAATCCAGAGCCAAACGGTGGAATAGCATCTAAAAGTGGGATACTTGGCTATTTCGATCAGTGCAATGGACTTTAATAAAAGCTGTTAATCTGCTATTGCATCCTATATATTTTTGTTCTAAAAGTGCTTTTCTAATCCATACTGTTGGATGTTTTCTGTGATACCTGTTAGTTGCCAAAAAAAAAAAAAAAAAAAAAAAAAAAAAAAAAAAAAAGTTTTCAATAAAAATTTCAGCATTTGGGTAAGTATTCTCTTTTTTTTAACCTATTTTAGGCCTTTGTGAAATGAATCAGGTAATATTTTGTGTAGTTGCATGATGTCTTCCTAGATTTGACTTTGAAATCTCTTCAGTTAGTAGTAAAAAACACCTTTCTTTCCACATTATTATAGATTAGGCATAATGAGCACAGATTGGGTAGCTCTTAGGAAAGATATGTGATCCTTTGACATATTTCAGACTTTTTTTCTTGATTTCCACAGTATTAGTGCCCGCAAGATTTATTCTTTTGTTTTAAACACTGCATAACTTTAATAATGAAATAGTCCTATCCTCATATCCATTACATTGTTTCAGTAATTTTTGTTTGTTTGTTTGTTTGTTTTTGTACAGCCTATTGAGGTAGAACATTTTGCTGTGAAGTTTTCCTGGTCTCTGATAGCAAGCAAAGACTTGTCAAAAGTTGATGCAATTTAGACAAATGTACAGTTTATCATATTACTCTCATTGCGCTGGTGTCTATTTACCACTCATGAAGAAATCCTGTCTGAAATTAAATGTTTTAGGCTATTGAAATTCTGGCCTTAACTCTCTACCAGCTGCTGTTTTACAGTGATCTGGTAAGAGCTAAGAATTTACATACTCCATTTTTAATTTAATCAAATGCTGTCAGTCAGTATCACATGTTAGATAATATTTCCACCAGAAGAAACTTAAAAACAACAACCTGAAAGATTAAAAACCTCTTCCTCTTGAAGGTAATAATCTTAGTGAATTTTAACAGATTGCTTTAGCAGATGGAGATGTGATATTCACTGTAGTAAATTGCATTAACATGCTCTCAGACAGAGATGTCACATTTGCCACAGTAATTTACATGAACATGATTTGAGACAGATTTGATTCCCCAAAAAGAATCAGAAATAACATTTTATCAATTCATTTTCTATTGCCACTTCTTCAGATAATTGTCAGCCTGGTGTGGGACATGTATTTTATCAAGGGATGCCATGATGAACAGGACAGACATCTATAAACTATACAATATACATGATCCTGCATGGTACCAAACCAACACCATCTACCCCTGCATAAAGCAGATTAATTCCATTCATTGGTACAGAGTTACTCTTGACTCAGTGACTCATATTATCTTGACTTTTGGACAAGATATCTGCTCTGTTGCATGTCTACATAGCTTTCTACCATTGCTCCCAGGAGATCTTATCTTGAAAGGTTGATGGAGAACATTCTGAAAAGAAATTTGACCATCTCTATGATGTGTTGGCATCTTTGGGCAGAAGCTGTGTGGGCGCAACTTATCTGCCCTCCAGTATTGTGCAGGGGATCTGGGAAATGTTTATGATGACAGCTGCTCTACTGTGTGAAAGAAAGTATTCCTGCGTCTCCGTGGACCACCTGAAATCATTAATTGTCCCAAGATCCTTAGTCTAGTCCTAAAACCAGGACACAACTGGCAAAATCCATGAGCAACAAGCCTGATAAAGCTGCACTGGGAGAAAACAAAGCAGCTGTCTGGAGTTTTACTGAGTTGTTTTCAAGATCTGCTCCTCAAATTACTGGATTTCTGAGTAACACCAGCAAGAGCTTCCACAGTTCCTGCTATGGAGCTTCAAAGGCATTCTTATGGTCAGAGGCTTAGAGGCTAGCTTTGGAAAAAATACTTGAGGGATATTTCAGGAGAGTAACTTGAGGTTGTGGTGAGACAGTTTCAAGTGATTCTCTCTGTGACTTGTCTCAAAATAGATCTCAGAAATGACCAGAAACATTTGGGAGGCATGTTTCTTTAGACTATGAATCCTTAAAGTCTTAAATCCAAGCCTGCTTGGAGCAACTAAAAATGCTCACATTTCCTCAACTAGGCAGTTCTATATCAATTAAAAACTTCTATAGAGCCTTTCTACATATATTTTAGAAAAGTGATTGCTGTACAGTGAGAGATTCTGAACAATATACTAGGCTGATTGGAAATAAGCAGTATTTTAATGCAGGACTTAGTGAAAGTCCAATGCCTCTCCAAAACACTGCCAAAAGGCTGTGTGTGGTGTTACACAGTGGAATCTGTCTATTCTGGCTTTTTTTTTTTTTTTTTTTTTTTTTTTTAATGCTACACTGTTGTAAATTAGAATTGATTAGCAATTGAGATTGCTTTTTAATTATTCAGTATGTAGTATTTGGTTGTGACCAGTGTAATCATGATTCATGTTTGTAGTGTCTGTGAAGGACACTGCAATTTGCAGTTTCCCCAGCTCAGTTATAAGCTAAGTATGGAAGAAGATGATATTGCAAGCCAAGCCTTCTTCCAAATGACATGCATTCACCTTGAAGAAGTAACTGCTGATTCTGCCTGGTTCACAGAGCTCCTTTTGGTAGTGGGCAAGCCTCTAAAGCCAGTCTTATTTTCATCCCCCAGTGTCTCATATTTTGTCTCCAGGGGCCTGACTGAAGGCCTTGAATTGTAGTTTTCAGATGCTTGTCACTGTCTGAGACCTGTGAACTGTGTGGGGAAGTGCTCAGTGAAACCCCTAGGAGAGGAGTATTTAGGACCTCAGACCAAGTGTACAGAATTGGTGAGATTTGGCTGGGACATCTGATTGCCTTGTCTATCTGTAAAATGGAGATTATCTGTCATTGTCAGACAGGGAAAGTTTAAGGAAAAAAGTATCAGTTCTCAGACACCTCTTAGAAGGAACAGTACCACAGGATGAGTAGAATTTAATCATCCCCTTCAGAGAACAGTTTTAAGGTTAGTGTTATGATCCAATTACTGACAGATGCCTCTACCTGAATTTAGGCGCAAATAGGACCGTATGCCAAAGTCATGTAGTGGTTTCATCCTGGCTGGCAGCCTGGCATCCAACAAAGCTGCCCTCTCACTGCCCTCCACAGCTGAAAAGGGGAGAGAAAATATAAGAGTTCATTCGTTTAGATGAGGACTGGGAGAGATCACTCACCAAATACCAGCACAGTTAAGACAGGCTAAAATTGGAGATTTTAACTGAGATTTTTACTAATAAAATCAGAACAAGATAATGACAAGTAAACCAAGACCTTAAAAACCCCACCTTTCCCTCACTTCTTCCTTCCCAACTCTACCTGCTCCCCAACAGCAGTGCAGGGACACAGGGAATGAGTGCTGTGGTCAGGTCATCACATGTTTTTCTGCTGCTATTCAGGCAGAAGAGTCCTTGCCCTACTCCAGTGGGGGGGTCCCTTCCACGGGGGATGGTTCTGCATGAAGTTCTCCAGTGTGAGTCCATCCCACAGTTGGACAGCAACAGTTCCCCACAGATTGCTGCCTGGGGCTTGGCTGCTGGCTCGGGTTAAACGACAACATATTTGGTCAATAGTACCACCTTTATCTTATCTCTCGTTCCTGTCAAGTGGCTTAATTTATAGTCCAGGTTCCAGGAATCCATGGAGGGTGTTTGGGAACAGGAATGAGTGTGTGTGGAGGGGGGTTTCGATGGTCACAGGTGTCATTAGTCCCATAACTTGGGGTGATACCAGTGACAGGAGTACAAGCAGCTGCTGTTTCAACCAGTTTGCCATAGAGGGAACCCTTGTCTGGAACCAGTGCAATCCTGCTGCTCCATTATGCAAAGTTCTGTGGTTTTAACAGTGTATGAGACAGGCAACTGCGATTTTTAAGTCTTTACAGTTGTTGAATTAAAAATTACTAGAAAAAAAATGCAGTTATGGCAAAACAAGGCATGGTATATATGCTCTTTCAGTTAATTAGTAGTCTCCTTTTAGGAATGAATGAGACAGATGTCCTAAGGACCAAGGGGTCTTATCACCATACACAGGGAAGCCTATCAAGATTTCATGGGCAATCTTAATTCTATCATTTCCTTATTTTAGTGTTTTAATGTACTTTTTAATTCTCAATTTTCCTTCTGATGGTAGGTTGTTTTCTATTTACAAGCAATTTAATGGATTATCCGAAAGAAATGGAATAGCAGTGAATGTTTGCCAGCCTAATTTCACATCAATTTAGCATGATCAGGATATGTTCCTTGTTCAATGGTGCAGTATTGACTGACTGCATCATCCGTGGATATTTAGGTCACCTAAATTTGACATTTCATCTAATCATCCTTTAGGAATATAGGTCAGCTGCAGTGTTGTAAAGGAAGAAAAAGATCTCTCTGGTTTTGGGGTTTTGGATATAAGCCACTTTATTGCATTTACTTTTTTTTTTTTTTTTTTTTTTTTTCAGTATATGAAAATAGATTTTACTCTCCTTACACACAAAGCCACAGTCCTTCTAGGCATTTTAGCTGAGTAGTCTACTTCTGTTAACTGGTGTTCTGCACTCAGGAGTTTCAGGTTGCTCACAAAGCTCAAGTGTTGCTCATTGTTGTGTTTTCTCAGTCCCAGTTTTCCCAATGATTTCTCAAGAGTTTAGAGCAGTCTGGCTCTTACTTCTATGTGAAAAGCCCCTACACACTACAGTGTAATTGCTGAAGCCATGTAAGGTGTTGCCTACACTGGGAATTTATACTGATTTAAAGTTGGTGCTGTAAGTGAACTAATCCACTCCCCCATCTCAATTCATCTTGCCCTACTTTAAGCCTATAATATGTGACATGTATGCAATGATACGTGCCCATAGTCTGTGTAGTAAAACATTATGCTTACAACAGAAAGACTGCAACATAAATCTCAGGTAGAGACAGGAGACTCATAACTTGATTTATAATCAAGAAAAATTGATTTGTATACTGGCATTTCACCAGAAATGTCTGGAAAATGTATGTCATCATACATTTCAAAATGCTTCAAAAGCTTCCTTTCTCTTTGCCCCCCTTCCCCTCTGTCTGAGTAGGAAACAAAGTGTAATCATTTTTTCCTCAAAAAATCTTCTCTACTGTTAAATAAGCAAGAGATCTTCACTTGTCTGGGTCACAAAATGTCCTGTTTTCCAGATCTTGCACAGATTGCAGAAGTAACTACAATGGCATTCTGCCAAATAGTTATAGAAAAAAAATTAAATATGTCATTGCAAAACTTTAAAGAAAAAAACACAAAGGATGATCGAGAGTGAGTTAAAGAAGTGTTATATGATGAGAAGCATGTTGGTGTTTATCTTAAAGAGTTCCATTATATTACATATATTTTTTTGCATGTAAACAAATAGAAGGTAGTACAATGAATCTTAAGTGTAATGTTGCTATATTAGAGCCAATAAAAGACAAAAAAATAGAGAAAAATGGTACTTTCTTATCTGTTTTTGTTTCAGAAAGAATGTGTTAGTCATATGACTAGATGCTTGAAAAGAAGCTTCACAGAAATTGGTGGGGTTCCATGGAAGAATTAGAACCCATGTTCATATATCACCTTTCAGAGGCAACTGAAAGCTTAAAATTGACCACAGTTGGATGGACACACTGCAGGGTTGCTGCAACAAAATTGTTGCATTCACAGAATTTGTACTTAAGGACCAGTGATGGCTGGCAATTGCCGTTCTGCACGTTTCGTTTGATCTAAACCCAAACTTTTAACAAGAACTTAAAAGGCTGGCCAGTGAAAATCTTGGACGCTTTTGAAAATGTTACTCTGCATTCCTGAATATAGGAAGTGTGATTAATACTCTAGTTAGAATTGCAAAACATGTTTTTTGGTTTGAATCTATTAAAGAGATTCCTTTTCATTACACTGAGAAAATAACCTCTTCTCGCTGCTATTTTTGATGCATTGTGGAAACAGAAGGGTTGAGCTGAGTTTATTTTTATCAGTATTTTGCACTTCCAGGTGAAATTTGACAGAATGTCACAACTTACTTTCCATTTGATTTCTAGCAATTGCCATTCTACACCTTCTCTTGAATTAACAGCCTGGAGACATGAAAATTTCATATTCTGACTCAGTTGCACTCAGATTGTGATATTCTTTTTTTCTCCCATCCTTAAAAACTTTACTCTTATGAGTGGTAAATTGTATTTTAAAATTATTTTATAAAAATTAAATTCTAGATACCTGCTATGAGATCATCTTTCCTGACACAAATCATAGTCCCCAATGCTGTCATCACTGACATTCCTTACATTATACACAAGTTTATATTCACTGTACGAGGTAAACTAATTAAATAAGAGAGACCTATACAGATTTTCCCATATTTCTTTTCAATTCAGTGCTCCCAGCTGTAGCTGGTGGATTTTCTGCAGTTTCCCAGTGCAGGATTTTCTGGGAACAATGCAGTTGTTCAGCATATACTTTAGTGTCATATGTCCTGGATACCCTGGTTGGGAGCCATGAGGAGAACAGATAAAATAAAGAGTCCAAGTTAAATTACATCAGTGGGGTGGATACAAGTAAATAATGATTGTGTTAAGCAAAGGTATTTATTTTTCTCGTATTGCCATGGTTATTAGCAAAACTCGTGCTGGTTTAAGATTGGGAGCCAGCTGGGCCTACAGTTAAGAATAATTGTTGTTGCTGTTCTGTGCAATGCTTTATGAGTTCCTGCTGCGTTTATAATTAATTCAAAGTGCACTGGGACTATTACATGGCTATGCATGTTGCTTGATCCTTCTCAACACCTATGAAATTCCTTAGATTTGGATGCTGAGATCTGGATTTTCTTAGAAATATGGTAAAAAAACAGTAAAAAGATGTTGTCTGATTACAGTGGCTTTAGACTTCTCCTTCCTTGTTTCCTTTCCTCTGCTGGAATAAATTCAGTAATTTATGTGGGGAAAATACAGAGATATAGCACATTCTTGTCCAGAACAGGAAAAAGGGAGATCTTACTTAAGATCTGTGGTCTCTGACTCCACTTTCCAGTGCCATGATCCTGGTTTATGGCTTATTCTGTGTCTTAAAACACCTGAATGACAGTACCAATGCTCTTAGGTTTGAGGACAGAATCACAACATTGAAGACAGTAGGGTCTTGTTTTCCCCACTGTCCGACACTGACAGTGATGACAATGTGAGATTGCTGTGAAATTTAGCACAGAATTCTGTGGTCTCCAGATACTTGAATCTCAGGCCCAGGCTTAGAATGGATTTTTATCACTTGAATACTGGTGAAGCTTGGGAAAAACATCTAGACTAAAATCCTCAGACCTGTAAAAAGTCCTGGGGACAGCAGAATCGAGAAGTCTGCAGACCAATCAGAATATGCACAGAATCAACTGAAGAAAGAAATAAATCTGGTTTAATATTGGATTTTGTGTTTGTTTTCACAAGCCTTCAACTCACTGATGTGCCTTTTGACAGCCGGCTTCAAACTTGTAACATTTGGGACAATGTTACTGTTAGCCTTAGAGGCGCAGCTGGGAAGAAGGTAAATGGGTAAGGACATCCCGAATTCTGTCATTGCAGGCTCCTTCTCTGAGTGACAGCACCTTGACCATGACTCACATCTTAGAGCTTCGATATTTAAAACTTGAATGTCTAAGTCTTAGATCACTATATCAGCTCCTTCTGATGGAAATCAAAATAAGCAAAATAGTATATTTATAGGCCATTTCAGCTCCTCAGGCCAGATGACTTTGAATGCATACCAGCTTAAATGTATGAATTAAATTGTCATGAATCTCATCATCACTTTCATTTAATACATAAAACTTTATCTTCCTCAAAAAGAAATCAGCATGGAAAGTCATTAAGACTTCTGCCTTCACAAGTGAAGAAGATTTGAATTTCCCGTACTTATAGACTGTTCACTTTTAAAATATAGGTTAGTACTTTGAGGGATTGCTCTTTGTGTAAGGATAATACTAAGGTCTCAAGCAACTGTTCTAACTGGGCAGCTATACAAATAATTTTCATGCCATTTCTGAGTTCAGCAGAAAATGAGAAATCTGAGAGTGGATGAGAAATCTGAGGTAGGACAGGTTTTATTATTAAAGGTACACTTACATTTTGTGAGAAAGTTCTGGTGATCTTGAAACAACAAGGTGTTGTTCGACAGCACCCCAGTAATCTCCATAGGTTAGTGTTTATGAGGAATTTGCACTCTGGTGGGGATTTCCAGAGCTTGCAGTCAAACAGGAATGGCTGGGAATTCTGCAGAGCTCACCTTATCTTTGCTGCCAATTCAGCATGTATTCTCTAGTCTATCATTGAAATGATTGCTTTTCTCCATGACACAGGGAAAGTACTTCTGTTCTAGAACAAAATAGAAGAGGAAGCTTCTGGGGTCTGCTATCTACTTGATAAGAAACCAACATGAAATAGCAGAAGGACTCATAACAGCCATTAAAGAACCTTCAATATTTTGAAGGCTATGTAATGAATAAAATCTGGACTTTTGTGTGATCATTTCAAAAGAGATTTTTGTTTATAATAAATATTTGCTAAGTATAATAATAATAATAATATTAATAATAATGAAGGTCTTTGCTTTTTTGTGCTCTCTTACTTCATGTTAGATGTAGACTGGCCATGAAAAAGCTTGGATTTGCAATGGCAGTCATGTTCTGGAACTGTCTCTGTTCAAAGCACTGGCGCAAAGAGACAATCTAGTTTGCAGATGGTGCTACATACATGAGTGAGAGAGTGATAGGTGCTTGTGTTAACAGGGAACTGGACTCTGTGATGCAAAACATTCAACCAGGGGAGCAGATTTATCATCCAGGAAGGCTGTAAAAAAGGGAATACTGTTTGATATGATATGCTTCTTATGTGTTACACCACAAAATAAAATACCAACATTTAGATCTTGTTTAAAATTCCCCATGTATACATTCTGTAGAGGTACAAATCTGCTGGGTATAGCATAGCAGAGAATCTAACTCTCTAGTCTTAGCTGCTGATGTAATCCTATTGACTTTTATTACAGTATTCTGCTGCCTTTGCCAAGTGAACACTTGCCCTGGTTATTGTCTTGGTTAAGTCTCTGTACAACCCAGCAGCACTTGCTTCTTCCGCCACAGACAGTGATAAGGTTTGCTCTTTAGTAGATATAATTCAATTCTGGTGTAAATAAGGGGCTAAAAAAGCAATTCAGCTGAAGCTGTTACTTGTATAGAAAAGTTGTGGTTTGGATGTGATCTCATATCTATGACCTTGTCACAGAGTATCTCACCATGAGGGCTCTTTATTTCTGACAGATTTTAAATTAGACTGCTTTTTGCCTAGCTATCTTGTCTGGCTTCTGATATTTTTTTAGAGCAAAGGCAGTTCTTACAGAGCGCATCATTTATATAAAACTTGTTCTAATGTCTAAAGCTTGTAATGACACATGGAATAACAAAAAAGGCAGACCTTTCCTTCAAGTCAATATGCTTCCATCATTCAGTCTTTGCTTTTGAAAAGACCTCTTATCTCAGCATTTGAAAAGCACTATGTGAAACCAGACTAATGTTCCAACATGTTTTGTGTGTTGTGCTATTTCATGCTGAAAACTAATTGTGAATGGTGCTTTTGAGATATTTATTTGCAGCAATGTATTTGTTGCACATAAAATAAGAAAAAACCCCAAACTACAATGCCCTTATTGTTATTTCTTTTCTTCTGATGGAAACCAATAAGTGAACAGGAATTCTCTGAGACCATAAAAATGTCCAAGCATAGAAATCTGTTGAATCCAGGCAATCCCACAAGCCCCACATTATATTTCTTTTTTTTTTTGGCTGGTCATCACAACTGAGATTTAATGGGACTATCTCATATAAAGCAATGGGGTATATTATTCAGTAAAAGCAGACAATCTGTCCCAAATGCCCTTTGATGGATGTTTGAATTCTCCTTGTGCTGCTCTGATTTTCAAGGAAATTTGTCTATGCACAGGGTTAGAGATCGACAAATGGTGATCTTTGGTATTCAGGGTACTTTTGTTTCATTTTTATTGTGCTTCTGAAGGAAATTACTTATGCTTCAAAACTGGTTTTAGATTCTATCCTGGAAATATCAAAATGAACCTCCCATTGGATATAGCATCTGAATGTAGAGAATCTAACAAAGTCCTGTATCCTTGAATTTCAGAATTGATGCTGCTTCCCTCCTTGATGTAAGCCTCTTATACAGATATTTTTTGCTGTCAAGACTTGTTGCATTTTATAAGCGAGATATTATAAAGCTGAGAAAAACAAAGAGTCTCTGTGTGTGTGTGTGTTTAAAATTGTCACCTCCACAGCTCTTCACCAGGTTAGAAATAATGAATAAATTTACCCTTTAATGGAACTCTGGCCCTGGTTTATGTGAGTATAACTCACACAGTCTCAGCTCCTGTGAAAATTTCTAAGATTTCCTGAGCATGCCATGGCTGGATAGTAATATTTCATAGAATGCAATGAAAGCAAGGATATCTTATTTCTTATGTCCGTTCACTACATCTTCTAGATATTTTAAATTCTCTGTCTTTTTTGCCCCTAAATGTCTTGATTATTTTTCCCACATTATCACTCTATACTCTGGTTTAAAAATCACAGTAACATAAAAGCAATAGAGAGTAGTTTCATTATCAATTTGGAGACACTGAGGCAAGGTCTGACCATGCCTTAAAAAGTAATGGAATCTAGCACATAGTTATTTAAGGTGGTGCTGAGTATGTGATAGAAAGTTTTATAAATTTTTTTTTTTCCAAAGTCACCAGCTTAAGAAAGCAGTAAAATATTTTCAATGAATAATTTATATGTTGAAATAACTAAGATTTTAAAATGTGAAATAAAATTCTGTGCCCCAAGTATTTGTCACTATGCTTAAACTACAGAATTTCCATACACATAAAAAACGTGATATTCATTAAAGAACTTTTTCATGAAGAAATGTATTTTTTGACATATCTTTCATCTACATGATCGCATTTGACTGTTCGTTCTATTACAAAGTAGTAAAGACTGAAATGTAATTCATTTTTTTTCTGTTTTTTAAATAGCTTCTCTATTTAGGCTAAACTACGAGACTTTAAATGTAAATGTACCTTCAGAAATCTTTTGAATGACACTTCATGCCTTAGTACTTTTTCTGATAGAAAAACAACTGTACATTGTTTTTATAATGTTGGAAAAGCTTCTAAGGGAGCATAAAACATTTAAAGTCTTTTGCCATGAAACACTTAAATTTTGCTCTTAAAATGATGCTTAGACAGTTTTATCCCTCCACTGAAAACTATTCCTGTATGTTATACCCCACAGTTATCTCTGAAGAATGAATCCAACAAAAGGATCCTTAAATATGAATTCATATTTCTTCCTAGTCAAGCACATCTATAAAAATTCTCTATCTACTGGCATTCTGTTTTCCATAATGCTCTCTTGATCTCTACTGCCATGCACAGCAAAGTGGCAATCAGTTTTAAAAGAGGAATTCAATTTTTGTACAAAAACATATTTGTCAAGTTTTCTATCTTCTCAAGCTCAAACTTTGCTTTTTTTCATTTTTTTCCATTGGATCAGAACATCATTTTGAGAAAGGAACTCTTTCAAATTTGATCTAATTATTCCAATAAAAAACTTGGAGCATGAAATCTTAAGAAATTACAATTAAAAGAAAATCATGAGCAAAATTGCATTATATTTAAGCAGTAATCATTTTGTGTCCATAGACAATTAAAATGAAAGTAGATATGGATTAAACATAAAAGAATCATAAAATATCTGGAGTTGGAAAGGACCCACAGGGATCATCAAAGTCCAACTCCTGGCCATGCACAACACCATCCCCAAGAATCTCACGATATGTCTGAGAGTGCTGTCCAAACACTTCGAGTCTATCAGGCTGGTGCTGTGACTGCTTCCCTAAGGAGCCTCTTCTACAGCCCAACAACCCTCTAGGTGAAGAACCTTTTCTTTAATTCTAGCCCAAAACTCGTTACACATCTTCATTTCAGTTATATTTGCTTGCTTTTAATGAGAAAAATCCAGTGTTTATAAATAGGAGAGTGGATAAGCAATTGTTTCCTCACAACTGCATAAGAGTTTGACAGTTTTGTATGATCAGGGTGTGTTCAAAACGTGCATAATTATGTTTTACAGTGAACTTCTCTGTTAATGCCTAAATATAATCTAAAAGACCTACATTAAAAAATCTGTTGTTTCATAATACTTTTTCTTCTCATAAAGGGACAAAGTCATACTTAGAAATATCTGATTGAAATACACTGATTACAAGACATTACATAAGTTTATATTTTTCAGTTAAAGAGCAAAAACCAAGTATGAGCTGGAGTCTAAGATTTTAGAGCTATAGAGTCCATCAGACTCTTACTAGTTGTGTCTAACCATGTGAATATCGAATTTCTCTTCTAGGTTAGTCCCCCTTCTTCAGCAACTTGATATTGTCCTGGTTTAGGGCAAATTTGGGAGGAAACTTCCTAACAAGGTTCCTCTAAAAAGCAAACTCAAGCAGGCTCTCCCCCAACTGGTCTGGGAAAAAATTTCCTTAGAGAAAAGTGGAAAAAACTGTTTATTCAACAAGCAAAGTGCCCACAAGCATAAAAATAATGAATATTATCAAACAATAAAACCTCTCACTGTTCTAAAGAGAAATGGCAAAATTGAGAAAGTCCTTGCTGTCAGTTATAGCTCAGCTCGCTCAGTCCCTCTGGTGCTGGAAATGGGCCACAGTGGGCCACAGGTGTGAGCTGCTGGTGTTTTCTGTCCAGAGCAGGTTTAAACAGTTCCAAGAAAAAAAAAATCCAGGGAAATTGTCTGCCTCAGCTAGCTAAAAACTAACCAAAAAGCAAAGGAGAGCTCTCTCTCACTGTCCATCCATAGACAACACAGTCCAGGAGCAGACTGTGGAGGAGTGGGTGCAGTTTCTGCAAACAAACTCTGCCCTTCTTCTTTCCCCCTCTTCGCTCTCTGAACCAGTCTTAAAAGTGTAGAACTTAATATCCAGCAAAAACAGAACAGACAATGGGGGATACAAGCATCATAAAGTCACCCTAGGACAGGTATAAAACAGCTTCTATCGCAATATTGCCTCTAGGACCTCATTTTTATATCATGAGAGGCACAGGTGAGAAGTAGCTTTAAGCTGTGCACCAAACAAGTGCACCAATGAGAAACCACTGTGTAAAGGCTGACCCTGGGGATCTCTGCCTTGCTGGTGTCATGTCTAGAAAGGGATGGTGGGTGAGAAACTTCCACTTACAGACCTGATGAGCGTTATGTTTTCTATCACACCCAGATTAGAATCTAGAACTTTAGCTGTGTAGAGTTTTAGCTCTTCTAGAGAACTACCAGCTTCTGTCAGATTTGATGGGGTATGTGTCACTAGGCCAGGGGGGAAAAAAAATCATACAGCCATAGAATTGTTTGGGTTAGAAGGGACCTTGAAGATCCTTTAGTTCTAACTTCCTGTCACAGGCAGGGACACCTTCCACTAGATCAGCTTGCTCAAATCACTCATCCAGCCTGGCTTTGAACACTACCAGGCACAGGGCATCCACAACTTCTCTGGGCAACTTCTTCCCAGTGCCTTGCCACTTTCACAGTAAAGAATTGCTTCCTGATGTCTAATCTAAACCTAATGTTTCTCAGTTTAAAATTGTTTCCCTTGTCCTGTCACTACATACTCTTGTACAAATAGTCCCGCCCCATCTTTTCTGCAGCTTTCTTTCAGGTACTGGAAGACTACAATTAGGTTACCCTGAAGCCTTCTCTTTTCCAGACTCAACAATCTCAGCCTTTCCTCATAGGAGAGGTGCTCCATCCCTCTGTTCAACCTTGTGGCTCCCTCTGGATTTGCTCCAACAGGTCAGTGTCCGTTCTGTGCTGGGACCCCAGAGCTGATGCAGCCCTGCAGGTGGGGTCTCACCAGAGCAGAGCAGATCAGAGGGGCAGAATACCCTCCCTCCCCTGCTGCCCACACTGCTTTGCTTTCAGTCCAGGACATGTTTGGCTTTCTGGGCTGTGAGTGCCCATTGCTGAGTCATGTCTCTCAGCCAGCAGCACCCCCAAGTCCTTCTCAGCCAGGCTGCTCTAGATCTGTTCATCCCCAGCTTGTGTTGATGACAGAGGTTGCCCTGACCCAGATCCAGTACCTTCTACTTGGTCTTGTTAAACTCAGGCGATTCCCATGAGCCCACTTCATGAGCTTGCCCAGGTCCCTCTGGATGCGCATTGTATCCTTCAGATATCTCAATTGCATCACTCAGCTTGGTGTCATCAGCAAATTTGATGAGAGTGCAGTTGAGGATATTAAATGGCACTAGTCCCAATATGGACACCTGAGGGACACCATGGATGTCCATTGAACTTTGAGCTGTTGACCACTACCCTCTGGATGCAACTCTCCAACCATTTCCTTATCCACCTAACAGTCCACTCACCAATCCATCTGCCTCCTATATACAGAGAAGGATGTTGTGGTGACCATGTCAAAGTCTTTACAGCAGTCCAGATAAATGACATCTGTAACCCTTCCCTTGTGCACTGATGTAGTCACTCCATCATAGAAGGACTCACTCCTAGTGAAGCTGTGCTGGCTGTCTCAAATCACCTCCCTCCATGTGCCTGAGTATAACTTCTAGGGAAATCTGTTCCATCATCTTCCCAGACGCAGAGGTGAGGTTGACAGGTTGATGGTTCCCAGGGTCCTCCTTTCTATCCTTTTTAAAGATGGGTACTATGTTTCCTCTTTTTCAGTCACCTGGGACTTCACTGGGAATGCCACGACTTTTCAAATATCATAGAGAGTGGCTTGGCAACTGCAACAGCCAATTCCCTCAGGATTATGGGATGCATTTTATCAGGTCCCATAGACTTTGGTACATTTGGGTTCCTCAGGTGGTCATGAATCTGGTCTTTACTTACAGTAGGAAAGACTTTGTTGCCCCAGTGCCCATCCTGCTGTCACGTTTTGCTCCTCCGGTCGCCTTCCTGCTCTCCATCGACCTGAGAGTTGTGGGAACAGAGGTTGAAGACTGAGTCAAAAATATTTTGAGTACCTCAGCCTTCCCTTCATCCATTGTTACCAATTTTCCAGCATTGTCAGGTGAGAGTGCACCTATTTTGACCTTCCTTTTCTGGTTAACATACCTGTAGAACTCTTTCTATTATTCTTTGCATCTCTTGCCAGGTCCAGTTTCAGCTTCACCTTGTCCTAGTTGCCAATTCTGTGCAGTTGTTTCTTTTCCTTTAGTTTGACCAGCATGTTTGACTCTTGCCCTATTTCTCTCAGCTGGTTTTAAAGGGTGAATATGAT
Source organism: Prinia subflava (assembly GCF_021018805.1). Taxonomy (NCBI): domain Eukaryota; kingdom Metazoa; phylum Chordata; class Aves; order Passeriformes; family Cisticolidae; genus Prinia; species Prinia subflava. The sequence goes on along the minus strand of NC_086247.1, from coordinate 26,655,148 downwards.
TAGCCTGTATAAAAATGCTATATATTCTGAAGATAGTAAACATGAATTTAATTTCAAATATGTCTGTCATCTCTCAGTTAAATTCATTAAACATGAATTTAATTTCAAATATGTCTGCCATCTTTCAGTTGCATAGAGATTCAACTAGCTGAGCTCTGGGACTCTGGGCTCTGTCTGACAGGTGATATATGAAAAAAGAACATGTTTCAAGTGCAGGAAATGTAGGACAGCTTTCCAGCATTTTTAGCTGTCTCAGAAAATGTTATGCTGTTTAGCATAATGTATTTTGTAAAACATTTTTAAAAAAAGTCTTCTTATTTACCATGGTCTTCCAGCCATCCCTGTACAGGGATATATAGCCATCCCTATACAGGGATAGGTTCACATCTTCCTTAACTCAAATTCTCGTTTGCACACTTTCAGAGTTCATTGCTGTAAAAACAACAGCTTCTATTGCAAGCTCCTTAAAGGAATCATTCTGATACCCTTTTTTCACAAAAAGTCTGTCCAATAGAAGAGGGATAAATTAATGTTATTTAGACATTTAATTAATATGCTGATAATATTAAACCCCAGTGTGTATCTGGACAGCTCCCTTGGTTCCTGGTGTCTTCTTGTGAAAGAGAAATACCAAACTCAGGTCATTTGTCCAAAGTGTCACATAAAATCTCATATATATATATGTATATATATATATTATATATATTAAAAATAGATATAAAATAAATAATATATTTAAAATGTATAAATTATAATTATTATAAAACTTTTATTAATCACAGCAAGAGTAATTTTTTTCATTTTTACTCTCTGGTCTGAAAGCAGTAAATCTGTAATAACTTTTGTATTATGGGACAAGTCTTCATCTGACATACAAAGAATTGCATACAAGATTTAATTTTTGTCTTGCAAATAAAGAAATACTTTTTAAGCTCCCTTGATTTTCATATTTTAAAGGTATTCTTTTCAGGAGGTAATTAAAAGCTTGTAAATAACCTTAAACACTTGAAAGACAAAACCAGTTAATGATAAATAAATATAGTCATAACCTGGGTGTTTTTTGCAGTACTGAGTCTTTTTCTTTTATTGTGATTTTGCTTCTGATGAATTTTCTATTTATCTGTCTCTGACATATCATTTTTTGGGCTCACGAAATACATGTTCTTTAAACCATGTCCCAGTTTCTCTATCTCTCAGAGTTAGTTCTCTGGGGTGGACAGCTGTTCAGTTTGTTTCTGTTTATAATGAAAATGTCATCTCTCGTCTCTATTATCCAAGGGATACTTTTCAGTGTACAGTTTTTCTCCCTCTGAAAATATACCAGTTGCTGATGGTACTCCATATGTCACTCTAGTGCTAATGTATACCCTTGTGAGATTTGAATCAAATATGATCTAAACCTGAGAGAACTTTAATTGTTTTTGTATAGACTTTGCTTTGATAAAATATAAAAGACAGCTTCTATTTTCAGAACATATGCCACCCTCAGAAGTAATGAATTTGTTGCTGCTATTTCCCTTAATTTATCAGTCAGAAGTCCAGATCAGATTGGGAAATACTGAAAATGTATTAAAAGACATGTCCAAACTTGCAGAGAAAATGCATTCATTAAAGTATTATTTTTTTTAATCAAACTACTGCTACTGACTTGATTGCTAAAATCAGCTAGAAGGTGAAGGTGTGTTTTCTAAGAATATATCCTAGTTATGTTTCAAATTTTATAATCTCTGAATATTCCATAATCTATAGTGTCTTAATTAATTTTTTTCAAGAGATGAAACTTATAATTAATCAGTGGAAATTTCAGGTTTTTGTTTTGTTTCGTTTTGTGCTGTGTTTTTGCTTGTTTGGTTGTTTTTTTTTCCAAACATTTACATTTGCTTGATTAGTCTAAAGGTGAAAAGGTGGTCCCTGAGGCAGAGCAGATGGAAAAGTAAAGACTGCAAAGGCAAAGGAGCATGCAGCTCCCTTGTCTTGTAGCATGAAACTCAGCTTTTAACTCGATTATCTGCTATATATATGAATATAGTCTTCCTTTTGACCTTACCTTGAAACTGGAGGCTGTCTTTGACTGAGGTACTTTACCAAAATAATTAGCATAGTAACATGCTTGTTTAAGTGCACTTGCTTTCAAAATTTTAATAACTATTACTAAAAGAGTCTATAAAATACTCATTGTGTCAAAATGCACCATGAGTTACAGAGTTACTGGTAAATTTTTGAGATATATTCATATATTTTAGAAGGTGTTTTTAGGTTATACCAAAGTGTTTTGGTATTGAGTGATAAGGTATTTTTGATCACTCTTGAGTTTAATCTTCTGAAACATTTGTAAATGTCCAGGATAACACTTTTTTGTGCGTGACACAGTGAAAAAAGTGTGGGAAGTTGCATGAGCTGAAAAGACAGTACCTAATTGTATTTACTCCAGATTTCTCCTCTATCCCTCTTGCATTAATTTATGAGATTTCCATTTTTTTTCTATATATTTCTACTTCACAGGATAATATCTCCAGCATTATCTTTACCCATGCAGGAGCTTTGCCTTCTTGATCATGACATACTACAGAAAATGAAAAATTGAACATTTCTGGCTTGAGGCTACTCTGATGAGTGTGAATGTCAGACTTATGAACAAATACAGAATGAAAACATTCCTAATGAGTCACAATCTGTCCAAAAAACTTCACCTTTTATTGGATCAATTTAATTATCCCAACTTTCACACAACACTCCTCTCCAAAGCCCCAGAAGACACACATACCATAACCCCCTCCCCCACAAAGCAAGCCTCTCATTTTTTTCCACTATTCTACTAATTTCACTTATAATAGGCTGCTTTGGAAAAGACTAAGTTGCCATCTGATAGCAATAGCTTTGGGTTTCTATTAAACATAACTGGTACAATTTTATAGTGTATACCTTCTAGAGCAATAGATAAAGAGAATTTAGATTTCTGCAGCTCCATAATTGCACTGTTATTCACCCTCTGCTGAAACTGTTTTCTACAAATTAATGTTTATCTTTCATATGTAGGATATCTTATAATTCAAAGTAGCTAAAGAAAATACCTAAACTTTCCAAACTAATCTGTATTTTATTGTCCCTGACATCAAAGAATCTCTTTTGTTCATCCATAGCAGCCTCCTTTGTGGAGCTAATTAGATTTTAATTATGCCATTCCTCAACCAACATCCCATCCTTCCCATAAACTGAGATTCCTGTGGCTTAAATCTGAATTCAAAATGCTAAGACTGAAAAATTCTTTATGTTTTTACTAAGATTCTGGTACTTAAACTTCCAATGAGCACTGAGATTTAATGAAGACTGAAAATGCACACAAATACTTTATTTTTCAAAACACCTTAATTTCATTTAATCTCTGGTTGAGGTCCAGAGCTTATATACCTAAGGTTTAGATACATGTCTTTCATGACCAAGGTCTATTATGTGTTTTGAGTGTGTGCCAAATATATGAATTGGACAAGATCTTGAGGTGTGTCACTAAGGAGGTCACCCCTCATATATAGGAGATCGGACAGTAAAGTATGAAATCAGGACAAAGAAGTTTGAACTTCAGCTCTTCCTGGTCAGGATTTTCAAACTCAAATCTCTTGTGAGTTTAGATTATGGGATGAGAAATATATATTTTCTATTCCATTATAAAGAAAATAAAGGATTGCAAAGACAAAAAGACTAAATGAAAGTGCCCTCTTCCTGCTGAAAAAAAGAGATATTTTTAGTTGTGTAAGCAAAATTCAAGTACATTCTTTAATGTTTTTTTAGTCATTTATATCCTTTACCTGGAAAATACTATGAAAAAAAGGTACACTTTTCTAAGTCTATGTGTAAAAATACTCTTATTAAGCCTGTGCCTAAAAAGGAGAATTATTTTCTTTAGGCTTTAACAGTAAAACCTTTTCTGCTCCTGATATCCTAGGAGATGTCCACTGAAGGATTCTTGGGTATGGACTGGGAGAAGGTGTTCCATGGTAACAATGAGACTCTGTAAGCCCTTTCAAGTGAAATGTTCAGACCCTGAATCCATCCTGCTACAATGTCAGTAAAGTATTTGGCTTCATCACAAACATTTTAGCACTGTATTCCTAGACATAGTAGAAGAATATAATTTTTTAGGATGAAGTCCAATTTAGAAATGCATTATGGTTAAGACATTTTGGAAGAAGTTTTGTGGATTGCACATAATAAAGACTAAGGTGGGAGAGAAGGAAGAAAAATATATGAATAGGAGAATGAGACTCCAGTCATTAGCAACACGTGATTGGCACTTTGATGGAAATTTTGAAAACTTCACATCAATTGGCCCAACTATGATCTCAGCTTCTCTGCTCTGTTTGCTTTTCCAGAACTACTTGTTGTTCAGAAATAAGACAGATCAGAGTTAAGACTCTTGTGTGAGTAGGGATTAATGATGTGTAAAGATTACAAGACCAGACAAGCATTTTATTAGCTGAGTTGCACCTGGAAGTTTAGGGAGTTGAGGAAGTTTTGCTGGCAAAACTAGAAATCTTGGTGCTGCTCAGTGTCAATTGTAATGTGGTTCCTGCCCCACTCCCACAGCTGTCTGTAGCAACGGACAGCAGATCTGCAACCTTTTTATTGTTAAACTCTTTGAGTATTTATATTTCAGCTGCTTTTATCAGGTAGTGAAGAGACACTTCTTCCCTCAGTTTTTCCCAGAGGTACCACTTTCTACACTGAACTTTTGCAAGATGAAATCTAGGAAGTCTCCATCTTCCCTGTCATGCTTTGTTACAAGCAATAGCTTTCCTAGCTGATCCTTCACCCCTTGAAGTGGTTGGACCTGTGCAGAGCCTGACTGTGCAGCTGGGAGATAAAAAATCTTGTTACAGCTTGGTATGTGAGGCAAAGAGAAGAAGGTGATGCAGGATGTTTTCCAAAATTACCTACTCAATATGAAGGAATGCCTTGTTTATTGAGTCATGTTGCATGTAACAGGATTTAAAATGAAAGATTTAGTTGTAGAAAATCAATGATATTCATTAAAAGGTTTATAAATAAATTCTTTAAATGTGTTTAACAATAAGATTCTCCCTAGCAGTTTCTGTATCTATGCCAGTCTTCAAACCTGACTAACAGGCCAAAAAATATTCAGAGATTGGTATATTTTTGGGAGCTCTTGAAACTGCAGTTGCCTGACTTCTGTTTTGGAAGACATTTACTGAAGTCATTTGTGTTAAGGTTAGGGCAAGTCTTTTCTTCTTCAGTCTCCAGATGATATTATCTACATTTCTCTTTCTTGTTTATTTCCTGTAATTTCCTGTGAATTAGCACCAGGATTTTCCAGTGCAGGAAACCAAATCCTTTCCTTTCTCTCTTCTTAAGTCTCTTGATTAATATCTGTGCACCTCAATTAGCATATTCCTGGCTTCAGGCTTCTTTCTTCTGTTACTGACTTCTGAGAAGAAACTGGTAAAATAATGTTGTGAGAAATGTTTATGCATAGTTTTCTTACTGGATGCATAATTACTTTTTTTCTCTAAGCTTTATGTAAATATTAAACATGAGATAGCAGATGGTAAAACTGGGAATAGGTTGCTCTGAATAACAATCCCTCCACTCCTGTAGTTTTAGGGGGAACCTCAGGGGGCCCTGCCAATTGCAGTTCCATTGCAGAAACTGCATGTCAAAACACTGATTCCCATTAGCTACCAGTTTGTAACTATGATATGTTCAATCTGCCAAAAGAAAATGCTTTAGAATTACATCAGTTAATAAAACTTCAAAGATTTAATTTGCTCGTTTCTGCATTTGTAATTGGAAGCATGTGCTTTCATTCATCTCCATCCTCAGAATACTCAGCTGAGACCTTGGCCTTCTCTTAGACTGTCTTCCTGTGCTAGAATATGTTAGTGGTTTAGTCTTGTTTCTTGAGAAATCTTTGTCAAGAATAGAAATGTTTTGATCACTAATGTGGATTGGAAACAATAAATTCATCATCTTCATTTGCGTTGACAATGTCTGAAACCAATTCCAGGAGCATGATGCAAAAGACAAAGAGGTCTTTGATCTTTCTGAAGATTTAAACAGGCAATGGCTGTCACAAGTTGTTTATTTTTACTCATGAACTGTTCATCATGTGAAGATTTTAAATCTTGTGTGGCGGCAAAATGCCTGCTTGGATTTTTTTTCAGCTTAATAATGCATCTTTTTAAAAGTATTTTGTCCCAACACTAGTTAGTCTTTAGTCTCTAAATCTTTATTTTGAGGCTTTCGACTACTTTGGAGGCAGTGTTCTACCCTATCTCACAACCTTCTGATGCCACTGTCTGGGGTTTAGTTCTGGTGATTTAGCAGGGTGTCACCATGAATCACTAGGATGTTAAAATCTGATTTATATGTGACAGAGCCAGTCTGATGCTTGCTTCTGCTTATGATATTTCCACCCATATTTGCCCTTACTTGAAGAATACCCTGGAGCATATGTTATTCTTTGGAAGTGTGTCACTATGCAACAAAACAGCCAGTGCCTTCTAGGCTAAGAAAAGACATACATTTACATTTCAACACTTCATCACCCTGCATTTCTCCCAGACTGAAATCCTCCTACCTGTTGTATGCTTTTTGCTGTAGGTTCTGACATCAAAGGCTGTGGTCAGAGCCCGGATTTTCTTCCTGCTCATTCCCCTCACTGCATATCCATTGCTGTCACATTGAGCAATGGGTAGGAGATAAAGGCCCCAACACTGACACTGTGGCCTTTTTACACACAAGTCCAGAAGCATAAAACACAAGATTGATTCTTTTCTAAAACAAGTTGAAAGTAAGCATTTAGTATTCTAGACAAACTGACTTCTAGATTTTAGATAGGATTGAAGATACATGCTTGCTCCAAAAGAAATACTTCTAGTATTTCTGAGTCAACAGCTACTTTTGAGGAAATGATCTGTCTCCTATCAAATTATTTGTTACACACAAGTAGTGATGCTATCAAACCATTTGGTTGATTTGTTAACTTTAAAATCACATTCCTTCTTATATTGTTCCTTTTTTTTTTTTTTAAATACAGCATGGATTTTTTTTTATAACAATCAAGAGAGCAAGAAAATAATAATCTTTTACCTATTCTAAATTCGTTATATATTTGTGGCACATTGACTGGTTCTCCATAGCTATTTTTTTCTCAGTATTTGTTCAAACCATTGAGACAGAAGAGGGAAAGAAAGAGGAACTTTTACATTAGGATGAAAACCAAGCCAAACCAAACCACAAAAACTCGACCTTAAGGATGTCTTGGCTTGAGACTGAAACAATATACAGTACCTAAAATGATGTTTGACTCTAATTTAATTTGTTTCCTTTAAAACCAAAGATATTTCAAGGTCTGATTTCCCTGATGTAGTATTCCTTCAAATAGCCTGAAATACTTTTATGGCTATTGAAGAAATAGTAGCAATTCAGGTTTGTGCAAGGTGTACCTATGTTTTTCTCTGTGTGATGCATGTTTATTTTCATAAAATCTAAAAATTTATATATTTTTTTAATCTTTGTGTGCTAGAATATCAGCTTTTATCAGAATGTTTATTAAAAAGGTTGTGGTCACTGGATTCAGATGGAGAAGCAGTAGCTATTGTTGTATTCATTCATTCAAATGTACAAAGCAAGTCCTAGTAATAACCATATTTCTATTTCTTTGGCATATGCAGAACCATGATTCACTTTGGCAGGGACCTCAAGAATTCTCTAGACTATCCAACCTCCTACTCCAAGCAGTGTTAGAGTGAAAAAGATGCTGCTTATCTCTAGCCTGAACCTCCTTGTTTCAAGTTATGCCTGTTGTCTCATGCTCTGTCCATGAGCCCTGATGAAGTAAAATGCTTGCTCAGACATCTCATTGCCTCCTATTTGAAAAGTTTATCCCTAGAATAATCAGCATCTAGTGCTTCTGCTAAGGTGTTGCACCTGCTTGTTTCAAGGCTGTTGTAGGCTCCTTGCAGTCCTTAGATGGAGCAGCAGGCAGAGTAGACCTGACTGCAGTGAAGAGTTCTGAGGAAACACAATTTTTGAGTCGAAGTTCCAGGATGACTTTGAAATAATCAGATTAAGACTTCTTTGTATCTGTGACAAAACTTGCATCCAGTTCACCAGCAACAGGAGAGGTGAGATTTTATCCTCAACACTTAATTTTTAATGCTGTTAAATGCCTACTGCTCCTTTCTGGGTGAAGCATCATCTTGCACAAAAAGGACAATTACTCCATCCATCCTTGTTTGGAAAACACATGAAAATCCCTGAACAGTGAAGAATATTTGTAATACTGATAGTTTTTCCTCTGTTTTTCTGACTTGCTAAGAAAGCTTAGAAAATGAAACTAATTTCCCAGAATTAAAGTAAATTAAGTAATGAATGACAGTAAATTATGGATAAAAACAAGGAGCACTGCAAACCTAAGGGAAAAAAAACAGTTTTATTTTTAAATTCATTTATATTCAAAATGAGAAAACACTTTTTTGGTGGTCCCTGAACCACCCACAGAGGATGACTTCCTCCTTTGGAGAGTACACAGCCCGTAGGCTGCCTCAGTTTCTTGTGACTCCCCTTGGGAAGTCCTCTTGGGAGACTTCCTTAGCTCAGGGTGCACAAAAGTGCTTCAAACCATTTGCAGCCCTTGACTGTCTCAGTTTGCAGGGCTATTCTTTGGAAAATCTCTTTGAGAGTTTTCCTTGTAGCTCAAGGTGTGAAAAAAATACTTCAACCCATGAGCCTTTGCAATTCTATGTTGATATTTCATACCCCATTGGTTATTCCCTTTGTTCCTGATTTTTGCCCCTCCTGATGGGTTCTTTTTGGATCCCAGACTGGTCCCTTTCCCAATTCATTTCCCCACTAGCCACATTGTGAAACCATGCCCCTGGCTACCTCACATAATCTCTCTGTCCCTGCACCCCCTGTCTCCTTTCTCCTCTGGACCTGTGGAATAAAGAAGCTCTCCTGGGGATCGGAAAGACCCCGTCTCGCTGCTTTACTCCTGCGTCCCCCGGGGTGGCAAACGCGCAGCTCTGCTGCTCAGGCAGCCTTGCGAAGAGCTAAATCACTTTGCACTTGACAGTGCACCTTAGAACTGATCACTTTGCACTCGAGAGTGTACCAAGAGCAAATCACTCTCTGCCTGAGAGTTCTGTGCCCCCGTCAATCTCGGTGTCATTTTAAAGACGTTTCTAGTGAGGAAGGTCACAACACCTTTACCACCGGGCCAGACAGTGACACACTTTATTTTGCCAGCCTTTTTAAAGGTTTTATTTTGGGCATTTCTTCTCCTAGTTGAAATAATTATGGCATTTATATGTTGAATGACATATATCTCTGGCACTCATCTGATATCCTTTAGAGTGGTCCAATTATTTTCAGTGATGCTTCAGGGGCAGCTGAATGTGTTGCTTACATCCAAAGGCTAAACTAATGCTGCTTCATTAGGCACAAGCTGTATGCCCAGGGACACTCAAAGCAGTTAAGCATCTGGGCCAATTTAGATTTTTATGTTTTCAGAACTTTTGCTTTAAATATTTTGCATCTCTTCCCACCCTTCTCCGTGTCTCATCAGAACGCTCTTCTGTCTTTCAGTCCCTGAACAGGTGCTAGCATATGCAGAATATAGTTTAATTTGAATGGATTTTTAAAAAGTGACTTGAACACTGGAGGTTATGCAGGGTTGTTTTCAAAGGAGACACATATTCAACTATGTGCAAAGCCTGTTTTGGTGAAGTGCATATCTTATCAAGCAATAAAGATTTGTGGGCCAGCCTCTGAGAGCTAGAGGCAACACCACTATAATGCTATTTTTCTATGTGCTTGAATTAGCATGTGCACACAAATTTCCTGCATGTGAGGATGTATATATCAGAGTGTGGGTGCAATTGTACTTAGAGGAGGGCTGCAGAAGGGGATTGATATTCCTACCCAATATGACTGAAAGCATGCAGGGAAAATGTTTCATTTGACAAAAGTGAGTTCTGTGTGAATGTGTGTGCCTGTGTGTTCTTGCATAGGTATTGCTTGCATGCCTTGCCCTTCATGTATTAGGAGTTCTTCTTATATGTAAATTCTGTATTGTTAAAACTGATTTAGTATCTAATAAGGGACTCTTGAGATTCTATCCAGCCATTTTCTCCACAATTACCATAACACTCTAACTCTTAAGACAGTATACTTAGACCTAAAATGCAGAAAAGAGTTTTTATGTACCACTCCCTTTATCAGAAATTGGTTTGTTGTGCTCTACTTTAAGGTGGTAATGGGAGTTCTGAACACAAATTTGAACTTCAGTGCCCATGTGAGTATGGTTCTTTCAACTCTATCTTCACAGGAGATAATATTCCTCTTTTGGAGGGAAATTCTATTCTTTTGGAGGATTTTTTTCTGTTTGGTACACCTTTTGCTTGTTTCAGAGCTCTTCCGGCCTTCTTAGCCCCATTTCCTTTATCTATCATCATCCTTAAGTGTTTTAACGGAAGATAGCATAGAAAATGCTTCTTACTTCTTTTCATGAAGAGTTCCTGAGTTCTGCAATTCCATGTGTTGTCTCACACAAAGCCTGAAGTCAGCCCTTCATGGTAGACATGTATCAGGACTTACCAGATATTCTTAAGCTTCTAATAAGAAGGAAGATTTTGCAAGGTGTTTGTCTTAGGTAATTTATTGACTGTTCCTACATGTACAGTATGAAGATAGAATCATAGAATGTGGTTGGGCAAGGCCTGTAAGATCATCAAACCCAACTGTTAACACTGCGGTGTTCACGAGTGCACCATGCCCCCAAGTGCCACATCTTCACATTTTTTGAACATTTCCAGAGATCATGGACAGCCTATGTCAGTGCCTGACCATCCATCGGTGAAGAAATTTGTCCTACTACCTTATTTAAATCTGCAATTTGAAGCCATTTCCTGTTGGCCAGTCAATGTTATGTTAAAGATGTGTTTCTTCTTCTATATTATTTGTGGCTTAAATACTAATTACATATTATGTGTTACTTCTTTAAGCATCTTTCTACAGAAACAACATGCAAATTAAATTTTCTAATTCAGAAAAAGACATTTGAAATAGGGCATAATGGAATAAGTAAACTAAGGGAACCAAAATATATAGCATAGCAACTCCATTGCTGTAGAAATTTTATAATGAGAAATGGAGTAGGCAAATATGACTTGCTTATATAATTAGTAATTTCAAGTATTTATTATAATTAAAATTGTAGAAATTATGTGGATAGTAATCAGTTTTCATTACAGTTCTTTGCACATTTCAGTGCTATAATTAGACAGTGGCATCTGTCATTGCTGATTAATTTCTAGACAACTCTATCTTCTCATTAAGATTTAATGTGTACCAAGGCAAAATTATCATTATCTAAAAATACAAAATAAAAAGTGGTAGCAGTTTAGAGGTACTAGCTTTTTCACTTTATCATTTTGGATTCGAGAACATCCCAGCTGTGTCTGTACCATTCTCTGTGAGCAGCACTGGGTGGAAGGAGACAAACAGCTCTTTTTTGTCTTAGAAAATAACAGCTTTTTTTTTTTTAATAAAAAAGCCTTTTACTGCACACTTACACATTTTGGGCTCAGCAGTCCATGAAAAGCTGTTCTAATGGTGGGAAGAGTAGAGCTTTACGCTATCAGGCTGTGAAGAGTAATAGTATCATCTAAATTGCAAATGATTTAAATACCTCTGGTGCTCCTGCTGTGTTCTATAAGAACTCAAGTTTGGCTTCAGCTGCACAGAGGATTTTTTTTAACCTGTATTTCCTTGTTTGGCTGTAGGCTTGAAAAGCTTTCAGCCATAAGTAAATGAAAGCTATTATGTGTCTGGTCTGTTAACTCAGCTCTTGGGATGCCAGAATATTGTGCTTCCTTATTTTTTTGCTGCAACATGCAATATACCCTAGCAGAACTATGAATACCGTCGATTGATGACCTGGATAGGTCTGCCTTGGCTGCTGTGTTGCTTCTCTTGTGTTCTCTACTTGGACTATTCTTCAGAATTTTGCTGCAAAGGTTGTCTATGAAGTAATTTATGAAATGGCTTCTCCTACTTCTTCTTCTCACCCCTCTGTAAGATTTCACAATATCCTTGGCTGTGCTGGCAGATTTTTTTCTGTCTTCAGTAAAAACTGAATCACTAGGCTGATCTAAACTAAAAGATAACCTTCTGAAAAAAAACACAGAAAGCAACATATGGGAAGAGCCAGGGATGAGATAAAGAAAGATGAGAATTTTTGATCATTTTTCTTTGCCAAGAGTAGCATGTTGAGACTGTATGGTTACAGTCAAGTCTGTTGTGAACTAAGTCACAGTCATCAGATAAGCAAAGCCACCAAACCAGGACATTGCAGGTACCATTTCAGGACTGAACATCAACCCACATCAGAGCTTCCAGGAGATTTGCTTGATTATGGAACACATATTTGGACTAATTCTGCTTTCAGTTTCCTAATCTACCTGTGTTACTGTGCAAAAGTTTCACTTTGAGGCTGGGAATATTTATACTGAGTAGCACTAAAGAACTAGGACAGCTTTTCAAAACTGACATGTATTCTAGCAGGCAAATATATTTCTTCACTTCTCTAATACTCATAAAAGCCTTCAGTGCTATTTAGGAGAAGATAATCTCTTCCAATGCACATTGCAAGTAGATTTAACACCACTTAGGATGGCAACCTTGATAAAAATAGAACGTGCAAGACAGGGTGTGTCACATCAATAAATATTTTTACAGATTCAATTACTTGACAATATTGTATTAAGAAATAAACTCTCAAGATAATAAAATCTGTGCTACTAATGAATGTAGTGTTAACAAAAATATAGCTGGTTGTATTAATAAAGTTAAGACATCACGTCTTAAGTCCTGCGCACGTATAAATGAGTTTTATGTGAAAAATTTTAATGTTATATGGTCTTGTAAAACAACACAAGAACATAGAATTCTGTCCTTGAAAGAAAAACAGGAGTCTTAGATTGTCAAATTTGTAAACATTAAGAATCTCAGGCATAGTCCTTTATTAATGCAGTGATTTTATTTATTATGCCAAAGCTTGCTTGTTTGCATGTGCAATGAGTTGCTTTTCTAATTTCTGAATGACATAAATATCATGCAAATAACTTTTTTCTATAGATATGAAACAATCCAAAAATTTTAAGTTGAAGATTTTAAATTTCTAATTAAAAATAGGATTTAAGACATATTAAGCAGAGAGATTGCATTATGCAAAAAGTGTGAAATAAGTTGCACATTACTGTGACTGATTAGCATACTGCAGATATCATAATCATATTGCTCCATGATAAGCAGGTCATGATCAGCAGGAAGAATAAAGTTTGAATTAATAGAAGAAGGGACATCTAAACATTTATACCTAAGCCCAGCAAGGAGACTAGTGAGAAATTCAAGATATGAAGGTAGATGACAGGGGAGCTGGGTATGAAGTTGTAGCAAGTGCTGTTATACATATGTGCTGCCATTTTGCAGCAAATTCCAATAATATTTAGAATCATTCTAGATCTGGTGTCAGGATACTTCTAAGATAATTCTAAAGGATGAGTCTGATATGTAATAAAATTATATGTGTTTTCCAGTGTTGTATGTTCATACTCTTGCAAACTTCTCTTTTTGTTTTCAGAAGCACTTTCTACTGATCCTTGTTTTCTCCCTATCTTCAACATTACTATGCCTTTAATAGAAACCCAGTGGTACAAGAGTGGTAGGAAATGGAATATCATTCACATTTTTATTTCATTGCTAGTAAAGCAGTATCTTCAACAGACTGACTGCATCAGTAGACAAGGTAAGAACTTCCATGTAATCTACCTAGACTTGTGTAAAGCTTTTTATATAGTCCCACACAGCATTTTTTGACTACTAAACTGGAGAGAGAGGGGTTTGACATATGGACTGTTAGATGGATAAGGAATTGACTGGATGGTCACATCCAAGGAGTTATAGTCAAGTTATTGGCTCAAGGTCCAAGAGGACACCATTTAAAAATGGTGTCCCTCAGAGATCCATACTGGGACCAATATTATTAGCAAGTTTGCAGATGACATCAGGCAAGTGGTGCAGTTGGTTCACTGGAAGGAAGGGATGCCATTCAGAGGAACCTTGACAAGATTAAGGTGTGGGCCCATATTAATCTCATATTCTCACGAATTTCAACAAAACCAAATATAAACTGAGATGAGAAAATCCCTAATATCAGTAAAGGCTGAGGAATTAAGGCATTGAGAGAAGCCCTGCAGAGAAGGACTTTGAGATACTGGTATACAAAAAACTAGGCCTGAGCCATCAATGTGTGCTTTCAGTCCAGTTGTATCTGGGGCTCCATCCAAAGCAGCACAGCCAAGAGGTGAAAGGAGGTGATTCTGCCCCTCTGCTTTGCTTTGGTGAAACCCCACCTGGAATGCTGCATCCAGCTCAGGGTCCCCAGTGTAAGAAAGGCATAGGCCTTTTAAACATTGTGCTTGAGAAGAACAGTTGAGAGCTGGAATCATTCAGCCTGGAGAACAGAACACTTGAAGAACATATTATTATAGCATTTTAACAGCTAAATGATATTTAAAAGAAAGATGGAGAGAGACTAGTGTTTGTTCATTCGTTTGTTTGTTTTTAGTATCCAGGGCCTGTAGGCATCAGGAAGAAATTTTATATGATGAAGGTAGTGTGACACTGGTACAGGTTGTCTAGTGAAGATGTAGATGTCCCATTTGTGGAAATCTTTAACATGATGGATGGCGCAATGAGCAAACTAGTTGCTGGATGGTGTCACTGCTTATGGCATGAGGGTTGGAACTAGATGATCTTCAAATATCCCTTCCTACCTGAATCTTTCTATGAATATCTTATATTGCATTCAGGGTGGCTTTTTTACTCTGAAAATCAGCAATCCAATAGCAGAAGCATCTACTCAAAGAAAAGGTGCCTCATTTTTAACTTGGTGGTTTTGTTATTTGCTACAAATATGCAGCATAAATCCTTAGGGCAAGCAAGTAGTATTGCAGAAATGGATTTTTATTTTATAAATATGGACAGTACTCAATAGGACAGATGTAATTTTCTTTCTTCAAGTAGTAATGCTTACTGGTGTGTGTTCTGACAATATTTCTTCCTTCAGGAAGCTGAAGAGAGATTGTTAGTTTCTGAGTCTCAGGAATTAAATGAACTTCTGTTGTTGTTTAAATTTATAGGGGGTCCCCGGGGAGTGCCCCCCGGAGACCCCCGGGGTCTTCTGGGGTCGTGGTGTTCCCGTGCTGGCAGGCAAAGAGACTCAGATGCCGGTGGGATGCTGATGAGGTGAGGGTTTATTCACTGAGGGAGAGGGGAAGGGAAGGAGGAGGGAAGGGAGGAGAGGGAAAGGGAGCATCCGGAGGCCTCCAGGGGAAGAGGGGCAAGAGAGGGCAGAGCCTTCTGCCTTAGCATTCTTATCACAGAGGTTCAAAGGGGCGCGGTAACATTCTCCAGCCAATGAGGTTACAGATACAGGATACTGCAGGGAGGATACAGACTGGGGATAAACCATACATTTTCCAGGGGTGAGCCAGAGCAAACCATTTCCATAAAATGCAATCCCACAAACTTCTTCCTGGACTCCCATAAATAGCAAAATGCAGATTAAAACAGCAGCAACAAGGGAATTAGATACACATATGCATTCATCCTGCTCACACTCTGGAAATTCTTTATAAATGAGAGTAATTTTGATTATCATAGCTTAGAGAATTTTCCTATGTATAAATAGATTAAAAACATGTTAGAACAGCTGTCCAGGCATATGCAGGCTAAACTGATTGCTAGTACCAGTCCTCTCTCTGCCCGTTTGTTAGGATACTTAGGAAAAAGTGTGAGCAGTTTGCTTTGAAGGATGTCTTGTACTACGTAATGCAACTTTATTCCCAACTGTATTTTCTTTTTTAGGTGTCCATATGTTGTGGTTTAGGAATATTGTTCCCCAAGTTAGTATTGTCACTGGAACCATGTGCAGCTCCCTTGGTCTCCCTCTTCCTTCCCTGTGGTGGGCTTGACAGGAGAATTGGAAATGCAAAAGGTGAAAATTTTTGAGGTAAGACTGAGGTAAGAAGAGTTTACTGGAAACAGCAATGAGATAAGAAAATGAACACTAATGGCTACAATATCGATAATAAAGTGTAAAGAGAGGTAAAGGATTAAAATGTGACTGCCTAGAACTGGTGTGACCTCTCCCTCTGCCACCCTTCTTGACTGGAAGGAGCCCCTTCTCTGCAGACATTATCCATTCCTTCTGCTCCTGGCAATTGTGTGAGGTGGCACAGAACAACCTCCAGGTCTTAGCTGTACCCCCACCTGGATACTGCAAAAATTAACCATGTCCTTACTGGAACCAGGACACCATAAGAATACAAATCCTTTCCACATGCTGTGCCAGACTCCAAGGAAACTGTGTCACTCACACCACAGCTCCAGCATGACGTGCATGCCTCTCCTATGGATCATGCTTCAGTTGTCATTGCTACCATGTCATGCAGAGTTTACCCTGAGGCCTCGTACTGAAGATATCATATGTGCAAATTACTCTTTTTGCTAAAATCTGTCAGTCCTCCTGGAATCAGACAATCTAGGTAGCAAAAGACTGGGAATGGGGAAAGTGGATTTTACCAGGAAATGGCCTCATCAGTGCTGTCAATATTTAGATATAACTACAGTATACAAGTATGTTGTCCAGCAGAAAAGCAAATATTCTCTTTACTACAGTGGCATTCTTGTTTAATTTTTTTAAAAAAACTTTATATGAACCCTTACATGACAGATCTGCCTACAAAATTTTATGGGAATTAAAATGCTGGAAAATTTGTAACATAGCCATCTATGAGACTTTCTTTCTATTCATTGTTTTTCAGTTTAGAAGATGCAGAATGTAGTCTGCCTAATGTGACCCATGGTTACAATTACCACAGAGTACATGGCACAAAAGATGGTATGAAAGTAGCTCTGCAATTTACCCTGATGCCAGCAAAAATCTCTGGGATGCTAAATAACTTTTTTTGATTCATCTGAGGAAATAAAAAACATCCCATACATTAATTAATGCCATGCTTAGAGGCATGCCAACAGCTCTCCAAACAACTTACTTTTAATGAAGTAGTCCCATGGTCTTTCAGATAATTAGTGGGGGGAATTGGGGGATGAGAAGTGACAAACAGCTACACAGCAAACATATATCTTCACCAGTTTTATTCTTTTACCATTTGCATGGTGATTAGTTGTTTTCTTTTCCTTAAATAAAAAGAAAAAAGGGGAAAAAATTAAAAATTCACAAAAACTCCACATCAAGCCAACTAACCAGCCAATCAGAAATAAAAAACAAAAACAAACAAACAAACAAAACCAAAACAAAACCAAATCCCAATAGAAACTGAAAGCACCAAATTACTTTTACTCTTTAATGTATGCCTATTATGACACAGATATCTTTATTTTGGTTCACCATACTTGTTTTTTCATTGTATTTTTAGGAATCCCTCATTTAGGCAGCCAGAACAACTACAGATACTTACTGATCATTGTACAGGATATGATAGTTCTATCAGTGTAAAAATCAGACAGATTGAGGAGAATTGTGTAGTATATTTATGAAATCTGCAGTCTGGACTGAGTTCATAAATTCATATTCATGTGTTTCATGCAGAGCTTGCCTATTTGCTTCTACTTTTTCTGAAAGAAAAAAGCCTATTTGATGGTTTGCCGGGGGAAACACAAAATTGGTGATTTTTATGAAAGTAATTGCTTGGTCTTGACTATAAAATTTTGAATTTTCCTTATTAATGTGCTTCTCAGATGAAAAAAAAAGGATATAATTTGTTGTTGTGTTTATGATAGTTACTGTAGAATGTATTTTTCAAATATTTGTAGAGCAAAGAAAACTAAAATCCATAACTGTGCCTGGTACCTTAAGACTACTTTCTTGTGAATTCCTAACAATGTAACTGTACTGGAGAGTAGATTGATACTTGAGATAAATTCCTGCAACTACTCTGACAAGCAGAGTTTTCATTTTATAAAGTGAAAAAAAAGTCACTTGTTAACCACACAGGCTCTGATTTTCTACCACAAACTGAGAAAATATATAGTACCACATGTATCCAAAATTAAATTGGAAACAGTATGGATTTTAAACTGTGTCTGAATACTTTATTGATGGCAATAACCTTTTAATTTGGAACATCTTAGGGTTTTTTTTTTAATAATTCAAATAAAAGTTTACTAAAGATAAGATATAGATGAAATAATTCAGCTATGGATATATAACAAAGCTTTTGAAATTGGTTGAAAGTATATGAAACTTGTTTGTTAGTTACTTTGTTGTTTTTGTTTTTGTTTTTGTTTTTGTTTTTGTTTTTGTTTTCTTGAAGTGGAAGGTATAGATTTCAATTTCCCATTTCTCTTTCAATAAAATATGCTTTTTTTGTGGACTATTTCTATATCTAACATGTTTGAAGGATTATCTTAGCAAGCAAAAAAATGGTGAATGTCCTATAACTATACCAGACTGATCTTAATAAGTAATTGGCAAGTCCTTATTTTCACGGAGTTTGATACTGTGTTATGAAATTTTTTATTATGAGCATAACTTTTTATTTTAGTAGTTGAATAAATTTACTTATTATCTTAATAAGTATCTTGTCTGTTTATTAATCTATAAAATGCTACCTTCTCTGAGAGAGCATTACAAAAAAGATATCTGTGAAACATAACAGAAGAAATATCTCAGTGTCTTTTATTGGGCTGATTGGAGAAATGAGCAAAAAGAATGTTTCTGGGAAACTCTAAAATTTTTTCAGAATCAACTGTAATGGCAGAATCTTCCCTCCCTTTTAGGCTTAGAACTGCCTTCTACTAATTCCTTTGTAACATCCATCACTGTTTTCAAATTTTTTTCCCATTGCTTTCTCAAGGTTATTTCACTGTACACCTGCTGGGAGTGTACGGCTGTAGAATTGTACTGCTGGCAGCTGAGAGTCCTCTGTGTGCATGTACACCAGGACACCTCAATTTTTTCATGGTTTATAGATGTCCACAGATGAGACTGATACCTTCTGTACACACTTGAAAGAGAGATGAATAGTTTGTCCTGAATTCTTTGGTGCCCTGTGAAGGTTATTTTTTAAGGATTTTTGTCAACTATTTAATATTGTTATGAGAACTCTAGTCTTAAGATAGTAGTTTTGTTTTCTCTGGAGAGACAAACTGTTTTTAAAAAAGTACATGCAAGGAGCTAAGCAAAAGTTTAACTCAACATTATCCTAAAGTGTTCTACCAAGAAAAGAAAGCCTTGCCAAGAATTACTGAAGCACATCTCAAAAGGCAATAAAAATCCTTTTGATATTTTTTAAGTGGAGTGTTCTTCTGTCTTCTCTTGATGTTCTTAAGGGATATTACAAAGGAAGAGCATAAGATATTATCAGGTCAAGCTTTACTACTGAGTACATTGGAGCAGCTGGAGGAGACAAAGATTAGTAGCTAGTAGTAAATTTATTTTCTGCATGAGCAGAAACATCTGTTCATTGCTGAGAAGTTCTTTTGTCCAAACTTTCAAAAACTTTTGCTTATACATGCCCACTTTTCAGCATGAAGCCAAATTTCTGTGTTCAAGGGAAAGATTAAAGTGTGGCTGCTTTTATTTATTGAATTTTGTTTGCAAAAATGGGACCTGTATAGAAAGAATATAACAGATGGGAAAGTACATGTATATCACTCTAGCCACATGATATTTTGCACCTGTGTTATAACTCCTGACAAGCATTACTTTGCATGTGGTCTACTAAGTGGTGTTAACTTCTACATCTGGTTGGATTTTTTCCCATTCTGTCCTACACAGTATACTACTGTCATGTACATAAGAATGATTAGCATTTTCCCCTTAAAGTCAGTTTTTTCAAATAAAATCAATTTTATGAAATTTTTAGCCTGAAGTGATAAAAGTGAATTGCTTGTACTCTTCACATACAAAAAAACCCACCACCCCCAAAACTCCCCACTTGGGAGTGCATTTCTGAAATTCAGTAGTGAGTCTGGACTAAAAAGGACATTTAAACTGGAATTAAATTATCAGTGAAGAAAAGATGTCTCAGGAATAGGTTATGCTCAGAATTTAGTATGCAAATGTGCCTGTTGTAAAAATGTGTTGAAGACTAATTTTTAATAAATATATGTTAGTTGTTAATCAAAAATGTAGCAAGCTTTTGAGTAATTGAACCTCAGGAAAATATCTAATTACCTTCTCTAAGATATCTCAAGAATATCTCTTTTGCCAAAATTTTCCCTTTTGTTTAGAAAATATGGTATAAACTTCATGTAAAGGTATCCTTTTAATTTTTATTTCAATTACTCTCAAGACTGCTGTATAAAAAACTGCTCTGGTGAATCACTGTTCATAGATGTTGATTACTCTGTTTTAAAAGTTAACCTTGATTCCTTATTTTTGTTTTTATTAAAAAGTACATTTCATAGAAATATCGCCCCTGGTATCTTAATTTAATGATTAATTATTTCTAGCTCTGTTCACTTTTTTTGTTGTTGTTGTTTGTTTGGGGATTTTTGTTTAAATTTATGTCTTTTCATGTTTTCTCACAGAAACAGCACTATAAAATACAAGTGAAAAGAAGATTGTTGGTATTTTACAGCTACAGTTTGGGCTGAAAGAAAACTCCTATATTTTTAGGCCATTGATCAAATTATACCTTGATTTACAGATTCACAGCCTTCCAAGGAGAGCTACAAATCTTGCTGAGTGTGATTCTCTTACAAAATGTCAAGGTGTGAAATAGCTGTGTTAACACATTCTAAATTAAGCACTATAATTTTCATCCTCACAGTACTAGCTTTCTCAAATGTAGTTTATTTTATTATTTTATATTTTATATTTTATAATTTTCATTATAGAGGGTTAGTGCCATGCTTTCTCTGTCTCTTTCTCTACCTGACTCTTGTTAATGCTAACAGAGACTGGGATTCAAGCCTGTGGAAAAATTGTCATTTTTTCCTTTGGAAGGAATTTGTCTTATGTGTATCAGAGGGATTATTACATGTGCATCTGAAGACAAAATCTGGCATAGAGTCTTGAGCTTGTTTGCATCAGGCTGAGCTGCAGAGTGCTGTATAGGGAATTGTTCATAGTACTAGGCAAATATTGTAATTGCTAGATTATAGACAAGAGCCCTGCAGCAACAGCACTGAACAAAGCAGTCTTGAGCTTTGCATATTTAGATTTTCCTGCTACTGAATTCAGGCTTTGGGGCAATGTGTGATTGTTTTCTTCTGGGGTTGTTGAAGTTAGAATGCAAGGTCTTAATTATGTGCAAACTCCACCCAACTTAGAATAATTTACTAATGCTTATTTTGGGAAGGTCTCTTCCTTGTCTTATGGAAGTAAAACATCCAGAAGATTTCCTGCCCCAAACATTTCCTCCTCCTATAAAATTTCTATATGATCATATGAACAAATTTTTTAAAGTTGTGTTCTGTGTTCTGCCTTTGATTTCTAAAATGTATTTGTGCAGCATATAGAATCACTGCAATAAAAGTATGACCAGCAGAGTGTCACACTTAATAAATCACTACATGACACATGAGAAAGGATGGGTGTCAACCCTGGAATCCTAAGAAGGGCATTCAATGAAAACTGCACTCCAAATATACCAAAAAGCAGTTTGAATGTCAGTGGCCAACATAATACTGTTGTTTTTCCATACATAATTCAGTTACTTCTCTACAACAGCCTTGTTAAAGGTCTGTTTGGTCTCCATGTTGTGAAAAACTCTGTTCCAAGATAGGTCAAGATTAAAGGAAAACCAGAGCTAGATCACACAGTTAGCCTGGTGGGGGATGCTGCAACAGCCTACAGCAGCATGGGGAAGGGGAACAAAAATCCACTAAGGTACTTAGATGGAGGCAAGAAATGTTGCCATCACTAATTTGAAAACCTAAATTAAATGTGGAAATGAGAAGTCACACTTAACGTGTCAAACAGATAGTCCACCAGAATTCTGCTCCAGTGCTTGACAACTGAAGAAATTTTTCCTAATATCCAATTTAAACCTCTTCTGTGACAACTTGAAGTGATTTCCTCTGGTCCTGACACTTCTTGTTTGGGATGAGGCTGACCACCACTTGGTTACACCTTCGTTTCAGGGAGTGCAGAGAGAAATAAGGTCACCTCTGAGTCTCCTTTTCTTCAGATTAAGCACACCCAGCTCCCTCAGCTAGTCCTCATAAGACTTGTGCTCCAGATCCTTCACCAGCTTTGTTGCCCTTCTCTGGACACACTCTAACACCCCAATGTCCTTCTTGAAGTGAGGGGTCCAAAACTGAACACAGGATTTGAGGTGCAACCTGTACCTGTGCTGAGTACAGGGGATGTTCTCTGTCCCAGCACTGCTGGCCACACTGTTTATCATCAAGTGAAAACATCTTCATTTATATACTATCTAAGGTCTTAGTCAAGCTCATGTCTTGTAGCTTGACCAAGAAAAACCCAAGCTTACTGCTATGAATTGACTCATTTTTTACAAGGGTGTGGAGCTGATTATTGCAATCTAATGTAAAAATGTAAGGGTAGAGAAGTTGCCTCAAACTTGCAAGTTCTGCCCCTTACAAGCAAAGTTTTAAACCTGGCATTACTACAGCACTTTTAACATGCAAAGATATATTGGTGGATACAGACAACACAGCATCAAAACTGTTCTCAATTTTTATTCTTCAAGAGCATTCAGTACATATTATATATTCAGCAGTAATCAGCCTAGTCAATAGCCTTGAGCTAACATGTCTTGGAGGGAGATGACTGTCACACAGAATTAATTACTTTGTGGAAATTTATTATTTGGCATATAATCTATTCTAGTATTTACAGTTGTGGAATTTTGTAACAGTCATAGTCAGTCAATCCCTTTCTTTTCAGGAAGATATACAATAACACAGCACTCCAGGAACTGTTATTTATTTCCTTACAAAAGAAAAAGAGTATCAGCAGTGATGATATTGTCCAAGATTCAGATAGAATAAATATATGTGCATATATTTTGAAGCAGAAGCCTTCACTCTTCCGGATGCACTGAAAGATCTCCTTGAAATATATTCTGAATAATCTGAAAAAAATCTGGATAATATTAAATCGTTATACATCCAGTGTGGTTCAGTTTACAAGTGAACAGAAGGTGAATAAGGTAATAAGTTCATGGGCATATTAAATACAGAGTATAATGAATAAATAAAGATATACATGATTTGTTTATTGTTTGGTGGACTATCCTGTCCACCAAACAATAGGGGAATCTGGACAAAAAGGGAATTGGGGAAGTACAAATGCTTTTCTCCTAATTTTCTCTGAGGAATATAAATGATCCTAATGAAAATGCTCAAACATTGAAAAAATCCACACCAGTCTTCCTAGTCAAACCAAAATCAAAGTTTTACACTCCAAAGAATAGACACAGCATAAAGACAATGCTTTAATAAAGCTTCTCAGACTGAGAAAGGAAGAGCAGTTTGTCGGAGGTGAAAGCAGAAACCAGTCACATATTTTGCGAGGGTGGAAGAGTGGTTTCCACATTTCAGGGAAAATGTTTACTCAGCCTTTTTTCATAAAAAAGCCCAAGTTTGGTTGTTCTTAATATGCCCTACATTAAAAAAAAATCTTGAAATGGACAAATCACAATTCAGTAAAGCCACTAGAATTTTAATAATTAGAGATATAGAAAATGTAATGAATCTGAACAACTGGAAAGAATGGGTTTGGGAAACAGATTTTATGCTTTTTTTTGAAGTTGCCTCTTGTATTTTGTCAGTTTTTAAACTCCTGACACGTTTTCTCAAAAGCAGTGTCAGAGGTACCAGTAAAACAATCTCATAAGGAGGACAGCTTTATAAAACAACATTCCTCAGAGCAGGACACCAACAGCTGGTTAATATTCATCATTCACTGCAATTTATGGACACTAGTTGAGTGCTCTGTCAACAAAATCAACTTTTGTTCAGATAAAGGTTTTTAAACTGGTTTAAGTCTTTTTTGTTAGCTGGAAAATCATGGGTTTGCACTGTGTAAGTCTGTGCACAGCTGTAGAAATTGCTTCCTTTAAACAGATATCTATATTGCCATCTGCTTAATCAAAATGAAATAGATGTAGTCAAACTATCTCCTAGTCTACAACAGTGTTTCTCAAATGTTGGAAAGTTAAATTAAAGTTTCAGAAAAATATATGCTTGTAATAGCATAAAATCTGTGCTGTTAGAAGCTTTGTCTCAAGTCTTATCAAAAAATAATGCTTACTACAGAGTAGAAGAGAGAGAGTTATCCTGACCTGGCTTAAGTGGACTGGAATGCACGTCCAAGTTTAAGAGACATAAGAAATTGTAAATTTAAATGTGAATCTATATAGGAATTTATGTTAACCTTTGCTGCTTTTACAAACTACTTAGAAACTTTGTCTTTTCACTTTTGTTCCCACTCTCCCTGCATGTGCAGCCCTTTGAGCCATTTTCCTACTGTGATCCCTGTCTTCAATATATATTTTAAGTGCAGCTGACACTTGTACTTGCGTGTATGCTATGATGATGTAATATGATAGGCAGCAAAATCTTCAGTTCTATAGATTGAATTGCAGATCTTTACTAATGTTATTACTTCTTCATTTCTCATGAAAACATAATCACACTTGATGCAACTGTGCAGGAAAACTGGTACTAGAATGACATAGAGTTAAATACAGATTTATAAATTAAATTCTCGTTCTTTCTGATAGCATTTGGAGAGTTTTCCTCATGTCATACACAAGTGCCACTGCTTGCTTTTCTCCCAAGTGAATCTTGCCTTAGCAGAGGTGTTAATGTGATTTTGTTATGCAAAATTAATACATTTGCTGTCCATTCACGTGGTCCTGTTTGGGTGTATCAGGGAATGCGTGTGTATTTCCCCATACACACCATTTATGATGTGGTATTTGTAAAAGGAGGCTCTTTATTTACTATCCATTAGAGGCCCAGTCAGATATAAGCATTTAATTTGGCTTAACTTGAGAGAATTTCTACAGCAGAATTTGTTGAGTATAAAGCTGCAAAACAGAGCTGCTCTGCTCAGCAGATTGTGGATCTTACATGTGCAGAAAACACTTATGACTTTAATTGTGTAATTAAATTTCACAGAAAGAGCCCTTTACAAGGGTGAAAACCAAACATTTCTGACATCCAGGCTCTAACTGCTGCTAGCAGCTTTTCTTGTTTGCATGTAAGTGACAACTTCCAAATGTTGATGCTTGTATTCAATGACTTATCCCTGTTTACCCACTTTCCCACCTTTTTCATCTTTCACATACCAAATATTTCACTTTCTAGTGAAAAGAACATGAAACTATTGTAATACAGAGATAAGATCGTTGGCAAGCACTTCATGTATTTATTTTATGAATGGGATGTATAGTTATTGTGTCAAGGCTCACTATTAATTCTCTGGCTTCTTCCTTGTTAATCTTCTGCTCTGATTTTTGTCCCTGTTACTAGTAGCCATGTCCTTCAGTTTTCTCAGATTCATAGTTATTTCTCCATGCCACTTGCAGCAAACAGCTGTGAGAAGAAAAGAGGTGTAATACCACTTTGGAAGTTATCAGAAGCTGACAGGGCACTGTTATGGCAGACAAGGTTACCATATCAGATTGTGTCTTGGCTAGCCATGCAAAACTAGTTTCAACCATTTGCAGTTGGTGGTAGTTCACAACTTTCAAAAGCACACTGTGACCGACTGTCATGTTTAACCTGAGTTGTTTTGGAAGGAGAATTGAAAACAATGCTGCCCCAGTCTGACTACTGAGGAAGAAACACAATGCTATTTTTGAAACCTGGGATCCTTGTATGCATGTAATGAGAGGGAATTCAAAAGTTTGTTTCAGTTGAATTTTCATAAATGACAATCCGTGCCTAAGGCAACAACGTGTACTCACATCCTGAAAAGCCAGCAGTATCCTGGGCTACATCAAAAGGAGCATGACCAGCAGCTCAAGGGAAGTGGTTCTGCCTCTCCACTGTGTTCTTAAATCGCATCTGGAATACCACATCCACCTCTGGGGTCCACAGCTTGGGAAAGACATGGATCTGGTTTAGCATCAACAGAGGAGGGCCAAAAAGGTGATCAGAAAGATGGAGCACCCTCCTATGAGGCTGAGATTTGGAGTGGTTCAATCTGGAAAAGAGAAGGGTCTGGGTGGTCTTTGAGGAAGCTGTAAGAAAGATAGAGACAAATTTTTAATAGGGTCTATTGCTGTAAGGCAAGTGCTAATGGTTTTAAACTAATAGAAGGAAAATTCAAACTAGATACAAGGAAGAAATATTTTAGAACCAAAATAAATATTGAGATGGGAGCCATACCACTATATTTATATTAGAACTATTGGCATATATTTTATTCCTAAGAATTACAAGACTCTGATGAAGACATTATATGGAAGGCTAAATTAATCCTAACATGGCTATAGTATCAATATATGATAATTTCCCTATCATCAATGACTTTGTATCAGTATTTAATTTAACTGATATCTTAAAAATACTGTTGCCTCTTCCTGAGGCATCTCTAACTTTTGTTCAGCATGCTGCAACCCTTTTTTCCTGGGTAGATATTTCATTTTTCATGTATGAGCAAATAGCTTCTTCTGGTGTATCTATATCAAGTGAAACACAAATTGTATTGGCACCACTGGGCTTAATTAATCTTCTTTTTTCTCTCTTTTAAAGAAGATGAAGAGCAGTAATATAAGAAATAAATAATGTGGGAACAGATTTATTTCCCGAGTGAGAGAAAACAGACTGTCTCTCTGAAGGAGGAGTTAGTTTGGTCTGTGGCTTGTAAAACCTGGCAAGCTAATGATCATGGCCAAAATAAAAAACTAAGGAGAGGAGGTGCAATAGAAGAGGCAGGGTGAATATATAGTTAGCTAATAAATTTCTTTATTTCTGTCTAGTCAGTGCCTCTTTTTACATTCATCTTCAGGTTATACAGGGTACAGAAATGACAGTTATACAAAGCCAGTAGAAAAAAGCAGAAGGGAGTGAAACCTTAAGAAAATCTGTGGAGGTAAAGTTTACCAAAGAGAAACTTTGTCTCCTTTTCATTGGCCTGTTGACTGAGAAGCCTGTAGGAAACAGTAAGGAGAAAAACAATAGATAAACTTACATCATGTTCACTTTAGGGCTTGAATTAAAATCCATTATTTTGGTGTTACAGTGTCTTGCTTATTTGGCATCCTTCAAGCCAGAAATGAATCATTTAAATCTACTATAAACTCCTACAAAAAGAAGCTTCTCTATAAAATTCCATTTGACAATTTTAGATGATCTTTTTTATTTTTTAAAAATTTAATCAAGAGTCTACCATTTTAACAGCTTCCTTCTGTCTGTTGCTGTAATTTGTTGCTTCCTATGGGCAAGTGATGAAACATATGGTTTTAACTTCCCTTTGTTAAATTTAGGACTTAATGAAGCACATATTTTTAATACTGCAAAACTATAAGTGATGATGTTTAGCTCATAAAGTAATGCTCATTTTTTCAATGATATGTACCAAAGGACATTTTTTAATGTATTTTAAAGATTATACAGTGACTCAAAAAGTTGAAATGAATGTTGCTTTTAAATAAAAAGGAAACCTTTCAGAATTATATATTTCATATACGGGGGAATGGTAAAATGTGGCAGTAGTACATGAAAAGCATTAGATTCACAAGTCATTATGTTACCTAATAGATTTCAATGACAACAGAAAATACCCTCATGGGTTACCCCTGGTGAGGAGTCAGGCCTCACCCATCTGCTCACCCACACCTCATTAGGGGTGAATTGGTACGGTAAAAGTGTGAAAATTTGCAGGCTGAAAAGAACCCAGTTTAATAGGAGAAAAAATCCTGTGTGCAAAAGCCAAGTATAAAAGGAATTTATTCACTATTTCCCATTGGCAGGTAGGTTCATAGTAATTTCCAGGAGAGCAGGTCTTCTTCATGTATATCTTTTAATTGTGAAGACAAATACCAGAATTCCTTATGTTCCCCCTCCTTTCCTGTAGCTTTTATTATGAAGTATGATGTTATAAGTTGTGAAACATCCCTCTGGTCAGTTGTGGTCAGCTGTCAGGTCTGTATCCCCTGTCCACCTTTGTGCACCCCCAACTTCCTCACCCCAGAGCTGTGTAAACACTGCTCAGCAGTAACCAAAACTTCCCTGCACTCTCAACACTGTTTTGGCTGCAAACCCAAAACAAGGCACCATGCTAGCTATTATGAAGAAAACTCACTCCATTCCAAGTACAAAGGTTCTGTGTATCATGCAAACTCTCTTCAGTTCTGGCAAATGTCATGCAATCAGCTCTATAAGTAACAGTAACATTTGCAATGTGCTTTGATAGCACATTGCAGATGGATCCTGCATGAGACCCTTGGGTCTTGACTAATGATGGGTACTAATTTGCAGTGCTAAAATATAAAATTGAGGGAGTTCACTTCGATTTTCAGGGAGTTATTCTCAATATTTGTATGCAAATGGAAAAAGAACAAATACCTGAGGAATCAAACTTTATTGCCTGAAGAATCTGATGTGCTTGAGAAGTCCCTGTGGGAGAAGTTTATTGAGTAGCCACTGACATACAGAAAGATGAAAATTATAACCACAAGGAAAGGACTCGGTTCAAAGTCAATTTATACAAAATGTGTGAGTGGGTGCTAAGGTTGACTCTGTTTCCTAGAAGCCTCTGTCATCAGCTATGCAGTGCAACCTGGATGCCACTTGATGGCTTGGGAACACATTGGACTGGGTTTTTTAAGCTCAGGACCCAGGGTGATGTAGATTCGATGTAGATTCAGACCTGTCGGTCAGCAGCGCCTAAATCTGAAGATTAATCAACTTGAGCACATACTATGCACAATTGCAACTTTTTCTGCTTTCAGAAATAGCCTAAATTAGATGTGTGTACTCACAACTCTAAAATTGTAAGCGAAACTTAAATTCAGACCTGGATTTTACAGCTACTGATACCTGTAGCTCATGTAACACAAGGTTCTCAGTGTCCAATAATCCCATGTCTTCATCAATCTTACAAACAATTCAGTCACTTTTACTAGTAGGCTTTGCTGTAATGAACCCTTAGGCTGTGAAATTCACCTAAATTATAAGTTTAAGAAGCTCTGGAAATGTCTTCCCAGCACACAATGTGAGTAAAATTTTTTATAACCTCTCCAAGACTGATCTTGAAGGAGCACATAGAAGGAATAAAAAAGTTGCTATAAGTGATCTAAGCACAGACTTTAACAAGGAAGTATTTTAGTGTCTAAAAACGTAAAATTGATATACTGTTCTGTACCAAGAACTTTTTTCAGCCTGTGGGTTTTTCTGGTATGGAAAATGATTGGTGTCTTTTAATGCAGTTTGCCTGAAGAGATGATGGAGCCCTGAATATCCAAGGATTTGTGAGGTCCACTGTGAAGCAAGCTATGTGATCCAAATACAACTTAGAGCCAAATCTTTTGTTTTGCCACACAAAAGTGTCAACAGAAGAAAAAAAACCACAATGAAAATAACTGTAGCCATATAAAAATTAAAACAGATGTATCATTTTGTTGCAGTGGCTGGAAGAGAATACCAATGAGGCAAGCTCTGAATAGGAATCAATAGTAAAGTCTTTTTATATAAGATAGTTGATTTAATTTGCAAAAGAATGTAGTTAACAAACAAACTATTGATTCCTTAAACTCAAATTGTTGAACTTAGTTTTTAAGCCTAAACCTGAGCTCCATGCCATTCTAAGGGACAAAGCTTACATGTGAGCGACTTCTGGTAAAGAAAAAGGTGAAAGTAACTTTGGGCAAAAGTTGGACAGTTTTGTTCCACTGTTGTACTCACTGGAGAGACAACTTTTTCTTGTATTTCAAATTGCTGGCTAGCTAAGGAAATTCAAAATCTTACCAAAATGTAGACAACCCTTTCTAAATATACATCTCTTTCTTTCACTAATGATATTTTCCTTTCCTTTTTTATATAGTATTAAAGTTACTTATGCACTTTAAATTGAGGTTTTAAAAAAGAGTTTAAATAGTTAAGAAAATAGAACTTAAAAACAGAAGCTCTTTAGTGGCCTAAGCTGTGTACAGCTGTGTTTTCTTAGGTGCAGGAGACTCATTCCTAAAGCTGCCTTTTATGTTTTAGTGCACCAAAATCATCTGGTCAACGTGTAGATGTACATTTATGATACAGATACTTACCTTAAGAAGATTGGAGACATTTAAAAGCTTAGTATGAATCTTTTTATGAAAAGGGCCATATAGACATCTTAATAAGAATCTTTGAGAAAATGTAAGTACTAGGATTAAAATTAACTTTTGCCATTGATTTTGAAGGGAGAAAAAGATTTTTAAATGGATCTAAGGGGAAATTCAAAACATAAGAAAAGCATGTTAGTAACATGTGGAACGTCATCTGTAATCTTCAGCAACTGGCCACAATGCTTTTCTCTTTTTAGCAGTTGCTCCTCTTGCTCTGATTATGTCTTTAGGCTGCAAATTATTTAGAAAGAAGTATCTTGGGTTTACACCTCTAAGTACAGTACCTATTCTCTTAGTGTCACCTATATATAAAAAAAAAGGAAAATCTGATACTTAGATTGCACTAGAAGTGCATATTTTATTATTCTTAGTGATTTCTACATTTAGAAAAAACACTTATGCTACTGAAGAAACTGAATGTTTAATATGGATTTTTTAAAGACTTAACAATTTTGAATTTGTGCTGAAGAACTGATCCATTAGCCACTATTGTAAGGACATTGTCTATTTATAATAACAGTGATTCTAACTGAATCAAATGAATTTTAACATTTGGACTATATTGTTCTTTTACTAGAAACAGAATGAGCCCTAATTTGGCTGTTTACTTTCCCTATTCTTGTTAGCCCATTTTTTTCTAGTCCGTGGAGTCCTAAGACTTCCTATTATACTATCCTACACAGTATGAGCCAAATATTTGATTTAACTGTCAGTTCTATCACTTTAAGTAGCTATTTTTACTTTCAAAATATTTTCCATTTAGATGGCTAAATTGTTCTTGTTTTCATGCTCATAGTCATGATGTACTGTTTATTCCAAGGTGATAATTAATCTATCCTCCAGAGATGTCAGACAGTGCTGCTGCCACTGTTGTTTACCAGTCTGTGTCTGTGCTGAGCTTTGTGTGTGTGTGTGTGATTTTGTAAGGAGATTGGAGTCATGGGGGAAATTGTATCAGTGACATTGTCAATGAAACTTGGAATTTGTAATATCTGACTAATTTAAGTTTTATAGATTTGACTTTTCAGTTGATAAGGAGAGCAAAGTAAAAGGCAAATAGTATTTTTTGCTTTCTTATAGCTTCAACACAGCTTTCAGCATCCTGTGGGTTAGACAGGATTGCCTAACCTCAGAAGTCAAACTTCTCAACTTTGCCACTAAAATATAAGTACTTTAACCCCTCAGTCATTTTACAATGGTTAGAAAGGTGGTTTGTATTTGTACAGCTTTAGTAATAAAAGTCCCCTTCAGGACATATGAATGACTTTGTTGGAACCAAAAACAAAAAACCAAACAGGATCAAAGATGTCCTTTTCGTTCGTTCCTCAGTATTCCTGTAATTCTGCTGGAGGTTTCTATCCCCACACTTCTGCTGACATGAATGAATGCTTATTTGAATGAATATACAAATAATCCATCTAGAAGGAGACAAGTATTTATTTAGTTTTGAAGTGTTTTAAAGCAATATTTGTTTTCCTTAACCTAGATAATTTCACTGATCTGCCTTATGCAAGGGTTAAACAGTCGTGTCTACATAACTGGCAGGAGAGAACTGTGGGAACAAAGAGCTGACAATGGATGAGAGGTGATAATGATATAAACCTTTCTGTTGCTGAGAAATATCTTTGATATATTTATGAAATATTATATATATTATTAAATATATATTATATATATTAAATATTATATTTATGAAATATTATATATCTTTGATATATTATGAAATATCTTATATCTTTGATACAAGCAGACTGTTACATTCCAAAAAAGGGAAAATGGAAATTATTGGAGATGATGACAGCACTCAGTAACACCAGAATTCCATATTTATAACAAGTTCAGTAGCAAACTATCATTGAGTTCAGTTTGCCTGAAACTGACTGGACAGCATGGAGTAGTCACAGATACTCTCTGCCTTTCAGTATCAGATAGCACATTATCCCTAATGCAGTGTTGATGTGAGCTGTGTTAAAAGAAACTCCTTTCCTCCTTTGCTCCTGCTTTTGGCTGGATGTGTCCAGTATTTCCCTTGAGCCAGATCCAATGACAGAAATTTAGCCCACCACTAAAAGAATAAACCCAAAGCAAACAAAAATTAGTTTTCCATTAGATTATGTTGCTGAAGTGACTCATCCTGCAGCTGTGGATTAGTTACATCTCACGCACGGAAATGAAACAGCAGCTGGGGCTGGGGAGGAGACCACCCTGCTCAGCAACAGCTCACAGTTTCTCCAAACATGCTGTCATATTCTGGACCTTGCAATCTCACCCTCAGCCCACTTCCCTCCCTTCCTGTCAGCATGAACATCTGTGTGGCAATGATGTGGAGCTAAAGAGCTGACCTGTGGTATTTCTAGTCTGGGTTGAGTTTACCAAACAGTGATGCAAGCTCATGCTTTACCATAAGGGAAAGGAAAGTGCAGAGCAGGGTTTAAAGGCCAGGACTAAAGTGAGGCAACAACAGGGTTGCCTGCTTAAAGTCCATGCAAAGTTCTGGATTTAGGATATAGCTGTAAGGCATCATAATCTAATCTAATCTAAAACTCAACTTCAGCACTCACGCTGCATCTTCCCTCACACCTGGGCCAGTATTCATGTGAGATGATGATGGTAATCAAGTTCAGAGATGTGGTTTATTTTTTAAAAAAAATCTATTTTAAAAATGGCTTTTTGATAATATGACTTCTTAAATCACCTCATTGCTTTATCAAGTGACTAACAAGTGAAAGAGTGGTAGTCCTGATTTTAAATCTGTTCAGGAAGCCATTGAATTTCATCTTTAAATGTATCTACTGTGGGCTGAGGCAAGTAAGAAAAAACACTGCTCTAGACCTTCCCTGGTGTCCCAAGTGCAAACAGCCACATGATTTTAGTATTTTTATTTTGGAGAGAAAAAACAATTTGGCTAGTTCTTGTCTGTATAGTGTCTCTTTTATGACACCTGTAATTCTAGCCTTACATTGAAAATAGATGATACTAAAACTGGCACAATATTAATCTGCCATTTCCAAGTCCTAACACAGTGGAAGAAATCAGTGACCAGAGTCTACGTTAGTGGAAGAAATAATTTTTCTGGTATAATTTCTTTGTGCAGCCAAACACAGTTTATAGAAATGAGTTTCCTGATAATGAAGATGATCAAAAGCATGGCTCTATAATATTTGTAGCTGTGAAAAACTATTTTTCTACTAAAAGAGAAGGCTTTGCTTTTCTTAGTTATTTCAATTATTTCTGGGTAAATTTCTGTAACTCATTTTGGAGGGGATATGAATTAATAAATTGGTTGTGAAAATATTCAGCTTGAGCTTTCCACATACCATGAGATTATAAATTCTCTTGCCTTTTCAATATGCTAGGAAGTTTCAGACCCTTTGAAGGAAAATAAGAAAAGAAATTTCCCTTTTACTCCCACTAGTTGAAGACTTTATGAGGATGACAGATCTGAAGATCATTCTTCTGTAGCATGATGACACAAGGCTTTTTCAAGGAACCCCTCCAAAGAATGAGTGCCAGGAATACCAGGAGTTGGGAGTTCAGACTCTGGTCATGAAGGATGCAGAAAGGAGGGTGGGTGACCCTCTGGTTCAGAAATCCCTAGAGGCTGGGAGAAAGGCAAGATGTCTTTGGTGCTGTATGTGTCTGTGGCTGTAGATGCTGCTGACAGTCCCAGGCGACTGAAGGAGGCTTCCCCTTAGCTAGCAGATCATTGTTTTTCTGTCTGTAAGCTGATGCAGTTTATTGCCTTTCTTTCTCTCTTTCAAAGATTCTTTTGAGATTTTCCTGCCCTATTTGTGCAGAAGGGAGAAACAAACAACCTGATTGGGTGAGGATGGACCATCTGCATGTGTAGTTTGAAGGGTGAGCCAATGTTGCAGACCAGACTCAGGTTCAAACGCGATCTAAGGATAGGAAAAAACTCCCCATGTAAGAAAATTCCATTTACTCCTGAAACTACAAGGCAAGGCTGTTTTAATGGTGCTAGGGAACCCTGGCATGGATCAGTTTTTCCAGAACATATCCTGTGCTGGTCCGTCTGCCCTCTGACTAGTAAACCTGGGCAATTTTTTAAAATCTGATGTTAAGGAGTTTGGATATTTTTTCAGAGATAAACACTGAAAAAAGAAAAAAGAAAAAAGAAAAAAGAAAAAAGAAGAAGAAAGAAGAAAGAAGAAGAAAGAAGAAAGAAGAAAGAAGAAAGAAGAAAAAAGAAAGAAAGAAGAAAGAAGAAAGAAGAAAGAAGAAAGAAGAAAAAAGTTGTATTTAAGAAATGCCACTTGAAATTCTTCCAAAGTTATATATTTTTTGATTATAAGATAAAACTTTATTTTAATTTTATATCCTATTTTAAACAAAAAATATTGCTTTGATGCAAAATGTGCAAGAAAAAGGTTTTAATTAAAATTTGCTCTCTCAGAAAACTGTAATGGTAATAACATTATAAATACATATTTAATTTTTTCCACCACAGAAATTGTTGCCTAAATTAAACCCAAATTGATGATTAATTTGGGATCTCTGAAGCTCCCTTTTATACACAGAAAATTCATTATTTTATTCAGTACTCTTCACTTTCTTTAGGAAATTCATGGGGCAGATAGTAACTCTAAGAAAGCAGGCTGGTCTCCATCCTGTTTCATCCTTGTTCCCAGCACAAATATTTCTGTAGGCATTTGTGGGAATGTGACTTCTACCCCAGTTTCTTTCCTTAGTGATCTTTCCACAGGTCTCTTTTTATGGAGGTTTTGTATGTGCAGTCTTTAAAATAACGAAACAAAAAATAAAGTTCCGCTGTTGATTCACAATCAGTATAATGTGCAACTAAAATTAATTATTCTGATTAATCTTGTAAATTCGTACAATTGTCTTACTGAGAGCTGTAGTCTTTGTCTTTTGTTCTCTTCTCTTAAAATCTAAACCAAACAAAAAATGAATACTCTCCAGTGCGTTTTTGGTGCTCTTCTAGTTACAAAAAGGAATTGCATATTAATTTTCCTGCTGGATCTTGGACATTTTCTCACCCAGCTTTGATTGGTATTCCTGACTACAGCATGTGAAATAGAATCCATTAAAGTGATGGTAAGGAATTTTTCAGAGTTCTTCACTGTTGACCTGCCTCTGCTCTTTTACTAATTTCAGCTGAAGCAAAGAGAAATTATTGTTAAGTGCTTCTGGAAATCCTTCCTTTCAGAGGAATCAGAAGGATAGCTTGAGACAGTAATGTTTTCCTAAAATTGCACTCATTATTCATTATTAAAAAAGAAAAGTCATCTGCAAATTCTGCTCAACTTGGTTTTTTCACTTCCCTGAAAAGAAGGATGAATAACAACTTCAGGATTTCTCCCTGTGTATATTATTCTTTGATCTTACAGTATTACTTTCTGG
The DNA here is from genome assembly GCF_021018805.1 of Prinia subflava. Classification (NCBI taxonomy): domain Eukaryota; kingdom Metazoa; phylum Chordata; class Aves; order Passeriformes; family Cisticolidae; genus Prinia; species Prinia subflava. The sequence continues at coordinate 26,619,407 of NC_086247.1, read as the reverse complement.
TGATATTTATCCTTTTTTCTTCTGGGTTCCTTTGGTAAATGAATATATGTGGAGCTTCTAAAAATTGCTTCAGTGGAACTAGTAAAAAGGGAATTACACAAACCCATTCTCTTCCCCCAAAAAACAATCCCCTTGAAACAGCTAATCATTTTCATGTTTGTGGACATCCCTACACTAAGACTCTTCTGAACTCCCACGGTTCTAGACTGTCTCAGTTTCTGACCTCCCAAGTAAAACTTTTAGTGGAAATGCAGTGTCAAAAGACTTCTCCTTGATCTCTCTGAAAAGGCTCTTTCTTATTATAGTTTCAAGTTCCTCAGCTGCAAATCTACCAATTACACAACATATAATTAGATCCATATAAAAGCCACAAAACATCCCAGACTTAGAAAACACCTCAAAACAGAGGCTACATCTCTTTGTAAAATGGCTAGTCTGAGTAAATGATGAAATTATGCAATATTCAAGCATATTCCCCACTGTTATCTGAAAAGAAAAAAAAAAATTATATTGTTGCTATTGTGTTTGGGGCAGTTCTGTAGTGACAGAAAGAATTCCCTTCTCCCCCCATTTTCTTTTCTTCTAAACCTGTAAGAACAGAATTTAAACTTTCCTAAACTGACTGAAAGTAGCACTCAACAGAGCCTGCCTCAGTCTTCCATAGACCATCCCCTGAGTATTTGCAACCATTGATGGCAGCCTTGTCCTCTCCAGGCTAAAGAAGCTCAGTTCTCTCAGCCTTTTCTCACAGAACAGATGCTCCAGATCATGAATCATCTCTGTAGCCCTTTGTAAGACTCCCTCTGGTATCTCCACATCTCACTCTTATTGAAAAGCCCAGACCTGAGCACTGTACTGCAGGTGTGGCTTCAGCAGTGCTGAGCTGAGGGGCAGGATAACTTTCTGCTGGCAGTTCCTTGCCCTTCTCTGGTGCAAGGGCGGGTTGCTGGCTAATGTTCACTTGGTGCACACCAGGACCCCCAGGTCCTGTTCTGCCAAGCTGCTTTCCAGCTGGATTACCCTGAGCACATGTACATGCTTGGAGTTGTTCCTCCTCAGGAGCAGCATTTTGCACTTCCTTGAACTTCATGAGATTCCTGGCAGCCCATTTCTCCATGTATTGAGGCCAACCTTCTCTGCATGGTTAATACAGCCATTTTGGTGTTTCTGTGAAAATATATTTCCTCACCTAGTGCAGTATAAATTATAAGATAATTTCTTGTTTCTCTTGAACCCTATTTTGTTAAAGATGGGTTGACTTTATTGGTGTTACGTGATAATTATTGAAATTCACGTCTTTTATTTCCATGGTTCTATTAAATTATGTTACTTTCCTTAACATGCTATTTTAGTAACAATCATTTTGGGAATAGTGCAGACATTTGCAGAACTAACATGGGAATTATTTTTCTGAAGGCCTTAGAAAAATTGTCTATTTCAAAAATTTTATAAGAACTGTGTTTGAAAATGGTTTTTCAATATTTTATTCTGAAGTGATGTTCTAGTCTTCTAAATCCATTTTTCCAATCATGATAAAAAGTGGGCTCTTGACCTTTACTTCTAAAATATATTAAATATCTGATTATGGTTAACCATAAAGAACGTTATTAGGAATTTATAGTGGTTACCACAGTTGGTAATACTGAAGTGAAAATTTTGTAACACTGAAATCATTAACATGTCTAGGAAAAAAACAGTATAGTCCTTAACCTTGCCAGTAGCCTAATAAATTCAATAAGTTTCTAAGCAATGTAAGGAAAAAGAAGTAATGAATATCTTTTCAGTGGTTAATAACTTCTTCCTTCTTCTGTCTATAGAGTACATCTGTGTTTGTTTTTCCCCTGAACCTTTTTCCTGGTCACTGTCAGGTGCTTCATTTCCTGTAAAAATTCTGTCTTATGTAACCCAATGTTCAGAATGACTCTTCAATACACAAACACTCTTATTTTTACCCCTTTTTTTGTTTTCTGAAATGGATGGGATTTTCTAGAGCATTTTTATTTTTGAGTAAACATTTCTGCCAGTATGACTATATACCCAAGAATTTACATGCATGGATCTGTGTGTATAGTCCCTTAGCTATTAATATCTAGTTTTCCAAATGTTAGAAAACCTAGCTTCTTCTTCTACGGAAAAGAAATCCCAAACAATATTAACCTCTAGCCCTTACCCCTGGAAAAAAAAACCCCAAACAAACCAGCAAACAAACAATCACACCAAAACTTGTGGGAAACTTGGGAGTTATAGGTCATCTGCTATATAAAAAGAGGTAAAAAAAAAAAATCTTACACATTTCTGAATTGTTTTTCTGGATGAGTTTAATAGCTTGAGACACCAGAATGTTCAGGATGGAGTCATTCTGAAGAGTGCCATCCAAAAATCACAGTCATTCCCACAGCTCAGGCAGTAGTCAGCTGTTCCCACTGGATGTATTAGCAAAACCTTTCCACATCAGCAAAGCCTTTAGATCAAATTTCACTTCTTCAAAAGTTGTCTAACAGCATTGCTGAAAAAGGCTTACATAACTGAGAGCGAATTCGCACTTATAGGTTTGTAATTTGAGTCTTTATGAAAGTATGTAGACCCTCAATGCATAAATCCAAAAGCATGAAGAAAAAATAAAAGTATTGGAAAGGAAAAAATCTTTTTGTGGCTTTCCTCCACCAAAGTTAGATTAAAACTTAGCTGCTTATACTAAGTTTTGTAGTACAGATGAGGATGCAGGCCTTTGGTAGGTGCAGTTGTCATGAGATGAGCATATGCTGCCTCACATGAGGGGGGATAGGATGAAGGCATTCATGCTGAGAAAAAAAGTTCTGGAAATAGACAATTACATGCTGATTTCTGAAATGACATGAAAGGTGGTCCTTTGCTACTTTTGTAATCTACCTTGATTGCTTAGATATCTTTTGTTCAAAGTCTTTTTCTGGCCCCTACTAATTGGGTGTGTTTCACTCAAAGCCTTTTTCCCACAATACAAGTTCAGTTTGCCGTGATCTTTCACCTCTAAAAACTCTCTTATTTGCTGAAGTAAAAACTTATATTTTACATTCTCAAGAGTAATCATTATTGATACCATGAATCATACAAATCTAGCTGACTCCCACTGTGTGAAACTATAATACAGGCTTGATAGTGTTATAGTGATGTTACTGGAGCTGTGGCTTTGAGATGATAGATAACCTTGCCTATTAAATTTTTGTTGTATAGATTGATCCTAAAAAAACAGTTTAAACAATAAATGAAAATCAAAATATCATAGCAGTATATTGTATATCTGGCCTTTTAATATAAATCAGGTTTTCCTATTAGAGTAACCCTGTGCAATTGGGTTGGTTCTGTATATGGTAGAGAGTAAGAAAAATGTTTATATAGTTTATGAAGCTCACCAATTTAAAGCATTCCTCTTCTTAATATTAAAATTTTGCATTCTGTTATTCTGTAATAATAACAGTTCCTCTTTGGATAGTGGGACAAATGAGAGTAGCAACTGACATGACTAGCCAAATCCAGCTGCTGGTGATTAGCACTATCAAAGCTGTGCTTCTTGCTCTCTAAATACTCTGGATCCCTTACTTTTCTAGAAAGACTTAATCTGTCTAGTAAACACATAAAGCAACTATGTGTGCAATACCATAGATAAAAGTCTTGGTTTTTTTGCACTGGGAAACATAAGTATTTTGAAGAGAATCATTGAAAAAGCAACAGCTTACAATAGAACTAGAAATATTATTTCCTCACCATCACCTCTTCTCATTATTTTTAACCCAACAAGCAACATGAAATTCTGCTGAGATACTTGTACAAATGTTTATTTATTTCCTTTTTGTTTCTCTGACACCATGTTAGGCATGTGAACTGTTAGGCAGGATTCTGATTGTAGCAAGTTAGATGCTGGTGGACCTCATGAAAATATGGTCAGAGCAGTAATTTTGGATAATCTTGACAATTTAAAAACTTACATCAACCTATGTTTTATTTCACTTTCTTTTGAAGTTTAAGATTAGTCTTTGAATTTTTGATCCCTTCATTACTGAACTAATTACAAGTTTTCATTAACAATGCTGCTCTAACATCATAGCAAAGCATATAGCAAATCTGTTGTTGGATAAAATTCTGACATAGTTTATCTTCAGCTGAGGAAATTTCATGAACTAGTGTTTAAATTATTCATTTATCAAAATTTATGCATGGATGACTTAGAGTGCTTGTTACTTTTTTATCTAATGTAAGTCATAGTAAGTCTACCACATAATATGAAACTGCTATCAAGTTGAAGACTTAGCATTTTATCTTTGCAGTTCTGCACAAAATCTATATTGGCCCTTGGTGCTCAGATGGTAATAATAATAATAATAATAATAATAATAATAATAATAATAATAATAATAATAATGCAACTATTAAATAAGTTATAAACACTATTAGATTATATATACTACAGGAAAACAACATATATTTGTCTTTCTTTGTAAAGAAGTTTCCAGTCTATTATCATAAGTATTGGGAAAAATGTTGATTTGTTATTTGTTACCTACCATTTTATTTTTAACAGGTGCTAGTGTTACATTTTCAGTTTAAGAATCACTTAGTGTGGGGAACTGAGTATTCAACAGACTTTGGGTTGGATATGTTAGGTGTGAATGAAACCTAAAGATTTAAGTATTCCATAGTATATGTAGTGTACTCCCTTACTTTTAAATGCCTCTGTCCCAGAACAACTGACCAAGAATTATAATTTTGAAAATATTAAGTGAAAACAAAAATCTGAGCCACCATTGCTGGACCAGTAACCACTTCTTGAATGTGGAACAAAACCAAACCCATCTCAACCCTGAAACATTAAATGTGTGAGTGGTGTCCTTTGCTGTATTGTATAGTTGTTCTGGAACTTCATAATGACAAGAAAAATGTCACTCTTGCTTACAATTTCTATTCCAAATGTCTGAGCAGAAGAATCCAACTAGCATGCTTATCTCTAAAGTGCAAGCTGCTTTCCTTGCTTTTTCAGGTGCCAAAAATTCCAGCTGCCCAATATCCTACTGAGAAAATCTTCAATTTCCCCTGGCAGCTTTTATGAAACAGTAAACTTTATCAATTCTAAAAACCTTACAGAAGATCTAAAGTTGAATATGCCAAGAAGAGTCTAAAACCAACCACATAAAAGCTTAGGGTTTATCTGCTGGTTTGACTATTCATGCTCAAACTCGTTTAAAGAGAACCCTCTTTTCCTTAGCAGACCTTTGGTTGCTGTGAAGTTTTTCCGGAGTTGGTAGAATTGGGAAGTCTCAATTGCATTGGGGGCTGCTTCTCTTTGGTGGCCACAGGCTTGGCTGTAAATTATTCTCTTTATGGAAAGCAACAACAGAACCCAGTGTGGGGTTGTTTGCTTCAGGAATGCTTGGAATCAAAACAACTACCAAATTTCTCAGCTCTAGTAATAGCATAGAGAAAAATTACAAAGAGAAGAATACAAACAGTGTGTGGAGGAATTGTTTGTTCTTTGGCTGGTTGGTTTCTGTTATTTCTAGGCTGCATGCATAGGGGATTTCTCCCTAGAGACTGTGCTCATCAGGTTTCTGTGCACATATCTTCAGTTCTGAGTCTCTTATGAGCTTTTTGAGTGAAATAGAAACTGGGTTTTATTAATGACCCAGCACAACTGTTTCCATCATCAAATGTATAACTTCTGATTGCACAAAATCTCTTTGTACTACACCATTCATGTACTTAAAGCATAGCATTTTATTTTCTGTTAGTCTGTCTCACTTTGATTCTCAGATGACATTTTGAAATGCATGAACTTTGAACATATGATGGCACTGTTGTGTAATCACTAAACTCTGTTTAGTGATTACATGCCCCTTGCCATGTGTGGTTTTGTTTTTCAGAAAAAAAAAAAAAGCCAACACAAAACCCCTAAGAAGGCTCCAGAAAGTAATCTTTATGGATTTATAAAATAACCTTTTTTCAAGAAGTCATCTATTTTCACCCCATATGTGACTTTCATTTATCCACCAATATCTTATCTCTTTATTCTCTAATTTATTCATATTGTCAGTGATTTCAGGCTCTTTTTCTTCTTTGTGTTTTCAAAAGCATAGGATGAAATATTTGATTATTTTTTCTTGCTTTGATTGTTTACTATCAGTATACTTCTGGCGATTCATGGAGGTTGATTTCAGTGCCAATATTCCTGGATGATTTTCCCAGCAGAACTCCGGGCTTGCCAGTCTGTGTGCACAACTCAGATTTTGTTTTCCCTGGGGCCCCATGAAAACAACTTTCAGTCTATTTGCTCAAGAATGATAATAGAGGTATACCCTGCAGGAAGCCAGATAGAGGACTTCCTGCCTCCTATACAGGAACAATAAATGGAACACCAAAGTTCAGGGAATCTGAGAAGGTCAAGTGAAAGGAAGCTGCATCTTTTCATTTTCTAGCTAGCTGAGTTTAGTAAAGTCTGAGTGGATTGGTTTTGCTTCAGAATTCTAGTTAGGAAAAAATCCCACTTATAAGAAAAAATTCTGGGACTCATAGTTCTCAGAAACTTTTGCTCTGTTCTTTGGGTCAGTTCACATGTCTTCAGGCTTGTACTGTCAGCAGCAGCAGCAAACACAGATGACTCAGTTTGCAGCACTTTGTGTTTGTTCCCCTCCAGGGAAACAGGAGGCAAGTATAAATAGTGCTCCTTTCCCCTTTAGTTGACTCATTAATAGCATGCAAAGCTTTGTTTTGTTAATATTATTTTTTTACCCATGGAATACCTGTCACCCTGTAGCAGCTTAACCTAGTGCTTCTGTCTGTAACTACTAGAGCATCATTTTCTGGCCAATAGGTGTTTTATCTGGTGTTTAATTGCTTAACTGGAAGATGACAGAAACAATTACTCTCATAAATTATTATGGAATTATAGAATAAGACAGATATGAGTAACAGCTTATCTAAAAGTGGTTAAAGACACAGAAGTTTAGAGTGTACGCAGGAGTCAGCAAATCGTGATTTTGAAAGATGCTAGAGAACAGAAAGTATAAGTAGAAAAATTACTTGGCCTTCCCACCTTTCTAAGCTGAGATACTGTGCCCATTTTTGAGTGCTGCTGTTGAAGAGAGGGAGGCTGGCTGCAGGGAATCTAGCAGAAGCCAGAAAAATTATCAGAGATCATACAAAATTTGGCTTTTGAGTATTAAGCAAACATTTTGCAGTTGTTTGGTGAAGACATACAGAAAAATAGAAACAAATGGATCATGAAAAGTGGCAAAGCTCTGCATGTTTTAGTTTCTGTTTGTGTTGAATAATAAATCAGTTGGAAGTATGGCAGACACAGTCTTATTCTCACTTGCATTTTTTGATTATGTCTGTATTTAGCCAGCAGCACCTGTTTGACCCTCCATTTCTGGTTGCAACCAGGAGTGATAAAAATGGCTGTAGGTGTATGATTCTCTGAGAAAATTATACGAGATGGAGGGGATTTTTTTTTTTAATATCATTTAGACAACTGTATCAAAAATTGTCAATAAAGAATAAGGACTGTTGATTTTAAGGAAATGTTTTGGTGGGAGAAAAACAGTCCTCAATGTACAGTCCATTGAAGCAGGAGCTTGTGGTAATAATTTTTATTCTGCATCTGAGTGAAGAAATGCAAAGACAACACAACCCAAGTTCAGCTCCATCAAGAATAGCAATTCATTCTGTGTTTGAATCTATTTTCAATTTCTTCCACTTTGCCTTTTTCTTTTCATCTAATGTAATACAGCATTTTAGGTCATCATGACCTTTATTAAAGGAGTGGTGTGGCCTCTATATGGCAGACCTTTGCTTTAATCTGCACTCCCTCAAATATTTTTATTATAACAATGACTTCTACTTTGGATAGGAAATTCCCACTCTACAGAAAAAAACAACTCCCCCCAAAAAACCCCAAGAAATATCTGTTGTTAAATGATACTGCTTCTGTGGTTGAGAATTTTACTTTTTCATCTGTGTTGCACTGTTTTTCCCGCAAAACAGATTTGTGTATGTGTATTGTGGACACAGGGTCTTTATTTTAAGACCATATCTAAGCAGGGTGAACTAGATTTGTTTTTCAGATATATTCTGGCAATATTCCTAAATTTCATTTGGTATTTAATCTCTTCCAGGTCCTATGAAGTTAGAAGAAGACTTTTGATGGCTTTTTTCTTACCAAGTATGTTATTTTTCAATATACTTCAAGCTTTGAAAACTCCCTATGTACAAAGGCACTATTTTGGTCCTCTTTGGAGTATATTCTTATTGCTCAAATGATGTAGTTAACCCCAGCTCTTTAACAACACAGCCATCTAAGGGTTGCTTTCCTTATTTTTCTGGTTCTGGTTTGATCAAAAAGCAATTCAATGGTGCAGAAATTGGAGGTTTAACTCTTATTGAGAGTGAACACTTCATTATTTACCTCTTCATTAAGAGACTTATCTCATTCCTGTGTGAAGAGTTAACATGTAACAAATGAACATCTTTTCCAAGGCTTCCAGGCCATGTCATGTGGAGAGATCCACTGTAGAATGTGTAGTATTTACACTTGTTTCCTTGTATTGTGTCTGGTCACTGAGAAAGGCTTCAAAGGGGTGTTTGCAATATTTCTTTCCATTCAGATTATGCTCTTTGATAATCTTTCTTAAATGTGTGGAAGTGAAACTTTTTCTCTCCATTATGTTTTTCTACTCTACATGTTGAAATCAGAACACTAATGAGTTTCCTGGAGATTAGCTTTTGGAGATTAGTTAGTGTCACAAAACTTATCACTGGATAGAAAAAGCCCAAGTAATTTTGACGAAGTAACCTCTATCTGTTTTTCTCAACAGCACTGTGATTAAAAAAAATGTATTGCAGTGAAAATCATGCTTTGGCAAGACAATTTGAACCAGAGGCCTTTTTCATTTCTTTCTAAATAGGATGGGTTGTCGCACCAGTATGGAACCACTCAGTTTACTAAAATCAGAAGAAAAATATACGAATGAGCATCAAATTATTGCATATCCTAACTAAATATTATTTTTCCTTCTGGAACCGTCACATTGTACTGTAACTGAAATGTATGATTTTATTTTCAGCTGAATTTTCAAGAAAAAAAGCAAAGTTTGTGGGAATGAATTCTGTGCCTTTGGTTTCTCTTGATAAGTTTTAAATCTGTTGGCCAATCTCAGTTTAATATATTATACAGGTAGTCTGACATGGCATTTCTGCACTCCTCTTTCTCTTCTTTTGTATTCCCTTTGGTTGTCATACCCAAAGTCAGAAAATGCAACCTTTTTTCAGAAAAAAAATCATTTACATGGTATTTTATCTGCTCATTGGCTTTCTGGACAGAGAAATAATGACCACAACATTCTGTAATGACCATAATCTATCTAAGCTGAGATTTGCAGTGAATAGATGGTTATTTTTGGGTATTTGAACTAAAATAGAATTTTGAAAATTATTATGATCAGAGAGACTGGAGTATCAGTCTTCTGGGAGCCTGTATTCAATAAACATAACATTTGGAATGAGCAGAAACAATCTAAACTTCTTAGTCAAGATTTGTAAAAATATGTTTCTCTAGAAATAGCATTGATCCTTGTAGCATTTTCTAAAACCTTTCTGTGAGGCAAGTCTTCAATTTTTTCCACTTCAGAGCTGTTACCAGGCATGAGTTCTCTCAGTCTCTGTTTTTTTTTTTCCTTTGCTGCTTGCATGGTTAAATTCCTGATCCCATGAGATAGGAATGATTGCAAAAGTCTAGGGTAGGTTAGATTTTTAAGTTTGTGGGTCTATCCTGTCATTACTATATTTCATGAATATTTTAGGAAATGGAAAAAAAGAGCAATGGGATTCAACATTTACTTGGTTCTTATTGCTTAGTGACAAGAAATTCTGGGGGAATTATTCACAGCAAAATTAGGTCCTTAATGCTCTCTATTATAGTCTCCTGAATAAATTTGTTGGGTTTTTTTATATCTGATCAGTACCCATAATTTTACTCTGTATTTTTGAAATTAGTCTTTTTAATGCAGCTACTCTTCTTGTCCTAGATACTTTTTGTTAGAAGTTCAAAAAAGACTTTTCTTATTAAAGTATTTTTCATTATTTTTATACCTGTTGCATTTACAAGCTTTTCCAGATGTTATTTTTCTAGATTGGTATCATCTAAAGAAATTAATAGAAATAGCTTTCATTTTGCAATTTTCAATTTCAAAAGTGTCTTTGAACAAGTTTTGTAATCAAAAAGATAAAAGAAGGAAAAACCCCAACATGCTATATTAATGTACTGCTCAGTTGTAGTCTTGCCTGGTCCAGTAAAAGAATAAACATGCTATTTATTTTCCAATTAACACTAATAAACTAAGTTATATTAGAAGAATGGCTTAGATAGGGGACAGAATTAATAATACTTGATGGAGTAGCTGGTTCTTAATAAGAATGAAGGCTAGCTGCAGCAGAGGACACCTAGCTAACATCTTGAAAATTTATCTGATACTTTCACAAAATGATCTTGGAAACTGAATAATGTCACTCCACTAAATGAAATTCATAAAAGGCAGAACAGATCTAAGTCTATGATGTCACAAGTTCATGGCGGTTTGGGGATTTAGTCTTTAAGGGACACAAAACAAGGGAATATGGAAACAGCAATGAAACATGAGAGGAAGAAAGTGAGAGTGAGCTGTTACAGATACAGTCTGATAAATCTCACAGCTATATAAGTGTCTTGGTTTGGAAAGACAGGTGTCTGCCAGGGAAAACTGGAGTTTCCCTTGGAATGGAGAACGTAAACCCCTCCCCCTCCAAATTATTATCATTTTGCAATTGAGGGTTTTTCAGGCAAAGATTTGGGAATAGCAGTTCTTTACTAGGAATATTAAAAATACAAATACAGTAGTACAAAAAAGGCAAGTAAAACTAAACAAAAATCCTAGAAACCCTGACAGTCAGGAATACAACTTGATACTCTGTTAGTCAGGGTGTTGGAAGCAGTCCAAACAAATCCTCCTGGAGAAACAGATGTGGTTCTTGTTGGAGCAGAGATGATCCTGTAGAAAGGGTCCAGTGATGGCAAGATGGGTCCAGTGATGGAAGGATGGGTCTAGTTTTCCACCAGGAATCTAGTGGTGGTCCTATGTCTCAGGTTTTTATCTTGGTAGGAACAGCTGGCTCCCCCACACTGGGTGGAGCATCTCACAATGGGATGATGTAATGTGTCATCCTTGGTGAGCCTTAATGGCCCATTAACAGAAGATATCACCAGAGGGTGGACAGTTGATGAAAGAGATAAGAAACATTGCCCCACTTGGTTTTAACAGCTGGTCTATTATCAGAAGGCATCCACCCTCCTCCCCTCTGGAGTTACAAGAGATAAAGAAAAAAAATCATCTTCCTTGCTGGTTTCAACGGATGAAATGGAATACACTTTTTTTGGTTACATAACTCAAGACAGTAAATATAGCTGTTTCGTTTTGAGAGATACAGACTGGATTTTGCCATTTAAAATATTTATATCCTTAAAATTTACTTAAAGGAATAAAAATTTTCCTTCCTATGCAGAGATTTGGATTTTTCTTACATTTATGCTAACAGCACAGTCCAGGGGTTTGATGGCTTTGATCCACAGCACTTCTCTTTTTGGAAGGCCTATCCAAGTCTGTAGTTTGAAGGCTGGTTGTTTTGTCCAAGCATGAGCATTTTTTGTGTTTTGTCCTAGTCATGTTCCCCAGCTCTGTACTTCTTCATGGCTTGGGGAATATCTTTACTGTCACTGTGCAATCAGGACTGGTTGTTTCTTTCCTGGTGTTGTTCATGTTCTTTTATTCACATATTTTTTCAGTGCATGACATTTTTACACTTCACAAAATTATAGAATCATCAAGACTGGAAGACCTTCAAGATCATCTAGGCCAATAATGAAACCAGTATCATCATTATAACCCCTAAATCATATCTGCAAGTGCCAAATCCAGATGTCTCTTGAACACTTTTTATAATGAACTTCAGTGTTGGAAAATGCTTGTTTGACTCATATTTTCAAATACTCTACTAAAATAGCACAGAAGAACACTTTTTGTAAAAAAAAAAAGCCCAATAAAAACCCAAAACCATAACCCAAACCTTCTTTTTTTCTAAATAAAACACGCTACTACATCATTTAGCATAAACTACTAAAAACACATTAAAACACATTTCAGTCCTTTTGCCTTAGTCCTTTCATTATAAGAAAAACTAACAGATATCTTCCAGCACAACCTCCATATGCCAGGGTCTCCAGTTCAGCAGAGTTCTCATGTACCTGCCTCCTTCCATCAGTGATAACATTTCACTTGTCCTCATCTATATATTTTGTTATGCACCTACCTAGACCAGGGGCTAACTGAGGTCTTTCTCTACAGTTTTCTGTAGTCTGTTAAAGAAAATTAAGGGGAATACAGTATAGTCTGAATTCAGTGGTTTCATGAGAAGAAAAATACAACTACCTGTTGGGCCCCCATACAACACTGGCCAACTCACAGGGTTATGGTCTGTGAAGAAGATTCTTGCTTAGTTTTCTGGTTTGGATGAGTTGATAAACATGCATTTTTAAATAAGCTGACAATAACTTTGTGCCTAATTTCAGCTAAGAATTTTTATGCTCATTTAGTTTAAGTTAATTTTTTAGTTGACCTTCATATGTCAAAATACTATATTTCATGTAGATGAATTCACAAATTCTGTCCTTAAAAGCTCTTATATGTATTTATGCAAATATCTTAGTCAAACCCTAATTTTTTTAGTCAATTATTAGTTCAAGAATCACATTAACATTTTAACCATTATTTGTTACAGTCATGAATAGCAAGTAGTTTTAATAACACAGTAAGTTGGAATACTTAACTACTGCCTTAATTAGTGAACATGCTTTGTTAGATTTACTAGATGTCTGATACTCCTCAAAGAACATGAAAGCAAATCTACTTCATTTTATTCTTTTTTAGTTGTTTTGCTTTCTGCTCTTAGTTCATTGACTCTATTCTTAAACTCAGTGAAAGTAATTACTGCATAAAAAATTTAAAACAAGGAGTCAATATGCTTTGTTGCATATTTGTGGTCACTCTCAAAATAATTTCTTGCAAAAGCAAAGCCATAATGAAGTTGCACGCAACTGTGTACTAATGACTTCCCAGTAAAAGCTTCTGGGAACATGTAAGAATAAAGGTTACTTCCAGCAAATATTTACTTATTTAAAGTTAAGGTAAGTGACAATATTTCTAGTTCCCATCTTCCTCTTTTTTTTTTTTTTTCCCTTTTTTTGGTGGGTTTTGTTTATTTGTATGATTGTTTTTTCATATGTTTTCTAATTAAGAATGTTGTTATTTTATGGGAGGAAATTTATTTTAGTGTAGAAGAGCCAGAAGGCCTACTGTACATGTTTAAATGCCACTTTTGTCTTCCTCTGAGAGCTTTCTGAGACAGAAAGAGCTAGGTGTCTGTTTCTATTTCCAACTGACAGTGTATTCACCACTAGCAGGAGATCCTATGTTGCTACTCCTTGGCAAAATCAATGGTTTTCTGTTGTGACACTTACCTAGTCTTGTCCCTAGGCACTTGAAAAGTGGGGGTGAGTATGTAGTTTCTGTTTCCTGTGCTAACATTTCGAAAAATGGTTAAAAAATAAGCCAGGGAAAAACCTCAAGAGATGATGCAGTTTATCGCAAATGGCAGGATTAAGTATACTTAGATTGTACCAAAGTATGTGGTAGTCTTCTCCTAAAATCTCAAAAGTGTGATGTCACAGTATTTCTAGAATACCTATTAATATGTTCAGGGGGAGAACAAATGTCCAAGCTATTTTACATAAATAATTTTTACTACAAATTATATTGATTCTTTCTCATTCTCCTTCCAGACACCTGGAAAACGATTGTCTCTCTCTTAATGGCAGCTTAGTTATTAGAAGATTGTTATCAAAGTCCTTTCTTCCTCAGTCTTCATTTTTCTAGACTAAACAAAGTCCTTCAACTTCCTTAAGAGGTTATTCTTCTAAACCCTTAATTATTCTTCTAACCTCTATCACAGAATCTTTCTAATTTGCTTTTTTTCAGTTTAAGTCCCAAAGCTGGATTAAAAACCTCGGCTATTAAAAACTATGACCTTATTAATTTACTACCAATTCTCTTATTTGGTTAAGTTTTAATATTGTCTTTTTTTTTTTTTTCTTCTTCTGTTTTGAATAAATGGAATTACTCAATTTAGAATTGTGACTTTCATATCCTAAAATACTAACAGTATTCAATCAGCATTTTCCTAGACTGCTTTTCACAGTGTTTTATATATTTTTGTTTAGTATTTTCTTGATTTTAGTTGAACTGGAATTGTAACCAAGTGATTAATAAATTTTAGACATCATCTCCACCAGTCTATGTGTATTTTTTAGTGAAGGAAGAAATGGGAGTGTGTCACAGTTCTATAAACTTTACTAAATTGAACCTGGTGGAAGTCACATCATTTCACCTAATAACTTTTGCACAGTGTATGCACAATTTATCATTATAAGGGAGGAAAGAACAAACCATATCCTAAAAGCTAGTCCAGAAAAGGACTCTCACTATGCCTGTCAAAGAGAAGGAACTCTTCTTTACTTTTTTTTTTTTTTTTTATTTTAATGCTGTCTTCTTCAGTGAAGGAAATATCCAAATTTAGACTCAAACTGATTAAACAAACTTCTCCTTGTATATCCCTGTTTAACCTCAAAGAATCTATAGTGCTTTAAAGGAGTGCTGACAAATGCTGATGATAGTTTCTGTGCATGTTATTCAAATAGTTTTGTATAGACATGCCATAGAGACAATTTTTTCCAACTTGTGTTCAACACAAGAGAATTTTTTTTAAAAGCAAGATATGTGATAACAATTCCATTCCTATCAATAAGGAAATTAGGTTTGTTTGCTGTGTTTGTACTACTCTTTGGTGAGCATCTCCCTCTCTGCTAAGAGAGCAGAGGATTACAATGCTCTACCTCATATCAGCTCAAACAGTTCAGCAGGGAATGTCAAAATGTCACATTCAGAACCAGAATTTCAGCGGTGGTAAATAAGAGTATTCAGGTGTCATTAGCCTTGCTACAAGTCAGCACTGATTGACCCAACGTGCATCTTTCTTTTTCCTAAGACTCCCAAACAGTAGTAGACTCACTTTTAGCCTGTCTGAGTCAATCAGCTCTACTGTATTTCATCTCTTCCCCAGTGTGAGAATATGCCAAGGAGGAAAGCAAGCAAATATTAGATACAGATTTGGCCTCTCCTTTTTTAATTTCATACCATGTTATTCTAGAATTTTTAAAGTTTTACTTCTCTGTTTATGAAGCTTCTTCTTCTCATGTCCACTGACATGTCTCTTCATTCAGAGTGAAAGCTATCAATGTTCTAAGAAGCAGAAAATAATATATTTAAATGCTTTCAGCTGTAGAAGACATAGGCCAACAACCAGAAATTATGTATTTTTGCTATACTATACATGTTTTTTATTGCTGTCTTAAGGAATAGAAAATGTGAAAGGATATTATATATATATGCATACATATGTATACTCTCTTCCACTCTAATAAAAGCAGGCCCTTATGTGTATATGAAATAATGAGTCTCCCTTTCATTTGAAAAATTTGTTACTGTTAGTAGATTATTTAAATAATTCTGCCATTTCATGGCAACCTGTCCTCTTTTTTATTGGTTGGTTATATCCAGCGCTCAGTCATTTGATCTTCTCTGTTTTTTTCTTACTGAATTTTAATAATCAACGCCGAAATAGAATCACAGGCTGGTTTGGGTTGGAAGGAAGCCTAAAGATCACCTAGTCCAACCCCCTGCTTTGGGCAGGACCATTGTTCACTAGATGAGGCTGCCTCTAAGCCCATCCAACCTTACCTTGAACCCTTCCAGAGACGGGGCACCCACAACTTCTCTGGCTAACATGTGGCAGTTTCTCATCACCCTCACAATAAAGAATTTCTTCCTAATAGCTAGTCTAAATCAACTTTAAAAAAAACATATTTTTATTTATTTTTAATTTTTTAATTTTTTTAATTTTTTGAAAGTCACAGAGTTTTCATGGTGATAGGCTGTTTGGGAATTCACAGTTGGTTTTCTGCTGGTTTGAATGGGGGAGGAAACCATGGCTACTGGATTCCTTACAAATGCATGTAGCATGCTTTTCTTTCCATACACTTTAGAAGGAATACATATCCAATTATAACTAAAAAAAGGTGCGACTGAATAAAAATTCTGACACTCATTAAGTAAAATCTTCAATTTTCTTTCTAAACTAAACAGTGCGTGTCACTATCTCCTTTGGGAGAGGAGACAGAGAAAAGGGAGTTGTTTTTTCCCTTCTGCCTTATCTGCCTGAAAGCTTCACTCGCTCCTGGTCCATCACTTTCAATTATGATTCCTGGTCATGGAATGGGAAAAAGCAGAAAAACCCTTCATTGGTCAGGAAAAAGAGCAAGGAATAAGGAGGAGGGATACAAGTTATGGGTGTATATGTTTTGAAGCTTATGTTGATCTGCTCTGTGTGTGTACATATTTTAATTTTCCGTCTCTTATCTATGTCATTCATAAACACAAGACAGATGTTTGACTGTATAAGCTCAAGCAAGAAAATATGTTACTTGATTCATTTACATGACCTACCCAAGGACACTGATTAATAGGCAATGGTATTTTATAATGAACTGCAGCTGCAAAAGAAGTGAAAAAATTAATGATAAATTAATAAATTCAATGTATTGTTCTGGTGTCTGCCCTCTAAAAGAGTCAAATTCATGACTATAGAATATGAAACAGTGAGTGATGAAGCAGCGTGAAGTACTGGGCACTGATGAAGACCATACCATACCACAAGTTTCAGCTAAAAATATAAACAGCGAATATGAAAACCGTTACAGAGACAGAAATTTATGAGACCAGGTTTCAGAAGACAATTAATATTTGTGAAGCACATACTTAATAAATCTATTATGGCAATTCTCAAGAAAAATCATAATCCTGTACTCCATTGAAGAATGTGGGTGACTTGTGTTGCAAACAACACATGGGTGGGCCATCACTGAGTGGTCATAAAACAGGTATTTTAAGCAGCCTGTCTACTAAGTACTGAATGAAACAAAAGGCTCTGTGAAAGTAATGTTATATCAAAATTGAACATCTTCATGACATTAGTTACTCTTAAACTAGGTTTTGCATAAAAGACCTTGAATCAAGGCCACCTCATCTTTTTGTTTTCTAGTGTCTTGATGTTTGAATTGCCTTATGTTGCAAGGACACGAACATGCTTTATTATATTTACTTGAAAGTTTAATCTGTGTCTATGCTAAAATCAGAGTTAAAGCTGCCAATTTTGGAAAATGCTACGTCAAATTTATAAAGGGGTTCTACAGTGAAGAATGCAGAAAAATAAAAGTAATTTCCAAATTATTCTTAACTCAGTTTTCTTGTGTAAGAATGGATGTAACAAATGTATAACTGCCTGCCTAAGTGTTCTGTTTACCAAGTAATTAAATAATGCTTTGGGCTTTATAGGAAACCAAGAAGCAATTACTTCTTAGATTATCTAGAATATTTACTGCTTATGTATGAAAAGGAACAGGAACAGAAGCAAAGCAGCTAAAATTGGTTGTCATTTTAGTTTTTAGTTATGGTCTCTCATGAAATTAGTTTACAGCAGAGGAAGTGGGATAAGTAACAGTATTCAGTGCTTTTTCTTTCTTTTTTTTTTTTTTTTGACTGATGATTCTGCTAAGGTTGTGACTTGTTTGCTGGAGAGAGACATAAGAGCAGCAAGTGAGATTGGGGACTTACATTAATGCAGAATCAATACAGCATTGTAAAATCAAAATTCATTAGGCTGAGAATAGAGCATTTTCTCAAATTTTAGCAATTACCTTTTGTAAAGAGTTTTCTTATCAAGTATCTTGATTATATATAATGCTATTTTTCTACTGACCCTTGCCAGCATATAAAATTAATTTGACATACTGTGTAGCATCACTATAATATTGTCTAAGGCAACTCAGGTCTATTTTTGATAAAAAGCTATGATTAACCTCTTGCTTAGCAGCAGAAATTGTTGGAGTGGGTAACTTGAAAGCAAAAATAACTCCTGACACTACAATTGGATTTACAAGCGTGGACACTTGAGCAAATTGCTAACCCTGTTGGGTTTTAAAGCTTCACCAGAGAAAATCTTATTGCATATTTGAAGCTACAGCATACAAAAGGCTTGCAATTCCTTTGTGTACAGGCAGAATTGCAGTAAACTGTAAATATTTATATTTTAAAAATGTATTCTTAAGACTTTTGACAGTTCAGCTTCATTATGAAGTATTATTTTTTTTAAATCACTATCCACAGAAAAGCTAAAATCTCTTCAGCATATCTCCTTTCAAGACATTTAACATCTCTTTTAATTTATCACAGTAGGTTTTGGCACAGCCAGATCCCTATGTTGTTCAGGATTGGGTGTGCTTGCAGATAAAGCATTTTCACAGCTTCATAGTTTCCTATAATAAGGCTATTAGATGAAGTCATTTAATTAGCATTGGAATATTAAATATTTCTACATCTGTTGTTCCCATGTGCACATGAAACCTTTTCTCTGTTATGGAAAGAAGCCATGCTCTCTCCCTTTCTCTCACCCACTCTCCCTTCTCCCTCTCTCCTCACTTTACATATATTAGGTATGTGACTATTTGGCAGAATGCATCTAAAAATATTCAGCAGAAAAAAACATAATAGTGGTCCACTCTAAATATATACAAAATAGATCTATTATTTTATAGAGAAGAGAACTTGAGACTTTCTTCAGGAAAGGGCTGTGAATGTCTTATAGAGCAGGGAGATTTCCATTGCTCTGCATGTAGAGACAAGGCAACACAGCTTCAGATAAAACCTGTGTCTCATTATAATATTCTTCCAGTTCTACATTCATTATGAGAACTTTTGTCAATTTATCTATAAAGACATGAAATCATCCTTGTCCTCCTGTTCATATACTATGTACTTTACTGGATTCTGGATTTTTTTCTGCAAAAGACCTTCATTATTATCAGTACTTCTGAGGGCAGAGGGGCAATTTGATGATATCAAGACTTTAAAAAAAAAGTGACAACAATAAAAAAGGTGATAACAATGAAAAAAACCTTAAGAAACAAAAACAGTTTTAGAAAGAGGGGTGGATGTCTTAAGTGACTTTGCTACACAATCCATTTATCAAACTATGAATAGAAGCATGAATGTGGTCTAGATTGTAATTAAATTGTTCATTTTATACTTACTGCCTAGAGAATGAGAAATAAAATCAGCACAGTAGCTTGTGCAATTTTTGGTTTCATATTGTGTTTGATTTACAAAAAGAAATATCTGTTGTTCTAGTTTTTATCATGCCACCAAGTTTTGGCACAACTAAATTGCACTGATGGGAAAGAATATTTTAATGCATGAAAAGAGGAGTTTGCATCAAACTGAGACATTTCACTGCTATGCATGTATTAATGGTGTCATGAAAATGGTTTGCAATACTTTCTTTTTAAATGACAAGAGTAAAAAGGCTTTACATTTTCCAGTTAGAAACCCCAGTCAGATGAGAGGATGCTTTTTATCTGACAGGTCTCTAGCTACAAGTGTTCTGTCACCCAAAGTTACAAGCAGCTGAGTGCTGGAGGGTATAGATGTTCTGCAGCCTTTGATACACAAGGACTTGCTGATGTGACTAGTTAGAAGCCTTACAAATTAGCAAGAGGATACCATATATTAAACTGTACCAGAGTTTTCAGTTTCTTCCCCAGCACTGGGCCTCAAAGTACACTGGCAAATACAGTTTAAGGTATCCTGTGACATTTTTTGCACTTTTAGGATTATGGTCTGACACAAAATCAGGAGTGAGCTGTAGCTGTGACAATGGACATAATGTAGTTTAAGCAGTGTAAGTGGAGTGAGGTGAGCTCTGAATGGCCTGTGTGGTGCAAGGAACTGCCATCTCCAGTGGCTGAGGAACTTCATCTCATTCGTCACTGCTCATAACTGCTTTTCATTATCTACACACATCAAATAACAAAATATTCACCCTTTTCTAGTAATTTATAATGCATAAAAACCCATTTATGACTCAGTGACTGACTGAAACACTCTTCAAAGTGCTGGCTTTAAAGGACTGTATTTCACAAATGTGAATTCCAGAGAGGAGTTCATGGCCCAGACTTTTTGAGTAATGGTGTAGATTTTAGTGCCTCTTTGTGTCTTCTAGTGCTTATTATTGTAGTACTCAAATAGTTTATGGCCAGAAAAATGGTTCTTCAGCCTGTATGCACTCAGACTATGTGTTCCTGCTCAGAACTGTAAATGGCCTGCAGTGGAAGACCCTGCCTACATCCATATTACTAAACAAAAAATTAAGACCATGAGCATTTCAGCAATGCAATAATCTGAATGGATTAAATTTTAGCCTGATAACTGGTAGCTGTACACAAATTTTGTTGGAAATTGGAAATTGCCTGCAGTAGTCCACACCAGAGTCAGGGGTGGGTTAATTTCCAGACTTCATGGGTGGTTCAGGCCTCAGTGTCTGCCCTTCCTCCCTGAACTTTTATCTAGAAGAGTAGGTTTGCTTTTGGATGCTGTCAGGAGAGATTGACATGAATATCTGAACTGACTTGAACCTGACATACAGATGTATGCTTTTTTTGTTGATTTTGTTAGTTTTCTTCTGGTCTGATAGTTGAAATTTTTTTTCACTTTTAAAATCTAAAGCCAGATTCAGGTAGCCAGGAAGTTATTACATATTCTCTTCTCTCTTTTGCTTTTCGACAGAAATGTGTTTCTGTGAGTAGAATATATTTAAAGGTTTTATTTTTTCAAATGAATATTTTTTCAATTAAAAAGTTGGAAAATATTGCCTAAAAAGTACATTTTTAAAAAAGGTATGTACTACTATGCTTGAATTCAAAAAGATGAGTAATTTTATGTCACCATTTACTCATTTTGTGGCAGAAACAGCCTTGTTTTTGTTTGATTTTCACTTGGCAAACATTTGGCAAGAAAGGTGACTCTGGATAGAAATTCAGTCTGAAAAAACCACTTTGTAGCTGTATGGCCTAAGCATGCATCTGTGAACCTTCCTATGAGAATTTTCTGGGTGTTGACACAAGACGATCAACAATTTCTGTACTATATATTAGTCCTAAATCTTCATGTGAATACATTACACTATAAGAAACTTAATGATGTAATTAGAATATGAAATTAGATGATAAGCTTAAGAGTATTAAAAGATCAAAATTTAATTGAAGAAAAAGCAGAAAGGTAAAAGATTAAGAAATCTTTTCACAAGTGACTTAATATTTTTCCTGTCCATGAGCATATGGAAAAGATAAAACTTATAAAATTTGATTATTCAGATAAGAGAAATTCTCTCAGGTCTAAAAGTGGGATTACAACTTCAAGTATAGATATAAACCATAATCATAATAATGTAATTATGATCAATTTATGACACAGATTTCCAATGAAGCTGTAAAATTAAACACTCTGGGAATTTTGGAATGCTCTGGTTTGTCAGTCCCAGATTTTTAAAACTCCTTTTGGTGACATTAATAAATCTAAAATATAATTTTGACTTCTCTATGTACACATTTTTATTTTGCTCCTGTCACAACATATTTTGTCATTTATGATGCATATATAAACTTTTCACCAATACTGGTGAACTAGGGCTTTTGTGAATGTCCTTCCTGACTGAAAGAAAAAACTCATTCACTTGCTTACTGAGTGCTGAGCTTCTACCTATTTATGGAAAATAGTGCTAGACTATTGACAAAAGAATAAGAGTTAATAGCATTTGGAATTTTGAATCTGAGTAATATTATGTATTGTAATGTTCTTTATACTTATTATATAATATACTTATTGAACTAAATTTGAAATTTAGGAGTCAGCATACACTAATATAGCATTCCCACAAATATAGCATTCCTAGTGAAAAACTTAGTTAAATTGCTTGCAGCTTGCTTCAGAAAAAATGTCAGTACACATTCTGTTTCAGGGATGCCCAATACAAACCCTCCAAACTTGGTCTGATGGTCACAGTTTACAAACAGCAGACTCTTCTTTTCTTGTTCAAATTCAGTGTGACTTTAGGGGTACAGAATTTGACCATTCACATTGTGGAGAATCACTTTCTGTCACCAGCTCTAATTCTGGTCTACTTGGTGACTATAAAAATCTGTGTCTTCTATCGTTCCCACCTGAACAAAATAAATAGTACTACATCCTTCCAAAGCGAAATCTTTACCAGCTGCTAAGTTTTTAGCTAAAAAAGGAAGAAATAATACGTATTTTGGAAGTTTTTTTCTGTAATTACAGGTGATAACTTTCAGTGACAGACCTATATGTTCCATTTCAGTTACTGATTATCTGTTCAGAACCTACAGGATATTAATAGTTACTGATGGGAAGGGAAAATAAACACAGATGCTTCTGTGTTAATCATGCTTAGGTCATTGGAAAAAATAGATATAAACATATTTCAATTTCAAACAGTTTTCAATGATTCTGATCTGTTCCTCATGCACATTTAGAAATTCAGAGTGGTAGCTTACTAAGTACTGAAGAGTCTACAGCAAAAAAACCCCAGATAGTAATTTGTTAAATTCACAAATCTTTTTTATTTCAAGAAGAATGTAGAAAATTTTTAAAAATTCTTCTGGTAAAATCAAATATATCCTTACAAACAAGTTTTTTATAATTTTTTTTCAAACGGTAAAAGTAATGTAGGGTAAAAACCATTGCAAAAAATTTCCTCTCTTTATCATTTCTCATTTTCCTCACTTTCCATTCTCTCCCCTCTGCTGTCAAGAAGGTCCAGTTTCTGTGTTACACTTCAGTAAAAATTACAGCACATACAGGCAAAACACATATTTGTTTAACTGTCTTTACTAAGATTACAATTTTATGTACTGAGCTTTTGAGTGTGTGATATATAATTTAATGTACAAGAACTCTGCTTCTCAATAATTATGGTTTTCCCCTAGAAGAAAAACACAAAGCAACTTTAAGAACAGCAAAAACAGATGTGACACAAAAATTTTATTCATTCAAAGACAAATTTAAAAATGGTTTGACCTATGGTTGTACACAAAGCTCTAAATATAAAAGAAAATACTTCCTTGTAAGAGAAAGCAGGTTCTTATGCCCACTGTACTTATAAATGGCTAGGTAGTTCTCTTACTCTTTAAATAGTAATGTATCTTGTATATATGTCATATTTTTTCTTACTTTGTCATTAGGTATTTCATATGGGCAAATGTTACAACTCCTTTAATTTCCTTTAGAGCCCTTCTTTTTTGCAAAACACTGTCACCATGTCTCAGAGTAGAGCCTTGTGGAGATAGCTGAATGAGATCTGCTTTACTGCAAGCTTTGACAAGAACTGTCATTATGCCAAAAAATTATAGTTCATCACAGACACATCCAGAAATGCTGTATTTGCCCTTGTTAAGTTTCAGTGCTCAGTGCACTCTTTGGGCTGAGATTATATGCAACCTCTATGGGTATGTTTGAGACCAAGATTTCGTGCAGAAAACCTGACAGAGAATGCATCCAGGTTGAAAAAACTGCCAGATGGAGAAATATGGCATTGAAGAGAGCAGCATTGTTGTTGTTTAAATTTATGGGGGGTCCCCGGGGAGTGACCCCCGGAGACCCCCGGGGTCCTAGGGGATCGTGGGGTTCCCGTGCTGGCAGGCAAAGAGACTCAGACGCCGGTGGGATGCTGATGAGGTGAGGGTTTATTCAGCGTCCTACTCCAGGCAGGGAGCACGGTCCTGCGGGAGAGGGGGAAGGGAAGGGGGAAAGAGGAAGGGGGAGAGGGAAAGGGAGCATCCGGAGGCCTCCAGGGGGAGAGGGGCAAGAGGGCAGAGCCTTCTGCCTTAGCATTCTTATCACAGAGGTTCAAAGGGGCGCGGTAACATTCTCCAGCCAATGAGGTTACAGATACAGGATACTGCAGGGAGGATACAGACTTGGGATAAACCATACATTTTCCAGGGGTGAGCCAGAGCAAACCATTTCCATAAAATGCATTTCCACACAGCATCATTTGAGGCAGCAGGGACTAGAAAAAAACATCACTGGGACCTAAACCCAGGATACTCTGTAACATATTTCTGTTTAACTGTGTGAACATCTCAACTATTCCTCTAAAATACTTGGAAATTTTCCCACTTTTCCTGGACTGGTCATTTGGGTGGAGGCATATGTTGTGATAATGATGGGACAGCAACACATCTTCCTACTTCCTGCTATTTTGTCCTTTTCCAATACCATTATCTACTACCAGACTTAACAATAACAATATTTTATTACTCTGGAAAAAATTCCTATTCAGGTATATTCAGGTACAGATGTACCTAGCGGATGTTTGTTTAGCATACTAATGATCTAATTAATGGACAAGATTCTTTGAATCCTGGTTGTCATTATATTTTCTAGAGAACACTAGTGAGAACTGGTATGTCTGCTAAGTAGAATGCAAAGTAGATTTTAACAAAATTGTGGAGGTATCAAAGCAGTCTTTTTTTTTTTTTTTTTTTTTTTTTTTGTCACAGACATCACATCAAGCTAGTATCTACAACCTATATTTTCATTTAAATTGTCATTTACAGCTATGTAGAGCACCCACACAGTATAGAACACAAGTGCCCTTAACTAATGTTTACGTATAATACAGTTTGTTAACATGTATTATTCTGTGTGTCACAGTTAGAGCAATTCCATTCCATAGAAACTATAACATTTGTTTTCATTTCACCTTGGAATAAGACCAAAACCTTTTGGAACACTTCAGCAGAAATGGAATTATCAAAATCAATGTTTATGTATCAAAACATGTGGATGTGATTAGGGAACTGGCCTGGCACAGGGAAAATCCAGCTTCAATTACATTGTTCTATGTGAACCAAAACAGATTTTCTCCTGCTAGAACATGTTGAATGAGGCAAGCCAAGGATTTTACCTCTAGTTCCTTTAATAATCAGTCTGTTCTTCCCTTCTCTTTCATCAAACTTGCTATATATATTTTGTTTTGCAAATCATCTTCTCTTTAAAAAAGGTTCATTTTTTGAAATGCTGTATAGTAAAAGGCTATTCCAATCAAAATTGCTCACAGTGATTGTAGTTTAGCATGCAAATATAGCAACTTCCACTTCATCAGTAAGAAATTCAGTCTCAGGTGTTAAATGATGCACAGGATCATGATGCAACTCAGTGAAAAAAACTGGTTTGGGACTAAGATTTTTTGTGCTCTATATAATGAACCACACTGTTATAAGGATGAACTATACACTTACTCAAACCCTCTGTTTTTCCATTTTGTGAAATATATCAACATTGGAATGCATGAATATGAAAACAATCAACTTGGAATAATAGCAATTGTTACTTTAACTTTTCAAATCAGATGTATGGCTACGAGCACATGAAGTTGTATTGCTTACATCAGCCAACAAGTAATGCAAAAGTAGCTTTGCTTCAGTAAGCTCTGACCTACATTTAGCAATAAAAGTCCTTCTTCAAGGCTGGATTCTTGACTGAAATGCCAATCCTAGGTTTGAGTGTCCAAGCTGTCTCTCTAGTATGTGGACTCTGACTACTCTTCACTTGGAATATAAGAGACAGAGTTGTAGAGCACACATTTAGGCTGAGGAAATCTGGACCATAGTTTCCAGACCTCCAGCACAATCAGAAACCACCAACCTGGAGGAGATGCTAAGCGGAAAAGTTTGTCCATTTTCTCTGTTGGTTGGTACTGGGCCTCTAAAGAAAGGAAAAGTTATGCAAAGACTAAACAAGAAAAACTGAAACAATGGCTTGCTTAAGTGAGAGGGGGTAGGAATAGGCAATGTAATAAACCCTGGGTGCTCTCCGAGCTTCTATTAATTCTTATGTAATGATTTTTTGCAGTGCCTTGTTGCTGCAACAGGCTGTTAACCAATACAATTAACTTTTGTTGAGGAAATGGCAGTAAATAAAAGTTGAGTTAATTAAATATGCTTTCTCAATTATTGTGAAGAACAGATTTTTTGTTTTCCAACACACTTTCTTGAAAACAGTTCAACTTGCAGTGGAATGTGCCAGGTAGATGATCAGTTTGTTGTGTTTGGTTGCCCTACAGGAACCTCTAGGTCCCTTCAATTGCTATGAAAATACACAGCAACTGCTGGCCTTGCTGGTATCTTCAGTCACACATGGGACCTAGATTGGAGGAATTTTGAATGGGAATGCTGGCTGATTTGCAACTTAGAAAACTGACTTGTGATGAGGGGGAAAAAAAAATAAATAGGGGTTAATGAATGTTTAAAAACGCCTATATAATGCAGGGGTGAAATTTGCTTTGTGTTTTATATATACATATTTATAACAATATTTGGTAGCTTTGGTCAGGACTTGACATCTCATTTGACCTTTAGGGACATGTTTCTTTATCCGATAGCTAATGTCTCTGACCTTAAACTGATCAACAGGGCTTTCATGTATAGGTACGAGTTTAGACATGTATTTATTACTGCCAATGCTTGTTTCATTTTTTTGAAAGCAGAGAGGGATTTATTTTGAATGCTATTCCAACTACTGGTAAATAACCCAAGCCTTCTAAGAGAGTTAATTAGAAGCAATTTTACTGTAATCTAATTGATCATATTTTAAAGATGTGGCTATTTTTTTCTACAGATACCTCTGCAAATATAGGAAAATCAATCTTGTTCTTGGCCTTGTGTGAGATCTTTTCCTAGACCTGTGACAGACCATTATAAAATCAAAGCCCTCCTCTGCTAGAGGGCTACTGTTGTTCTGAGCAATGCTTGATAACTCTGGATAAAACTGGTGGTGCTGATGGAGATGGAGGCAACAAAATGCCGGGCCATTTTTTCATTTGCCCAAGCTGGGTTTGTACAGAATAGCATGTATAATAATCAGTTCAAAAGTGTGTATGTCAAAACTATATCTAAGACAAAATAGATATATGCAAAGCTCCTAGTGGACCCTGAAATTGTGAAGGATATGCTGCTTCAGCTGTATCTCTACAAATATATGGGACCTTAAAGGATACACCTTGGGATACATATTTTACTGTAGGCTTTTTTCTGAGACAAATCTATGGCCATAGTGAAATTTCTTTCTTTTCATTGTCCATTAATGAAATGGATCTTTACTAACTCGGGATTTTTTTTGTACTGTCTGATGGGTAGAAAACAAAAATATTTTGTATATGTGGCCTGTAATGTGCAAGTTATACTCAGATATTTTCCTTCAGAACTTAGAGAATACTCTGATGAGCAAGTGGATCTAAAAAAATCCTTGTACTTCTTGAATTTTTGGCTGCATGATAATTTTTTTCTGTTTAAATAATTAGATTTTTCAAACAGTAATTGAAAATGAGTAAGGCTTTTGATTCTGTCTCCTATAATGTCCTCCTTGGCAATCTGGTGAAACATGGGCTAAACAAATCAACAGTGATGTGGAATGCAAACTGACTGAACTGCTGTGATCAGCAGAGTGAAATCCAATTGCTAATGGTGTACCTCAAGGATCAATACTGTATCAACACTTTTTAATGTCTCCATTAATGACCTGGATGGTGGGGCAGAGTCAGTCCTCAGCAGATTTGCAGATGATACAAAACCCGGAGAAGTGACTGATTTACCAAAAGGCTGTGTTTCCATTTGGAGGGATTTTGACAGGCTGGAGAAATGGGAACTGCATGAGGTTTAATACAGGAAATGTAGAGAAATAACCCCATGCAACAGTATGAGCTGGTAGCCAAATGACAACAAAGCAACTTTGCAGAAGAGGACATGGGGATGAGAGTGGACAAGAAGTTAAATATGAACCTGGAGTGGGCCCTTGAGATAAAAAAAAAAAAGCCAACTATATCCTGGGCTGTGTTAGGAAGAGTAATAGGTCATTGGAGTTGACATCTCTCTCCTCACCACTGGGGAGATCACCTCTAAAGCACTGTGTCCAGTTCTGAGCTACTCACTGCAAGAAAGTCATGGACTTATTGAAGCAAGTGCAGTGTAGGGCACAAATATGATTAATTGACTGAAGCACCTTTCATGTGAGAAGAGGGTGAGCGAACTTGGGTCTCTCTGGATGCCAGCTGCATCCAGCCTGGAGAAGAGAAGGCTCAGGCAGGGATTTTATCAATGTGTATTAGTGAGGAAGTAAAGAAGTTTGGAGTCATATGCCTCTCAATGATATCCAGGTACAGAACAAGTGGCAATGAGCACAAACTGAAACCAGGAAATGACATTTAAATTTAAGTAAATGAGGATGATCAAACACCTGAGCCTTTGCCAAGAGATTTTGTAGAGTCCCTATCTTTGGAGGCTTTCCAAACTTGATTGGATATGGCTCTGTGTTATCTGATAAAGTTGCCTCTGCTTTGAGCAGCATGAGGTGGACTAGACAACAATGAGAAATCCCTACCAGCTTCAGCAGTTATGTGTATATCATACTGAGTGATCCTCCATGTAGCAGTAAGTGAAACACAGGTGCTACTTGCTCCCTTTCCTCTTGGTTGCCTTGAATACAGATGTCTTTTTGCCACAATTGTTCTCATTCCTTCATACGGATAACTGAGGCAGCTTAGTTTGGAATTAACAAAGACATCTCACTAATTTGCTTGGAGTGGGCTATTTTTATGGGTTTTGGGGGTTGTGATTTTTGTGTGGTTTAGGGTTTTTGTTTGTTTTTTCTCTAAGAGAGATTAGAAGCTGTATTGACATATGTGATGTGAAAGTGCACTGATGTGACACTTCACAACAGAAGACATTTTCCTTCATTGTCCTTACACAACTAATATGCATTTTCCTTAGTAAGTACTTCTACAAAGTAAATTTACTTCTGTGGGACTCACTCTGCAATTAAAACATTCAGTTCAGGCATTTGCATATGGCTTGGCTCTTAGCCATCCATATCAGGAGCAAGATGATGATTGCAGGTCATCCTGAGTCAGGCACTAACTGGGTAGTCATCTGGAGGACTCCACAGACCACATTTGATGACAGCTTTGACTGATTCTCATTGGCTTTTGTGGAACTCTAGGTACCCAAAAGCTTTTTCCCAATGCTAAATCCCACTTGTCTGACTGAAAGCCATTTTTTCTCATCAAGTGTGTGAAGTGGTTCACATACAATGTTTTCTGCTTGCTTTTTCATAACCGATGCACAAAGAGTTATGTATAACATTTTCTTCTTCAGTTTTCAGTGAACCGCTCATTGTCAGTTACAAGAGACTTTTTCATTTTTTGACCTGTTAGCAAACCTCATAAGTGTTCTCTTTTTCTCATTTCTCTCAATCTTGCTCCAAGATTTTAAAATGCAGATGTCCCATTAAACTGGGACAGACCAGCTGTGTTAAACTTCCACAGATGAGGATGTGAGCTTGTTGATCATTAAAAATTCAGATGATCATCCAAGTTCCATTCATCTTCATGGTTGGCTAACAAGTAAATCTTAGTATCTGTATGGACTGTGAATCTGTATTCAGACTGAGTCTGGTTTTGAAATACTTATCTTGGAGATGGACATGTCATTTACTACTAGGGAAATGTAGTTGGATAACGAAAAAATTCTGTATGGTTTTCTGTATTTAATGTCTGCTCTCTCCACAAAATACAGGTTTCTTTTAAAAATAGTGACACAGAAATTGGGGATTTCAAGGACCTGGAGTAAATCAGAAAATAAATTAGCAGAATATGTAATTTGGACTTCTGGAAAATGGATTTTGGCTTATTAAGAGATTAGGTCTTGTGGGAAGGCAGTTCTAAAGGGAAAAAAATCTCAGAAGGTCTTTTATGGACAACCTCCTCTAAGCAGAACGAGTATAGGTCTATCCTGTACCTTCGTTTATACTTATAGGTGTATCCTTGTAAGGAAAACAAGATGATGTAAGGAAAAAAAACTTGCCTAAGGAGGTGAGACTCAAGGGAGATGCCATTCAGAAAGATTATATATATGTGTGTATGTATGTATGCATGTATGTATATATGATTCAAGTACATACATATATGAGATGCAATGAGAATGGGCTATGAATGAAGATTAAAGAAATATTGTCATATAGGAAAAGTGCTATACTATTTACTATTGTCATATAGTAAAATCAAAGACCAACTGGAGATAAAATTGGCAAAGGAAATCAGAAGCCACAAGAGAAGCTATATTATCATCAAAAACATAAGGGAAATGGGGGGTACTACTGGATGAGGTGTATTAGTCACAACAACCACAACAGTTACTGAAGTAGCAGATGTGCTTTAACTTGAGTCTTCATCAGCAAGGGTTTTAATCCTTTTATGCCCAGAGACAGGGTTCAAGAATGTGAGGCATTACTAGAGGGAGAAGAAGAAAAGTCAGAATCTTTTGAGAGAAATCAGTTCCTTATTTATGTTTAGCCTCATTATAAGTATCATCTGGGAGAAGGAGGAATAAAATGCAGATGAGGCCTGTCAAAATGCAGGTGAGGCCACATGAGGAGGATGCAGTCAATACACTTGAAGCCAGGGCTTCTGTTCAAAGGACCTTGACAAGACTGAAGAATGTGACAAACTGTAACATGACTAAACTCTACAATGACAGAAGTCCCACTACCAAGAAAGACAACTTCAGCCCCAGATGGTTTTGGAACAGAATTTTGTCCTCTGAAATATACAAAAAAGGAAGTAAATCAATCAAATTTATAATTAATGGAATCATCCTTTAGTGAGTCTTCCATGGATGTATAGAGCTGGGGTCAAATATTCAAATAAAGCAATTTAGTTTTACATATAATTAAAACAGATTTAAACAGGAAACTCTATGATACCACAAAGACTTCTTAATTTATCTCAGAATCTGAAGTCAATAATATTAGATAATTGATTTAATTTATATTTATTTCATATAGATACAGATTTTTTTCTTCATCCAGACACTTCAAAAACTTAAGTAAAATATTATACCATATATTAGAACGCTGAGTGGGCCTATCCAATGAATTTCAAAAAAACGTTTGGAAGAATCTTTGTATCAAGAATCTTCTTATCAAATAGGAAGTGTTGGGTTATTCTTGGTCATTGAGACACCGTTTGTTGACAGTTTTAAGCCAAAGTCAGTTCAGTTTACAACACAACTTCCCAAATGGTTATATTGGCAAAGTGAGGCACTGAATTCTGTGACAGGTACTACTACTAACAAGTGGTTTTGCAAGGATGAACGTCTCAATATCTGCCCGAGTCAAGACTGAAGGCAATTATGTTGAATTACTTTGGCTTAAGTGAGCTATCATTTTACAAAAGCCTATCTCAGTGCAGTTTCTGTTGAACCTACATTTGTTTTTCAGGATCTCCTTTGAATGAATGCCCTGGGAATGGTATTCTCTCCCTAACAGACTCAGAAAGCCTTCCAGTTCAGATGACTGTCAGTGAACATATATGTATAATAAAAATGTGCCCTGTCCCAGTACATTCAGAAGCAACAGTTACTTCTTTGCTCTATATGAATTTAAGTGCTTTATAACATACAATTTCTGCACTGCTCTATAGCCTCCACAGCAGAACAATAAATGCATCTCTCTTCTAACTGCAGGTAAAGACCAGATACGGAAGGTAATAGATCAGCCTTAGGGTAGTAGTGTTTTACTCAGTGATTCTTAACCATGAGCTAAGATTTAGCTGTGACACCAATTTAACCAAAGATATTGCAGGAGAGAAACAGTAGTTTCTTGTGGAAGGGAATTGAATTTAATTTAATGGCAGTACATTTAAATTAACTTTCCTCATTAGGTACCAAACTCCATTTTAAAGATTCATTTCCTGGTGCTAGGCCTTTTTATCTATTGTACACAACATTCACTGATGCAAGGTATTTGTTCTGATGGCTTTATATTCTCATAATGTATCATAAACCCCACTGATTTTCCAGTAAATGGGAAATATTGCTATCATGCATCAGCCTCAGGAATAGACCCACTCTAGAACTGACATTTTGGATAGTCTACATACTGTTTTGATGTGAACATTTCCAGCTTTAGAACTATAACTTGCTATAGAATTAGCAGCTCATGGTAATGATAGGTATTATCTGGATTTCTTTATATGTTCGGCTTTGAAGTATGAATCCAACATTGTGGTTTTGGTTTTTTTTTTTTTCCTTTTTACCAATTAACATAATTTTCTCTTTTCTCTAAATGCATTTTATTGCATAACACATCCAACATTATCTCATAGTAAATGTATTTGCCATTTCCTACTGGAAATAGTATCATTGGTTGTGACCAGGTTGCTGAGGTCAGACTAGACATTTAAGTGTGTATAAATCAGCTATGTGGGGGATTTCCTTACTGTTCGTGTTACATGGTTTTACAGCAAAGCTGACTAGATGAGTTCTGCCCAGGGCAGTTTGTACCTCAGGACAAAGACTGACCCTCTCCTTCACCTGAGTCGGAGATACTTGGTTTGGGTGCCATATAAACTAGATTGAGAAATGATTAAAAAATGACTAGGGGAAGAGGGTTTTTTACCCTTTAGAAAAGAAATGTGGAAAGACACATGATGTGTCTCAAAACATGTAAAATGGAACTGCAGCAAGAATGATTTAGGTTGCACATTATGGAAAAACTTTAAACTGACAAAGGAGGATGCACATATTTTTCTGTGGTGACTGAAGAAAGAAATTCCACCTCTGAATTTTTCAAGCAACAAGTTCAGCCAATCAGAGAAAATTTAGATTTTGACGAAATCGGGCTTTGACAGAGATTTAGATTAAGGAACTTTTTTCCTCTCCTCTTTTATGATTCTGAGTATTGTGACACCATGGTGGGGATTATTGTCACACCTAAAACAGGAAAGCTGTGTCAACTCAACATATTAACCTGAAAAATACTTGCATATCAATCAAAAAGTTGTGTTGTTTAATCACTGATTATCATTGATTCATTAATTGTATATTCTAAACCCAGAATTTATTTGGATATCACTTGTATTGGTATACAGTTATACACATACATAGAAGATATTACAGCGTAAGAAATCTTGATAATTACAGAGCTTATGCTCAGACCTTCTCCATTGTGTTACATGTGTTTCTTTTTCTCTGTATTGATAGCATTTTACTGGGGTCATTGCTGTAATTTCAGAATGAAAATGTCTTTGCTCATGCAACTTGGAAAAAAAGAATTCTGATGTTTTCCCACTTTTCAATCAGGAAGAAATATCATGAAGTATAAATCATACTTCACATGATTTGTAAGAAAAAACCTTCCACACTTCTGAAGTATTATAATTGTATGATTAATTTCTGTAAGGCTCAACAGTATTGCCAAAATGTAAAATTTGCAAATGGAAGCAAAATGTTCAGTAAGATCCTACAAAAACTAAAACAATGTTAATTAATATCATCTTGTATTACAAAACTAGTAATTCCTTATATTTTGCACATCTTCTTCTGGAAAAAGAAGTTCCATGGCACACAAAAATGTGAAGTACTTTGTCTATTTTCTCACTACTGTGTTTGGGGTTTGTTAATACCAGAAATACCTCTACAGTTTCTTAGAGACCTCAAAACACTTTGTCAATGGTGACAACTAAGCCCAGCATTGTTTGTATCAGTATGATAAATTTACTCTTTATATTTCAGAAATTATGTTTTGTTTACAACAGCTCTCACATAAAATATTCAAACATTTTGTTTGCTCTAATTTAATAATAATTTTGTTCAATAACAGGTCTTGTCAAAAGTTGGGAAAATAGTGTTTTCCTTTTCCAAATGCTTTTCCACACTGAGCCCCATTAAAAAGCCTGAAGCAACTTTGTTTTTCAAGATTACAAATTATGTACTACTACTGCTTGTTGTCTAGGGTACTACAGGGACAATTTCAGTTCAGAAAAAAATAGAATATTTCCTCTCTGTACTGGGTATAGACCACTTTAAGAGGTAACACTGCTTCATATATCTCCCTCCCTAGTGTAAGAGAGAAGGAGTGTGATTTAGAGGAATCTTTTTCTGGGTATAATAAAAATTGTTCATACAAAATTTTCCAAAATAATTGATTTTTCAAGTCAATGTACTAAATTCTGTTTTTTGAGAACAATTGCCCAGTATTTACACCGTATTGGAGACAGTTATTTTCAGCAAGTGTGAATATTGTTCTCCTGCTTGGTTTTAATCATTGAAGGTTTTGTTTGTTTGGGCTTTTTGTTTTGTTTGGGTTTGTTTTGTTTAGGGTTTTTTAAACTTGGGGGGGGGGTGTTTTTGTTGTTCATTTTTGTACGTCTCAGTTTCAGCCTCCACTTCTTTAGTTTGATCTACCTGTGTTTGGAAGCAATAGCTACAAAAAAATCTCAAACTGTTTTAGCACACAAAACGCACCTCATCAGCAACAAGGACTGATGTGAACATTTACTTTGAAGCCGTGTTGGCTTCACACTCACTTCAAAGCAGAGTTCAAAGCCCTGATCCTAATAAAAGCACTAATGACAAGATTGCAGAAGCATTCAATGCACTCAGCAAAGGTCAGGGTTTTTTTAACATGTTCTATTCCCATTTAGGTGACATATAAGTGCTTAAATTCTGAGAGAGCTCTCTGCATTAGCTAGTGAGTTGTTGAAACTCGGGAGATTAATGCCATTGAATGTTAAACAATTCTGAGTGTCTGCCATTTATTATCAGGTGTGTCTGGGAGCTTCTGAAGATAGAGTCCCTTCTTAAAATTTTACCAGGTGAACTCTAAAGTTCCTTCCAGTCTCACTTTCTATTATTTCTATGGTCTAAGGAAATTTAATTCTGAAGTTAAAATTTTCTCCATACAGATAGTTTTCTGCTTGCCTTTATGATTTTTTGCCTAATCTATGAAATTATAAAAATCCTTCTATTTTACAAAACCCTTATTTTCTGTTTTGGAGATGTAAATCATTGAAAGCGTAATCCTTTCTGCTATTTATTTTCTATAACACTGTTTTATATTGAATATTTTTCCTCCTCAATATAATTCAATTGTTTTTCACTTTAATCTTGGTATACCAGTGACTATTTAAGTGAGGCCTGATTTGACCATCATTGTACTCATGCAATATAATGAAACTGCTCTCTTTTCTATTAAAATTATCATATAAATCTTCCAGTAGAGATTAATCAGAGCCCCTTCCTCCACAATTCTGCTCCAGATAACTTGTTCTGGAGGTGGAAATGGGCTTCAGAAGACCCTACCAAACTGTAAGTGGCAAGTTATCTCCTATCTTTTCATATTTGTTTTTGCCTAATTTTGTACTTTTCACATAAGAGACACCTGAACTCCAAGTTTTTGATTATAATAATTGACTGCCAGCATTTGTACCAGCTCTACAATGGGTGAGTGGACCAAAACTTTTATTATAAATGAGATAAGAAGAGTCAGAACAATCTAAAAATGAAAGGACAGGGAGGGCAACACTCCAGTAAACATTATGTGCTCAACGGGGATGTACAGACAATCCAGGTCACTTGGCTTTAGCCAAGCACTTTAGTTTGGTAACTGTGCTGCTGTCTGTGCATGTGTTCCTTCTTGGCAGGAGCTTACCAGGATGCTGGCAGACCTGAACTGGGTCCCTGTGCATTCAGACTTCCTGTGTAGTGAAAAGCATAAGCCTTTGGGTCCTGCCAGAAAGACTCTATAACATGGCCATGGACTAGAACCAGTGAAAAAAACCTACCTGTACTCCAGTTGTACCATATATTTATGGAGACCCTTTCCTTTGGCTTATGTTGCTTAGTGGAAAACTGAATTAATCTGAAAGCATTGATATGGTTGCTCAGTGTTTGAAATCTTATCCTGTAGCTATCTATCAGAGCTCAAGAGCAAGAGGCCAGATGATTTGCAAGATTGTGGGTCTCATTTTTCTGCCAGGTCTTGGCTTAGACGTAGGCAAATAAAAGCCACATTTTTTAAAATTTTTAGTCAAAGAAGATCAAGCCCTTTAGCCAGTTGCCAGATGATAGTAGTGATAATACAAATGTGTTGTTGAAAAATCAGTGCTGATATAGGACAGAGCCTACATACAAGTACTATAGTGGAGGGGGAAAAAATCCTAGACAAGACCCCACCACATACCCCAATAAATCTTGTGAATCAAAATGAAATATAAGTCAAATGTCATGTTTTTCAGATGTGAGTTTGAAGGGGCTGCCCATATATTGAGCCACCCCTAAAGACCTACAGATACGTATTTCGACACTGTTGGGATGACTTGCAGAAATTAAATTTGTGCAGATGTTTCTTTACAGCACATGGGCAAGTCTAGATGCTTCTGGTATCTGTGAGAAAAACACAGATAATTTTGTGTGTAATATGGACTGAAGCAGTGAATTTAAATCATCTTTCAAATGAGGACTTGCTCCTTGACAGTGTGCCATAAAAAGACATCTTCAGGGTTGAAAAGCCCTTAGATTGAAAGCTTTCTGGATCTGTGGAGATAGGCTTAAATTCTGCTTTGATTTTAGACATCAGAAAAAGGCTTTTGCAAGGAAATAATAACATAGCAAGTTGTGTATATGCACACTTGTTCTGTTAAATATTATTTTCAGTTTATGCTGATTTAAAAAAAACAACTCAATCACAAGTTTTTGTACAAAGTATTTTTTCTGTAAATAAAATAGCTATCTGATACTTCATTTAACACAAGCCAAACTGTTGTAGTTTGCTCCTCCTTATTTGTTATATTAGTGAGATACCAAAGTGGTACCCAGGAAGACTTTCAGTTAGTGCTAAATTAGGACAGAAGAACAGAGAACAGAATAGTTCCAGTTGGAAGGGACCTACAGTGATCATCTAGTCCAACAGACTGACCAATTCAGGGCTGACTAAAAGTTAAATCATGTTATTAAGGGCATTGTTCAAAAGTTTCTTAAACACTGACAGACTTGGAATACCATCTCCCAAGGAAGACAATAATGTATGTGAAAGAGCATAAAAGTCTGGTGTAGCAGATGTTTATGCACATAATCTAAATGCCTTTCATGAGCATGGCTAAGGATTGAAAAGTGAATTAGTGTGCTTAAGTATTTCATTAGTTAGAACTATGTAATGAAGAATTACTGAAAACCCAAGTTCTGGAAGAGCAGGAGCAAACTAGGAACTTTTTTCAATCAAATTAAGGAAAACCACACTAATCTATAGTTGTTGACTAGCTCCTTAATGATAAAAATTCTCCTTAGAAAATATTTGTTAATCATTATGAAAAGAAAAATGTATCTTTCTAGCTATTTGATGATTATTACTTACATGGTTTGTAAGGAACTGCTTTCCCTAATCACTCTGAAAAGAACTTTTTTAAGTTGATGAAATTAGAATCTGAAAGAAAAGGTGATATTTATTTTGCAGTCTAAAACAATGCTTGATAGATGATCTTACTGGGCTAAATATAAAGAGCAGCTATCAAAGCAAAAGCATGTGTAAAAGCACATTATTACAGCAGTAATAAACATAGAGTAAGATAAAATATTTTCTGATAACAATACAGTGTCTACTTGTAAGCTATTTACAATACAGAAATGTTTGTTGAGAAAGAA
This sequence comes from Prinia subflava, assembly GCF_021018805.1. Taxonomy (NCBI): domain Eukaryota; kingdom Metazoa; phylum Chordata; class Aves; order Passeriformes; family Cisticolidae; genus Prinia; species Prinia subflava. The sequence goes on along the minus strand of NC_086247.1, from coordinate 26,581,798 downwards.
ACCTCTAATGTCACAAGTCCCTCAGATTATTTGAAGAAAGCATCTTCCCTTAAGAAATAAGTACTAAGCAGATGTAAAATCTGTAAGATTATCTGAGAAGAATTAAGTCCAAACACAGGTTTCATCTTTTACGAGGTTAACCACAGGCCTGTTGAGCTAGTTTTTAGGCCCTTTCTAAGGTTATGGAAATCTCAAGAAGAAAAATGTGCTGAAGTCTAACAAGGATCATAAACTCATTCAACAGTTCCCAGACTGTACTAGACAAAGTGTCTTGCCCTAATGATGATCATTAAAATTCCTTAGGTGATGGGCTGAGTACTTTTGAGTATCTGAGGGTCTGAAAATCACTTAACTGATTATAAATTTTTCATGCTGGGAAGATTTTTGTGAGGTGCTTTTAATTTGAAATACCTCACATTGGTAAGGTAGAAGGGAAAGATGATGATTCCAAGAACAATTTGGCTGCAAGGAAAAAAATGTAAAACCCCCTAAACTTCTGGGCTGTGACAAATAGTACTGTAAACTTCAGTTTCCAAAAATATTTTTGAAATAGATACATTTTTGAAATAGATACAACAGAAAGAATGAATACCTGAATATTTCTGTCTCACTTCTGAAAAGAAAATATATGCAGCTGTAATTTTGTGGACTGAGCATAATAATACTCACAAGAGGATGCAAGGAGACCTCACATAACTTCCTTATGTGAGTATGTGGAGGGGCAGCACTGATCTCTTCTCTCTGGTGACCAGTGACAGGATCTGAGGCATAATGTTGAGTCAGGGGAAATACAGGTTAGATGTAAAGAAAGGATTCGTCACCCAGAGGGTAGCTGGTAGCTGGAACAGGCTCTCCAGGAAGTGGTCAAAGCCCCAAGGCTGGCAGAGTTCAGGAAGTTTCTCTACAATGCTCTCTTGGGCATGGGGTGACTGTTCGGGTATCCTGAGCAGGGGCAGGAGTTGGACTTTGATGATCCTTGCGGGTCCCTTTCAACTCAGCATATTTTATGATTCTATGATTCCCTACATATATCAAGCAGAATTGCACTCTGGACCTGTAATGTCAATGAACTATTTCCATGGATCCCAGTGGGCTTTTAGTCTTGTAGGCCTTTATTTCTTGTAGGTTCAATATCGTGACTTGATTTCTTAAATAGGTGCACATCTGTGGCTATGTACATCAATTCCTGCCAAAGTATGACTGCTGTATACACATATCAAATGAGAACTAAACTTTTCTTAAATTTAGTTCCTATAGTTGTTTGCTCTCTTTTTTTCTTCCTGTACTGGTTTGAAACAAAAACCAGTGAGACTTCAAGTCAGAAATACAATTTAATAGAGAAAGAAGAAAAAACAACAACAAAAAAGGTAAAAATAAAATAAAAATAAAGGCAATAGTACAAAAGACCACTGACAGAGTCAGAATACAAACCTGACACCCTGTTGGTCAGGGTGTTGGAAGCAGTTCAAAATAAGCCCTCCTGGAGTGACAGATGTGGCTCTCTTGGCATAGAGACAATCCTCAAGAAAGGGTCCAATCTTCCTCTAGAAATCCAGTAGAAACAGGCTCCTGTAGTGTTTGGGATGGCTGGTTTTATGCCGGTGGAAAGGCTTTGGCTCCTCCCACTGGGTGGAACATCTCACAATGGAATTAAGTAATGTTGTCAGTCATGTGAGAGGCCTTAAATGGTGATCACCATTCACAGGTGATATTCCTCAGATATGAGATATAAGAAGGCACTGCCTTATCTGGTGTTATCAGGTGTCCCATTAACAGAAGGCGTCTGCTCTCTTTCCCCCTAGAGTTACAGGAGATAAAAGAACAATAGCTCCCAACTGGTTTAAACAGATGAAAAGAGAATACGCATTTTTGGTTACATTTTTTCAACCCAGGACACTTCCTTAGCAAAACTAAACTTACTCCATCTCAACTTTGCTTCAGTTAGTAAAGCTGCTCTTTTTTCTCATCTTTTCTTATAATTAGATGTAACCTATCCCTTAGTTAAATTGTCTAATGCACATCGTTCCTCTCTTTGGAATAGTGAAAGGTTTGATGCTATTTCCCAGGCTCCCTCTTCCACTCTCTACCTGTCAAAGGATGGCCTTAAAGTTAATGAATCCAAGACAGCAGGAGCCAAAATGTTGCTGACGATAGCTTTCTGTCTTAATTCCAAACAGTGCTGGAAAGTAGTCTTATATTATCAGGTGCAATTTAGATTGATTTGCAGTGTGAGCAGGTCACATCTATGTTTCAGCAATCAAGAGCAGTGAATCCCTAGTGAGCCTTTGCTGACTATATGCAAGGTAGGATTAGAGTTAATTTTTTATTCTTTTCCAATAAGTACACAAAAAAACCAGAAGAATTATCTACTGCAGCAAATACAGGTTTCAGATAACGTGATTAAACTGTGGAATATAATCTACTTTCCTTGATGTTTGTGGATTGAATCAAAAGGTAAATTCCCATCAAGCAATGGGATTTATATGATGAATATTTTCAACTTGAAAATAACGGGTGTATAGATCCTGACACTAGGCTCAAGGTGGGCTCAACGTGGGCACAGTATGGTAAGACGACTTTTGTAACACCCAGAGAATTCCCCTTTTAAGTCTCAGAGGTCAGACACTATTCAGTTGCTCTCACAGGTGCTCATCCTCAAACCAGAGATGTGTTAAGTTTCCACAAAAAACCTTTAATTCAATGAATGTTCCAGATGTTAGTAGTCCTAGAACTTTATGATATATCCTAACTTCTATCCAATTCAGGAAGTGTGAACAGGAAAAAAATAGAGAATCAATTATGTATTGTTGATTGCATTTCATATGATATCATGTAATAATAAAAACTGTCAATATCTACAGAAGTACCTAGAAATTTCTTTATATTGAACTCATGCTACATCTTGTAATAAAAAGTAATGAAATTTAAGTTCCTTTTTTTTTTCTGGCTCATTACTATTGGCTTATATACTTCCAAGTAAAGCCATCCTAGTTTTCATATAATCTTGCTGCATAGTTGGCATATTACAACTCTGTACTACTTGAAAGATCTTGCTCTATCAAACATGAACCTGAAATGAAATTTATTTTACCAACCAAAGGCACTTATATTTTAATACTTATTATGCAGTCTTCTCGCATTCCAGTATTTGAATCCAACATACTCTGTTGCTGTTTTTTTTAATCTCAGGTCTGGCCTCGGCTGATTTCCATTTTTATATAGCCACTTCAGTGTTTCCACTTCACATTGTCTGACTTTTTTTCTTAATTTTTAGTTTACATCTCTCTATCTATCCGTCTAGCTAACTAGCTAGCCAACTAGCTATCTATCTAATCTATCTCTGTGTAGGTGTGTATGTGTACACGACCACATTGCTGCAGACTGACTTCCAGAATAAAGCCTCATGGACTGTAATGTCTTTAACCCAGACAATCTAAAACAGAGAGGCAACCATTTGCCCATTGTATGAAGCAGTTGGTAACATAGGGTTAAAATGTTTCTAAAATCATGGGAATTGTATACAATAGATTCACAGGGGTGGAAAGAGAGGTTTGGCCTGGTAGGCCCTGGGAAAGGGAGCCAGGCCTGGGTAGGCCCTGGGAACTGGATCATGTGAAACTGCACCTGCATAATTATTGTATGATAAATGATATGATTGTTAAATGTGATGATTGTTTGGTAATTGAATATGATTATTGTTTAAGCATAACAAAAATCATGAGAAATGATCTTTGGGAGGCCTGATGAAAATGACAAGAATTCATGCTTGGATAAGAACAATGTATACAATAGAACAATATAGGTTTAATAATTAATATGTAGTTATATAATGAAAGGAGTATAAAAACATGCCCCTCTCGAATCCATGTCGGAGTCAGATTTGGGTCTGTACCCCTGATTCCCAGAGTTCTTCAGTAAAACCACCTGCATATAATCATCCTCTGTGATTATGTGTTTCTGAATGCTAACACAATCACAGTGATAATTTTAATTTATAAAAGCAGTGGTTATCTGCCCACTACCTCTTTATTTATACTTTTTAAAGGCTTGAGCAGATATTGTGCTAAAAGATACTGTGTTTGCCCATAGTCCAGGACTCATCATGATGTTTGCATCAGCTGTAATTGTTCTATGAGAAAATCCCTACTGAGCACAGAGAAAGGTTCAGTTTGCCACTGAAAATAATTAATAATTAACAGTAATTATCTGTCTGAAGATAGAACAGGATCATCTGCATATGCATAAGCAAAGCTTGGCTTTTATAATTCTAGGAAAAAAAAAGAAGAAAGCAAGCTATCACTCTTTTGCAGCTTTCTGTAGTTTTCACTGGTCTGCATCTTGAGTTCCATATGGAATACTTTCCCCACACAAGACTGTCTTTAAGTATCAAACCAGCTCAGCAGGACCTATAAAATTGGGATCATATCACTGGTCGTTGTTTTAAACATAAACAGCATTAGAATTACCCTTTGGTAAAGGGCTCAGAGATTGATTGATGAAATGGGCTATACATTAACTAAGACAGAATTATTGCAAAATGGTAAGATCTGTTTTGATCTAAAATATAAGCTGTCTTTTATTTTTCTTTTAGCTGACTCATGTAACAGCAGGGGATCAAACATTAATGTAAAATTCAAATTCATAAATAAGGCCTTTTCTTGCCACTCTTATAATATGTGGCTTTTGAAATCTCAAAAATGGATTGAACTATTTTTATGTTCATTTTACATTGTAAAACTATTTTTCAAACATGTTATTAGGCTTTAAGAGTTCTTGGATGTGGTCTGACTGTATAAATTCCATACTTTTTTTACACAATCCTTATATAGTTTTGCTCTGTGCAGAAATTTTGTCATTTTCAGTTATGGTTTCCTCCTCTTCCCCACATTTGCTGAAAATTTTGGGACAATAAGCTATTTTCTGTAGTTCACACAGAGATTGACATTTAGCTCATTTTTCTGTTCCTTTTTTCACAGTGTTTAGTGATCCCAGAGTATTTCTGTGCACTACAGAATTGTTGTCATTAATTTTTTTCTTCATAAAATTCAGGTCTCAAGAGTGTGCTCATATTACTATTAACATCTTCCCTCCCATGACTGAGTGAAACCATGGCATCTATATGCAGGGGGTTATAAGTATTGCATTCATTTCAGACTTGGTCTCCAAAAGGAGAGGTTTCAATAAACCCATAGCTAAGGGGCATGTGTAAAATTGAGGCAGTTCTTCCTCCTTTTCTAGAGATAGTAGTGACCCTGCTGAAGCCTCATAACATTTTAAGCCCCACATAAAACAAAACTGACCTTGAATGAAGATTGTAATATATGATTTTTTTGATCCTGCACATGTTTTGTTTGATCTTTCCTCCACTAATATTGGAGAGGTATTATTCTCTGTTACTAAAGTTTCCAAAAATACATGAGGGTTTGCATTAGTCTGTTGCTTGTGATTTTTACAAATTTCCCTAGCTTGAGTAGATATAATTTGGTAAAACATGTATGCTTATGTTACTGCATTGTGGTCTCTGACGTTACCGTGGATCACCAGGACTGGAGCATCTCTGCTGTGAGGAAAGGCTGAGAGGTGGGACTGTTTAACCTGGAGAAAAGAAGGCTTGAGAGTATATCAATATCTAAAGGAAAGAAGATGGAGCCAGGTTCTTTTCAGTAATGCCCAGTGAAAAGTAATGGCATGGACTGAAACAGGCAAGACTCCATCTGAACACAGGTAAACATATTTTCACTGTGAGGGTGACCAAGCGCTGGCACAGGTTGTCTGGAGAGGCTGCAGTCTCTATTCTTGTAGATGCTTTATATATTACTAGATAGAATAAAAGTTTCACTGTGGCATGAGAATCTTTTCATTGAAACAAGATGTCTTAAAATTGTAACCTAACTGCACCATTTTGAAAACTCTTTTTTTTCATTTCTGTATCAGCTGATCAAAGCCACCCTTTTTTCCCTTTGATTAATGTGTCTATTGGGTTTGCATGGCAAGGTTTCGTAGCAGGGTGGGCTACAGGGGTGACTTCTGTGAAAGCTGCCAGAAGCTTCTCCCATGTCTGAGAACGTCAATATCCACCAGCTCCAAGACAGACCTGTTGCTCATCAAGGCCGAGCCAATCAAGAATGGTGGAAACAGTGACAAATCTGGCATAACTGAATTAAGAAGGGGAAAAAAACCTTCACAATTGCAGGCTGAGAGCTGAGTGAGAATATGTAAAGCAGCTCTGCAAACACCAAGATCAGTGAAGAAAGGGGATAGTATGTTCCAGGCACCAGAGCAGAGATTCTCTTGCAGTCTCTCATCCTGCAGTCCATTGAAGTCCAGATGGAGTAGATAACCATTGGCAGACCCTGGAGGACTCCATGCCAGAGCAGATGGATGCCTGAAGGTGGCTGTGACCCTGTGAGAAGCCCCTGCTGGAGCAGGTTCCTGGAAGGACCTGTGACCCCCTAGGACCCCATTCTAGAGAAACAGAATACCAGTTTGCTGGCAACACCTGTGACCCGATGGGCAACTCACACAAGGAGCAGCTCATAAAAACTGCAGCCCATGAGAAGGACTCACATTGGAGAAGTTTATGGAGGATTTTTTTTCTTGGAAGAGACCTCATGCTGGACTAGAGTCCTCCCTCTGGGGAGGAGAGAGCAGAAGACATAACGTGATGAACAGCTCCCATGTCTCTGGGCTACAGTGGGGGAGGAGGCAGAAAAATTTGGGAGTGATATTGAAACACAGGAAACAGGGAGGGGTGAGAAGTTGATTTGAAGGATTGATTTTATTTCTCTTTATCCTACTCTGATTGGTTTGGTAATATTTTTTTTTTTTTCCCCAAGCAGAGTTTGTTTTGCCTGTGGCAGGAGCTGGTGAATGATTTTTCCTTATCCTTGACCCCTGGGCCTTTCCCTCTCTCTCCTGTCCAGCTGAGAAGGAAAGTGATAGAACAGCTTTGGTGGGCACTCAACATCCAGCCAAGGTTAACACATCACAGGTCCACACAACGCTTCAAGAATTTGTTCCAGGGGAACTTGTACATGTGTGAGAAATTACTAAGAAACCATAGATACAGGGCAGGTCTTACATTTACCTTTGAAAACTCTATTCTAATGGAAAATCACCTCTCCTGTGACATTGGAAGTTTTTATTCTGTGAATGGATATGATGTCACAAGTGAGAACTGAGATAAATGTGGTTCATTAACAAAAGGTTATAATTTCATGTCATTGTCCTTAGTAATAATGCCAAGGTAAACTAATAAACTGAATCAAATATTTTTTGTGAAATCTATTGGCAATATCTATAAGGAATTTCCAAGAGTGGAATATGGTATTTTAGTCCCTCTTTCACGAGGGACTTTTTTCCCCTATGGACTATATTATATGTTAGTATTTAAACACAATGTATTATTTTTATAAGAGAGCTTAGGTTTAATGGCTGTTGACAAGGGTTTAATGGCTGTTCTGCATCAAGGGAGTTTTAGAAAGCCTTTACCCATCAAAATTTATATTTATTAGTTATGTGATGACCAATTACCATTAGTTACCTGGTGATCAAATATATTCCAGCTGTCTGCTAGAGCCCTGTCAAGTCTCCCTCTGAATAACCCAGTCTCCCTCTGAGATGTCCAATCATTTGCTCTGCCAGGTCTCAATTTTAGTTTTAGAGCCCTGTCCTTTTCAGCTGTTTCAGCTGGTTGTTTGCTCTGTCTTCAATCCTTTTGTAGAAATTTCAACTTCGGTAGAAGTTAATATCTTCAGGCACTAGCTAAGAAACACATAGACTATGTAAGGGTTTTTTAATCACTTGTTATTTTGGTCAGTACAAGACATTTGCAGGTCTAGAAAAAATTAATTTAAAAATATTTCAATTTTTTTTATTGCTCTGATTTTCATAGACTTCTTAGTGCTTTGATCTTCACAATCCCCAGTACAATCCAGGGGTCTGCCACTTTTCCTCAAAATTTTTAAAATCTTGGTGCAGATATCTGTATATTTATATCTTTCCACTCTCTTTTCTAAGTTTCTTGCACATCTATTGAGAAGCTTCTTAATTATTATTTTCAGCCACTTAATTTAAGTGCTCTGCTGTGTTGTATAATCACTGTCCCACACCAGATGACATGAGACAGCTCAGTTATTTCCTTTATAGATTTGAAAAACTGTAAAGCAAATTATTTACCTTAGGGAGCTCCAGCAGATTGAAAGATCATAAAAATTTAGTGATTTTTTTCACTGCTAATTATACTCAAGGTATAAGAATTGCTCTCTTTTGAATTTATATCAGTACAGAGAACAAATGGGTGGAGAAGACAACCATATACTATGTTTAAAATTAAATGTATAACCAAAGAAAAAGTTGATGGTTTTATTAACTGAGTTCAGCACGGATTTAATATGTTGCTGTTGTTGTTTTGTTTCTTTTTGTAGTAGAAGAGTTGGATATCTGGCACCATTTTCACAGAGGATTTTTTTCATTCAAGATGGTCCTTAGAGAATAACACCTTGTCTACACTGTGCTGTTCTGTGCAATTTAGATGTCTGTCCTGGTTTAGGGCAAATTTAGGAAGAAACTTCTGTCTGGGGTTCTTCTAGAAAGCAAATTCAAGTGGCCCCTCCCCCTCAATAGTTTAGGAAAGATTTTTTGGAGGAAAGTGAAAAAAACCTGCTTATTTAACAAGCAAAGTACTTACAAACACGAAAAAATGAATAATATTAAACAATGGAACCTGTTGTTGTTTTGAAGAGATGGCAAATTCAGAGAGAGAGTGCTTTCTGTGAGGTGTAGCTCAGCTCACTCAGTCCCCTATTAGTCCCTCCAGCGCTGGAAAATGCTGCATCCCGGGCCCTGGTAGGCCACAGGTGTGAGCTCCTGATGCTCTTCTAGGTTTTTGGTCCAGAGCAAGGCAATCAGCTCCAAGAAAAAGACAATCCTAAAAGCAAAGGAGAGGTCTCTCCATACTGTCTGTGCTGCAGACAACGGTCCATGAGAGGAAATGTGGGGGAGCAAGTGCAGTTTCTGAAGACAAATTCCTCTTTTTTCCCCCCTTCACTCTCAGATCCATTCTAAAGGAGCAGAACTTAATATCCAGCATAAACAGAACAGGCAATTGGGGATATAAGCATCATAAAGTCACCCTAGAACAATGTCTGATCTAAATACCTATATATCTTATTCTTGAAAGAGAACTGAAAGCTCTGGTTTTGTAGGTCCCATTCCTGTTTGGTTGTCAATGTAATTTCTGAAAAGAAACTGATGGACCTAGCCCACATTACTTAAACTAATTCTTCTTGGAACTCATATTTTTGCTCTCCATTCTTTTCTGTAGAGATTAAGTCCACAAATTAATAACATTGTAAAAAAGAGAATCCATCTTTTTTATTCCACTTCTTTCTGTATACTGACTAGTGAGTACAATGAATACACTCTAATAGTGCTTTCCTTTATATATACATAAATATTTGCCCAAATTAGATACCTAGCCTGCTAAATACATGTCAAAAATCTATTCCTACCTCTATTTGCTTTTTCTCCTTCACTCTATGTTTATTGCTTTATTTTTTTTTTTTTTTTTTTTTTTCTTTTTTTTTTCAATTTTTTTTTGTCTTCCTGATAAAACTGTTCACTGCATTCAGGATGTGGATAAACCATGACTTTGTACAGTGGTGCTGTGAGGTTTCCTGCCTTATTTTCAGTGGCTATTCTAACAATTGTTAGTTTCTTATTTGTGTTTTAGCCACTGCCAAGCCACCTTCTGTGACTTGCAGAGAAGATATTTTCTCTATGGTTCTTTACTAATACTTCCAAAGTTATAAGCAGTTTCATATCTCTATTAGTTTTGAAAAGGTTTTATTATTAGCAGTTGTGCTTCTGGTCAGCAGTTCTTGGAATATTTCTGGTCATGAGGTTTTTAAAATCTCTGTCCTGAAAGGTAGTTGTTAATTTATGCAGTCTTACTGTGATTGAATAGTCAGACTTAATTTCTGTCAGCATTATTTTCTATTTAAACATATAGAATATACTCTGAGTATACTCACATCATCAGCAAACTTTGTTATTTCACTTTCAACCCCTTCTCAAAGATCACTCACTCATTTGTTAAATGCCACAGACTGCGTGTGTCCCTTTGGCCACACCTTTCACTGGCCTAATTTTAAACCACTATTTTTCTTTTTTCTACAGTACTGTGAATTCAAAAGGACTTTATTCTTGTCTCACTGTAGTTTAATTTCTTATGAGCTTTTAGTGAAACAAATTTTTGAAAGCTCTTGGAAACCCACTTACATTTCATAGAACATAACATCTTCTTACACCTATTCTCAGAGTAAAAATACATGAGGCAAGATTATTCTTTTCTTAGGGAAATATATCCCAGAATGCTTTGTTTATACACATATCTCCTCATTTTATTCTTTAGACATTTATCTGCCTGGTATGAAGGTTAGCCTTTCTGGGCTATCTTTCTTTGACATCTCCTAGGAGATTTTCATCATACTGTGTCACATTTGTTACCTCTTGGTATGGAGAATGACTTAAATGATAAGCTGTACACTGCAGCAATTTCACATCTGAGTTCTTTTAGAGCTCTTGAATGAATACCATCTGCTCCTGGCAGTTTGTCACTATTCAGCTTTTTCTAAATCCTCTTACAATGGTAATCCAGTTGGAGACAATTCCTCAGTCTCCCCTTTTGCAAAGAATGACTCAGTTGGAAACCTCAGCTCCAGGCTTCATGTGTCCTTGCCTTCCTTGAACCCTTCCTTTATTTTATCGTTGGCAATTAGATTCAGTGGTTATGTCTGGACTGGTAAGGACTTCAATCCGTGTAGTGATGCAACTGTTGCTGAGGCCCTGCTACTCCACTACCCATTTTTCAGTATCCTTGTTTTTTGTACATAAATATATATATTTATAGGTCTAATTCTAATCTAGTCTCATGGACTGAATAACCATCTAGCATGTGTTAAATGCACTCCCCTTCCAGATTAGTTTCTTTTGAAAGTAATCTAGTTCATGCTCTCCAAGACTGCACTCAACCTGGAACAAGGAATGGTGAAAAATGCTCATGTTCATGAAGATTCCTCCATGGGATGCACAGCTGATGTCACACATTGATTCAAACAGAGAAAGTTACTTCTGGAGATCAATTGAACAAAAGGAGACATAGTTACAGAGAGGGGGAAAGAGGTAACTCCCCTAAGTGGATGTCTAGGAAAGAAAGTGGTAGAAGGCTCCCAAGGTGAACGTGTTCCCTGGGCATTCTCTCCAGTGCAGCAGGGTCATCCAAGAATTCTGTGGCCATGTGTCATGGGTTTCCACTGGCCAGATGTTGATGCACCCATGAGTATATGTTTTTCGTAGCAACTACTGTGGGATGTGATCAGGAACAGAGCAGAGCAGGCTCAAAACCTGAAAACGGAAGACAAAACTTTACTACATTACATAAGAACAGAAATAGGAAAGAAAGAAACAAACAAACAAAAAAACCCCACCTTAAACACACACACACACACACACAGAAAAAAAACCCCAAACACAAAAACAAAACAAAACAAAACAGAAATGAAAACTTCCCAGAGCATTTCTTCTCCTCCTCCCAATTTCCACCCCTCACACGTTACCCTCCATGGCACCAAAACCTTGGGTTTTAAATCAATCACCATTCAAAAACTAATCTTCAATTCAGCAAGGGAGAGAGGAGTCTTTCTCACACCACAGACTGCTCCTCAGAAAAACACAGGTCCACCCTTTATGTGTGTTTGTGTCACTCGTGGCACTACCTGGCTGCCGTGGTGACACTCTCTTCTCCATGTCCAGTGCTCTCACCACTGTCCATGGTCCAAAGCTGCATACAGGGCTCTTTTTAAGGACGCTTGCATGCCGGGCTCTCCCCATTTTTCCCCTGGGGCCGAGGGTTTCTTCTCTGAGGGCAGAAGGCACCACTACATCCTCTTTCTCTCTTCTCTGTTCGCTCCACTGCAGAAAGTCGAGCCAGCCACATGCACCCCAAAATGCAGTTTATGTTCGAAAGAGACTCAAGTTCAGTCTATGGCTAACATTATGCAAGAAAAGTCCAGCCCAAAAAGCTACTCTTCTTCATCCCTGCCCATCTGGGATTCTTTTCATCTTCTTTTATCATCCCAATTCCAAGCTGTTTCTCTCTCTCTTCTGAAGCCACTAGCCATGAGAATCAATGTCTGGGAAAAGTTTCTTTCTGCCTCAGAAAGAGTTAACCGTTCTTGGCTCCCGGCAGGGCGCTGCAGGCTCAGGCACTCCCAGGCTTGGCAACTCTCACACGCAGCTGGGCATCTTCTCTGGGAGGGGGGAGGGAAGAAGGCACTTCCACAGTTTTCCACCCCTCCATCCTGGATGGGGCCAGCTCAGCTCAAAGCTTGTTCACTCTCTTCCCCCTGGGGCTCCAGCTTACCTCAGCTCCCTGGCGTGGTTCTCTTCTAGCCCGGCCACGTGGTTTCCCTCCCCCACTGAGCCTCCCAAGCTGAGCAGGGGAGAGGATGTTTCTCTGCTGAAACTGGAACCCAAAAAGAGGACGCCCCTCCGCGAGTCCCTGCTTTTAACCCCTTGTGTCCTCGGAGGCGTGTCCAACACCTCAGTGGCCACTGAAAGTGCCAACATTCAAACCTGATCACTGATTGGTTTGCCCACAACTCCCTGAAAAATTCACCTCCCCCTCAAACCGAGACACCATGGTAAATAGAGAGTTTTTCTCAGAACTCATTCCAAGTCCTTATTAGGTGTTTTTTTTTGTTGTTGATATTTGCTTGTTTGTTTGTTTTTGGGGGGCTGTTGTGGGGGTTTTGTCTGTTTGTTCTATTTGTTTTATTTTGGTTTGTTTATTCATTTGCTTGTTTTAGTTTTGTTTAGATCTTGGGGAGGGGAGGTTGTTTATAATGTTGTCAAGACTGATTAGACCGCATTTTATTAGGGACAGTTACATGATGATTGGATTTTAAATTTTTTGTATGCGTTTTATTGGATAAAGTAAAATAAATGTAAACCCTAATGCAAAAGATACAGTCCAAGGTCAGAAAAGAGGAGAAAGAAGGAGTGATTCTTACGTGAGCTAGAAGACCTCAAGAGCTAGCTATAGGAATAATATTTGGATTTAAGAGTTAAAGGCCATAACAATGACAACATGAGCTCCATGAGGAAAAGCACTGCCCAGAAGTTCTGGAAAACAGTACCACAACAGCTTGGCTGGAAGAGCAGAGAGATAGATACAGGAAGAGTCAAGCTACTGAGCTGTACCAGAAGGCCCTGAGCCATGCAAAGGCATTGTGCCCACTGAGAGAAGGGACTGTATGGAAAAGCTGCACTCGTGATCCAAACTGCATCCCACCAGTGCATGTCCAGCATCTCTGCCTGGGGGCAAGATCCTGGCCCTGTTGTGTCTCAAAAAGGAATGAAAAGGGAAAAAAAAATAACAGAAACAAGATACTATAATTTTTTATCTCAATATATAAAGATATCCAGATAGCAGTATGTTTATTTTGTCCACTTAGTGACTATTTGTTTTTAAGGCTGTCTTTGTACTCCTCTTTCCTTTTTAGTTTTCTAATGAATAATTTTGCTTTGTGCTATTTTGAATACCAAATAATTTGTATAAATTTATTTCTGAAATCTATTTACTTATATTTTTAGCAGTCATAATTTTGTATGTATATTTCATCTTTTCACCCCATAATTTTAATTCTATTTTCATTAGATTTCTATCTTTCTTCATTTTCCATTTTAGAAGTTTAAGATGCATTGCTATCCCAGGTTTCTCTGCTTTTTAAGAAAGTTGAATTGAAGTGCATATAATAGGAGGCAGCGTATGGTATAGTAGTGAATTGTAGTCAGAAAGACATACAGAGAGGTACAATTAGTTTCTAACTCCCATTTGAAAGTCAGTGATGGCTGGTTGTTTCTAGCCTTCTCTGCCCATTCCACTCCACTCCCTGATTTTTGAGGATCACTTACCTTGTGTTTAAGCAGCATGACACGCAAGTTGTGAAGCATATTAAAGCACTTCCTTCATTTTTAATCATTGGGAATGACACATTGTACACTTTAAAAAAACTGCTCAGAGGGAACAGTTTTTTAAATTTTAATTATATTTCTACAATTTTTTGAAAGAGAAACTAACTCATGAGGATCCAAATAGAAAAGCCATTTCATACTTGAAAGGCTCCAAAATATGGTACTCTCTGTTTCTGAGCTCATAAACTAGTTTTGAGCATTGCATATCTGACATATGCATCTTTCTTGGTATCTCCCTCGGGTGTTCTGACATTAGAGAACACAGTGCTTGGTACACTGCTCACCAGCTGGAATTACCTACTGCTAATGGAGACACCAAGGGTGTACAGCGATATTCTTTAAATAAATTTGGTGAAAAGGCAATAAATCAGTATGACTTTTATTTCTTTGGAAGTGTGATAGGAAACAAAATATAAATAATGGATTTTTCTCTGCTTCATGTAGTTTCTGCATCATACGTTGGTTTCTACCTTACTTGTCTTTTATTTCAGACTGGTAAGTAAGTTAAGCAAGAGAGTAAGAATCTTAATTTCTATTATATAGTCGACAGTCTTGCCAACAAACACAAGAAAAGTAATAAATCTCCCTTTTCTTCCTTTCCTCTTTTCCTTTTTCAGTTAGACAATGATGGTCTTTAATTACCAACTTTTCCAATTACAGAGACAGGAGCAAACAAAGAAGGCAGTATACATGTTTTGACCCAACCTAAAAAGTAATATGTGTCCTTGAATGCTTTTTTTTGGTGGTTAAGTAATTGAATAGGATGGTACAGTTGTGCACAGAAGGAATGGAGGTAATTTTTTTGGTGAATTCCAGCTCAGCAGAGACAGCAAAGCTCTTTCTCTGCTTCCCAAATGCTTAAAGTTCCTTGACCTTTAAAATGCATTTTGGCCACTAGCACTTTATTAACAGATGAGGATAACTAGATGTTAGATTGACATTTCATTTATCTGGGGACTGAAAAGAATTATTTGAATGTAGAACACCATCAAAATATGAACATAACTCTGCTGAAAGGTATCTGTTTTCATCTTTGAGAAAGAGAAATTCTTATTTTCTAAATTGCCAATTCTCCCACTTCACCTATTCACCCTATTCAGTTTTGCTACATTTGGCCTAGAGAGCTATCTAAATATTTCTTAGTGATGGTTCTAATTATCCTGGGCAAGATAATAAATGAGTGGAACACCAGAACTAAAACAGGCAAGTCAGTAAGTCCAAATATGTATTTATATTATTTCTGTTAAAAAATACTTAAATAATTCCAGTGGCAAAATCTAATACATGTAATGAATAGTTATTATTTTTTTATTATTCTCTTGCTCACTGGATGATGCAGTATGTGCCATACCCCAGTATTATTCTGCATTTTTTACTTCTGTGTGTTGTCCAATTTTCAATAGCAACTGAGCATGCTTCAAGTAAATTAAAATTGATGGAAACTGAGAATACTACATTTATTGAAACTGAGGTGTGTCTCTTAAAATTAAGGATGATTGCAAATCTCTTTTCAAATGTAGGACAGGTAGCTAGCATGGTATTGTCAGCAAGAGAAACAAAGCATTAATAAAAGAAATGAATATTCTACGTAGTCTCTCTTAAGAGTGCCCTTCAGAGAGTAATGGAGTCTATATTCTCTGATTCACAGTCCTTTTACACTGTGAGTCTGGTGGCAAATGTCACAAGAGGAAACTGTTAGGATTTTCAACATTTCTACCATTAGACTGACACTCTGCGATAATAGATTTTCTTTCCTTTTGAATGTCATCAAAAGAGAATAAGCTGGGAAAGGCAGAGAAGTATATGTGTGTTGGGGAATAATTTGTGAGTCAGTCTCCTTACAGCTTTCAGAAAGGCTTTGACTCAATTTGAATCTGAATTGAGAGTCTGAAGTACTTAATTTTTTAGGATCAAGTTACCTCTTTATGAAACTACTTTTCAAAAATAAAGCAACACAGTATATTTTTTGAAAAGAACTTGAAATAATGTCTAGAACCTTAACAGATGAGCTGCAAAAGCTTCAGACCATGCTGTTAGCCTTTAGAGCCTTGGGAGGTACTGCAGAGGAGTTCAGCAAGAAGCAACCAGAGAGGCCATGAAATCTGAGTGATACCATGGGCTCCAAAAAGGACTTGTGCAATGCCATTTGATTACTGCTAAGCTTTTTGATTCATATCTTTTGAAAACTAATGGCATTTGAAAGTGACAGGAAAAACGTATATGTATTTATGTTGTCAGGTGTTACTTCTGAATAATGGGTGAAAATGCTATATCCAAAAGAAAGATATGTAGCTTTAATCTCTAACCCAAGGACTGTGAGGCATTTTCACCACACAGTTTCATTAGATTATAGAGAAGGTTTAAACTCATAAGCATTCCCTGTACCTGGGCTCTGTGCCTCTTCAGTTATTATAAAAAGCTTTAACTGGGTAAATGGATACCTTAGGGTTTTACTGCAACTAAATTTCACTATCAGAGAACTGTCTAGACTTGAGCTGCATCTGGAATGAAGAGCTGTGGTACTCAAGATAATTTGATAAAGTTTGCACCCCATTTGTGCTCTAAGATTCCTGAAAATAAGTTTCTCATTGCAATTTCTCTCTAGAAATCTTTTCAGGTTAACTTTTCTTCACAGAACATAGGATATTTTACTTTTCTTCCTTCAGGCTCCATAATTCATTTTTACTAAAAATAATGTTTCCTCTTCTAGGTATTAACACATAATAAAGTGCTAGACCTCTGATATCTGAAAAATTGGTTGTAAATTGTCCATCTCAGAATGTAAAGCACTTGAACATATATTTTCACTTCCACAACTCAAATATTTTTAGCCATTTTTACCTTTAAGTTCAGAGAACGCAGTAACAACTGACATAGCACTAAGATGACAAGCTTTTTTGTTCTTATTTAAATGTCATTGAAAATATTCCAGGTTTGAAGATCACTTTAAATTGGAAAAAGCACATTCTTAAAGGCATGCCAATCCTCTTGCACTAAAAACTGCTAGGCAACAGGCACTCATTTTCTGGTTGAGATCATGGGTGAGTCACAGAAGAGTCCAAATCCTTTACCTTTGTATTGTTCAAACAGTTTATAAATCCTCCCCTGAAAAAAATGGGACACATTTTTGGCAATGATTTTATTCTTATTTACTAAAAAACCTCTGTTTTGCTTTTTTCTTTTCTAATGACTGATTAAATTTGACTGATTGACATGATTGCTTTCTATCAGGTTTTTTAGGAATATGTTTTTCCTTGTAAGCACATAGTTGATGATATTTTTAAAAACATGACCATACATAAATATGGCATTATAATAGTGTTCAAAGAGTAACATTAAAAGGGTTTGTAAATATTATTTTTCTCCCACGCACTTACAATAAAAATTCAACAATTATTCTGTCATACCTTTTCATCATCAGTTTGTTGTAAATTTGGGATTATTGTTTAGTTTTACTTTCACTAAGGGAAATTATAGTATCAGAGAACTGAAATTCCAAAATGTGCTACTGCAGAAAGATGCCAATCTAATAAACTTTTGTGCATTGACTATACAGTAAACTGAGGGGGCAAAAGCTTTCTCTTTTGGGACATGTCTGGGATAATTTCTCCTCATATTATCCAGGTTTAATGTTAGATGTATCTTTATAAATATCATTCTTCTGTAAAAAGAAGTCCTAACTTTTTAATTCACTGAGACTTTGAAGGTTTACATTAGAAAATAGAGGGGTTTTTTTCCCCATAAAAGCACACTATTCACAGGGCTTGGTACTAAAATAAAGTTTTGGAACTATTGCCTTCTAAAGGGCCCTTTACCATAGCAATAACGCCACAGGAAGAAGCTGTGCCAAAAATAGTTCCCTTAAATAAAATAGAGAACAACAACTTGTAGACACCATTTTGCCACAAAAATGATTTTTCACAATATTAATGTCCCAAAAATTTGGTAGTGTGGCATTCTGCTGTCACATTTCCACATTTTACAAGTGACTGCCTAGTTCTTTTCTTAGTTAATTGTTGATGACCTTGTTAATTTGGGGAAGAAAATGTGGTTGCGAGCTGAAAGATAAAATGGTAAAAGGCTAAGGCACATTACTATATCCCATTGTGAGAAAATTACTTACCTTTAACTGTTCAGTGAAAAAATGAAACATCTGAGAATCTGTTTCTTAATAGTTTTCCTTAACAGTCACCTGGAGCCTCAGTGCTAGATAAAACAAAATGATGGGCAGATTTTTGAATTGCTTTTGTCTCTCTGGTTAACCCAAGTGGCCTTTTAAACTCCAGTTTATGAAAGGAATCTTGAGGGTTTGAGGAAACCATTAGGAATAACCCAGTGATTAAGGAGAGAGAGATCTATGATTAGTGTGAATTTGTCATTTGTTTATTCATCTTAATAACATTTAGGGTTTAGCTTTGTCTGGATATATGCTGATAAATTCCTGGCCCTGATAGCCCAGCAGCACTCTTTTTTCTTTTTCTTTTTCCTTTTTTTTTTTTTTTTTTTTCTTGTCACATGCAATTCCTTGTCAGTTTGTCTCATGGTCTGGAATATAGGAACCAAAGGCCAGTTCTCTTCTCACTGTAATCCAGCAAGGTTTGAGTGATTTCAAGGTGGCCTTGTGCTCCTGAAGATAGATGTTTGTGTTTCATGTGTCCTCACAGTCCCCTGGGTTATTCTTAAATCCCTCCTCTCACCCAAGAATGGGCAGTTTATAAATCAGATGAGGTATGCAGTCCTCGATAACCTGCAAATCCTGTACCTTGTAAATCTTGCAGCTAAGAAGAAGGCAGCTTTGTGTGAAGCCATATAAAATACAAAGTAACCTAAGAGGCAGATTTAATTCTTTGATGTGCAGTTGGCATCACATTTAATGCAAAACCATCTATGGAGTCTTAGGACTGGGAGAGAAATGAGAGAAAGCTGTGAATCATTCGCATATTCAAATTGTAGGTCTGACAAATCTGCTTACAGGACCAAACTATTGATGGGATCCCAGCACTGTCTAGAAATGGATACACAGCATTTATTTTATTCCTTAGTTTGTTGTGATAATTTTCCTTTAACAATCTGTGAATTATTTAAGCCCCACTCTGAAAGTAAAATTATTACCTGTCTTTCCCAAATCACTGGTCTTGTTTATTGGAAAGGGATTAGGAACAGCTAGTGTCTGCTTTCACAGCAGGTTGTATTTCAATGCTTCCAGTGCTGGCTGTAAACCTTGTTTCTGGACAGCCCTTTGATCTCTATCCTGTATAAACCAATTCAGCCTGTGGCCCCTAGTGACTTACTATGGAAACAGATAAAGCCAGATTTGAGTGTATGTGTCATAGCTGTATGAATCTTCAGCATTTTCAGGATTTATCTTTTTACATGAGGAAGGAGTTTGTCTCACAGGTGGGGAAACATGGAAGGTTGGACAGATTTTCAGTCTTATACCATAAACATTGCAATGTTCACTTTAATTTGCTAAAATATTCTTTAGAATACAGATGTGAACCCATCTGGCTACAGATCTGCTTCAGAATAACAGGCACTGGCTCTTAAAGGTAGGCAGGTATTTACACTATGGGAGATGGACAGATGCTTTCAGGACTATATTTGTCAGTGACACAGATCTATCACGACCTGTGAATCACATTTGAAAAATCTAAAATCACGGAAGGCCTAAACATTAATAAGGAAAAAGAGTTTACGAGGTTCATTTCATCCCAGACATATGAAATAAGAACAAAGTCATGGATCACCCTTTGTGATTAAAATCAAAACAGTTTGTGCTATTTATATTGTTTAGCTTAAGATTGTTTAGCAGAAGAAGCTTAGCATGATGTCCACTACTAATAAGGGAAGCTCCAAGGAAATATTCTGTGTACATGAATTTTACACTCTAAATATTCATTTTCTAATGATTTCTTAATCACAGTGGTTAACAGTGGAGAATGTAATTATTATTGGCAGCCCTTTTAACAGATCACTATTAACAAAATTACATCCCTACTTATTATCATATTACCATAGATACATTATTATTATGGAATAACCTTTACTTAGCTACTAACCAAAAGTAATTAGAGCAATTGATTTGAACATTCTAATTCAGTGAAAATATCTTACTTCCCTTTATGAACAACCCAATGTCATTGTAGCCAGGTAATAGGGTAGCTCACACATATCAATGTACACTTAAATGCTATTCAAAAAATTCCTTCAGCCAGAGTGTTCCTTCCTGTATTTCTGCATAACTAAATGGCCATGGTAAGATTAACCCCAAGAGAAAATCTGATTCTCTTGACTAGCTGTTGAATCTCTGCTTTATGTCATGTGGCTGTAAGGTTACAGCAATATACAATACCTAGTATGTGCTCAGTGTGAAGCTTTGACTGACTTTTTCTTGAAGGGTGAAAATACTCTCCAGTTTTAGAGATTCAGAAAGCTTGGTGGTGCTTTTTGTATGGGGTGGATCTCATTGTTGCACACTGTTCTTTAATGTGTGAAACAGTATTTTGCTTATAGAAAACAGAAATATTTAATGCTATGCATTATTTTGGTGTGTAATTGTTGAGACATCTAAGAATAGAACAGGATATGGTCAGGCAGCTGTACTATTAGGATTAGGTAAATATACAATAGCTATTGATATAGAAAAAACTTAAAAAACCTTTTTGTTCCAAAGATTCTAAATGTTGGAAGGGAAGTAGATAAGCCTTGGGAAGGCTAATCTAAGGGAAGTAGATAACTGTAGGATTAAGAGAAAAGTTCAGAGAACGCTAGGAAACCTGTTACCAAAATAACTATATGTAAAGAAAGGCTGAAAAGGCAACAGTGGATTGCACATGCAGATTCACAAACTGCACTCTTGCAGGTGTTCATGCTTGCCCCAGCACACAACTTCACAATACGTAGTTCCAGGGACCAAAAGGGAATGGGTTCAGGAAAACAATTGCAGCAATCTCAGTAAAGCCACAGAAATTTAGGAGAGAAAATATCTTCTTTTGGGCAATGGAAATAAAAAAGACATTGAAGCAGAGCCTAGCTCATACACAGGGAAGTTTCTAAAGTATAAATGCAGCTTCTGTGTAGTTTTTGATAGAAGTAAATAAATATTATGGGTTATTTTATGTGAGTTATTAGCTGCAAACCACTTGTAAATAGAACTAAGCTTGCTGTCAGACATACTTTGAGGCTGTGATCCTACGGTTCTGAATCCTTTCAGAGTACTCAGCAACACAGGGAAACAAAAGCTAACAAAAGTGAACTGTACACACACAGCTTGGCAGACAGAACTGCAGTACTACTGCATGCTGGTGAATCATCTCTGCATTGCTTGCATGGTTCTCCTTGGCATCGTCAGGATATAGATGTGATGTGTGTGCTTGCATAGACTTCAGGTATGAGGTTTGGTTATTTTAACCTGCACTGCCAGCAATTTGGAAATCTGACGTTTCCACCAAAGTCAGTGAGACTGGCAGCTCTTCGTGATGAGGGGAGGATGATCTACTTTTTACTATTTGTGAAGGGGAATATGTTAAAAAAAAAAAAAAAGAGCAACATTTCTAATCTGCAATAATTGCTGTGAAGTATTTAAACAGTCATTCATTGCAGCTGTCTAACTGACAGGCAGTCTGAATATAGAATGATTGACATTCCTTAAGGTAAACACACAGACTTATTATGCAAAAGGAAGCACTGCCTTGTCATATAATATCCAGCACTGATACTGCCTACTATGTGTACTGATCTAAACTCTTACAAGTAATTTATCTGAAAAGAAGGACTTTTCTAAATAGAAACTTGTAAGACATCCTTGTAGGCAGTGACAACTTCTCTAAAAGGTGTCTTCTTAGACTTCTGTTTTATTGCAAAAATTAATTTGGCAAAGATATGAAATAAATGAAGAAAGTGCACAGGACAATCTGGTCAAAGAAAAACAAGAAAGGGAACACCAATTTTAAAAGATATTTCATCTAACTTTTAGTCATATAAAAGAATTATACTTAAAATTATTACATGTACAGAGAAGCTGTATTGTTACTTTATTTTATTTTTACAAATAGCTTTCATGACATTGTTAACTACTTATTTCAATACCAGATATTACCCCCACTACCCTTAGTTCAACATATCATTAGTCTGTGTATGTCTATAATTTGATTAGTTGTTACTATCCTAAGATTATTTGTGTTGAAAAGAACTTTTCAGGAAAATATGGCTGGAAATGTACTCTAAATTTCATGAGTAGTTTCTTTTGAAGGAAAGCATTATTCAGGGCCAGATTGTAAAGTTCATTTCAATCCTTAAGCATTTTTTTTAATATCAGTTAAAACCAACTGACCAAAAAAAAAAAAAAAATTTCTACCTCTGCTGCCAGGTAACCTAGAGAACAGATATGACACTGTTTCACTCCTCCCAATGTGCATAATGGCCAAGAAGATTTTCCCAAAAGCATAAAAAATATCTTGGAAGTCATCAGCTGTACTGATCATATTACTGAGGGCCCTTCAGGATAACTAGGTTGCTGGATTTCATACTCAGCTGCAGATGTGTTCTCAAAGGCAGGGACCTAATATTGCTTTTGACTTTACTGTTCAGAAATGACTTTAGTGTTCCAGGATATTCTTGCTTCAACATCACTTACACAAGGAAGGTTCTGAGGTTAAAGTAGATCCATGGATAGTTTAGGAAAAGAAAATATTTTATTGTTCAGTGTGAAAAGAGGACTTTTAGCCTTAATATTGTCATCCCACAACTGCACTGAAGGCAATTGCATATAATGCAAATTAGTCCCTTTCTAATTTTATCTATCATAGTATGCTGTTTATGATTACAACTGTTCCATGTTTGATCAGACTATTAAATGGTGTCTATGTAAAATTGTTTAGTTTTCTTTCCACAGTGTTTTCAGCCACTGAGGAGCTATCAGGATGCATAAGGAGACTAAAATAATCACTTCCATGTAATTTTCCTTGCCTTTGTTGATCTTGTTATTGCACTGGACAATTTTGCTATTTTTTTGCAATCTCAGGGCCTGCAGCATTCAACACTAGGAATAGGTAATCACTAACAGCCTTTTTGCAACTTTCTTTATTCACTTCTTTCAAATGACTGTTTAAACTTAACAGTCCTGATCCTTGAAATCAATGCACTATTAAATTACTTTCATTCTGAGAGTTACACATTATAAATCCTGAGAAAATATTCTTGAGGAAGGATACTCTTCATTCTGAGAGAAGGTAGCATATTTTTCCTTATTTATTTCCATTTCTTATATTCCTAGTCTTTAATTAATTCATTATAACAGTTTGAAGAATTAATCCGTTATTTTTCAGTGTCTCATATTTAGTAAGGAACTTATATTAACAGCTTTAAAAATATCTAAATAAATTTTAGCTACCAGGTTTACCTTAGATCTTTTATTCTTAAATCTTTAATTATACTCAGAGAAGAAATAGTGAAGCCAGAATTGAGATTTGTAATTTGTTTCATGTGGGTTAGACATCTACATAATAGTCTTATCTTACTTAGTGACAGTAGAACTATGTTTTTTAAACATGAATAATTGCCTGGTTACTAGCCAGGAAAGTTCTTTTGATATCTAAGTAAGTGTTGCATATGGGGGAATTGGAACAATAGCTGAATACCAATTATGGCTATACCTGAATTTTCCCACAATTTTGATACCTGAAAATAAAGGATAATTCTTCTAGGCCCACAAAATCTATAATAACATTAATGTAATTTTAAAAACACTGTTTCCTTCCCTCAGATTATTTATGAACATTGTTCAAAATGAGTAAACATTTCCTGATTAATATAGTAGTTTTACTTTAGAATATATCTATTTTATATTTCCTATCAGCTTCATATAAAATTCCACTTCCTGAATGTTCTAAGTGGTATTACATAGGTATTGCATTAAAACATAAGAAAGTTTATGGAAACATATTATTTTTATTTCATATGTTGCATAGAGCTACTTCTAGTGCCTAATGGAATATCAGAGGAAATGTGTGTGAATTTTCATCTTCACATTCCAAGTTGAATACAACTGAAAACAAGCTGTAGCCAAGTATTTTCTTGTATTTTCTTCTTAATTTTTTCATAATAATGAACAAGCAGTATACTTTAGGCCAGTGAGGAACATCCTTATTATTTTACACTATTCATTCTTACAAAGTCATACTTGTTGCAGAGAGGGCAGGGACAGCTGACATTAGAATGGGGGTCTGTTGCAGGTTGCCTGAGCAGGTGGACCAGGTGGATGAGGCCCTTTGTAGGCAGATAGGGGCAGCCTCATGCTCACTGGTTCTCATGGAGGACTCCAACCACCTCAATATCTGCTGGAGGAACAGCACAGAAGGGCATAAGGAATCCATGGGGTTCTTGGAGTGCATTGCTGATAAGTTTCATCTTCAAGTGATAGAGCAGCCAACAAGGTGAGGAGCTATGCCGGACCTTGTTGTCATTAACAAAGAAGCCCTGGTGGGAATGTGAGGCTCAAGGGCAGCCTGGGCTGCAGGGAGCTTGAAAAGATCTTTAGGGCAGCGAGGAGGTTTCCACAGCAAGCTCACTATCCTGGACTTCAGGAGATGAGTAACTAAACACTATTGCAATAGTCTGCTGCTCTCTTGCTGTGCTGGGTGTTAAATAATAATGAATATCAATGTAAAGAGCCTTGATAATGTCTCTCATGGTAGACACTTAAATGTACGCTTCAAATTCTATAACCTGTTTTATACAACCTTTTCTCAAGAAAATGGCTGAGTTCCTGCTCAATAGCATTAAAAACATCTGAAATAGCTTTTCAGTTTAAATGTCTAAAATTATTTTACTTCCCAGGACATTAAACGTTTGTGGTTTAAAAGCACTAAACTTTATTTGGATCGTCTACTAAAGAAGAAGACTATTCTTTTAAGAATCTGGAAACTACCCAAGGTAAAACTCTGTGATCAGTTTTGCAGTGCTTATTATCACTGTGGAACTGCCTCAGCTGAGTGTTTCAACAAGACTAAATGTGGCAAAGCCAATAGGGAATGTAGTGATTACAAATACGTAGGTAACCCTCCAAGAATGACCCATGATTTAAACATTGGATTTGACGGAACAGTTTTGAGACACTTTAATTATTGTGCTCAATAAGTAAGCTGTGTGGCTTGTGTAACATGCAGGGACTTAATATTAAGTCTGTAGGGTAACATAAATTATATGGCTCATGGCCAAAAACTTGCAAGGTAGAGCTCATGTAAATTGGACTTGCTAGACTTCATACCAAATGTAGTGTTGTTAACTGGAAAAAGCTAGTTAAAATGGCATAAACCCCTAAGGTTGAAGTAATAGTTCTTCAAAGTTGAATTTGTCTCCAGGAGAATAAATGAACTTATTAGAAATCACTGTCACTAATAGTGACAAAATCAAATAAATCTGAATTCTGAAATGGTGCATATCATAGGTGTTTAGAACTTTGCAAATCTCTTCAAATAACATCCAAAAGACGTAAGATAATGTACACAATAATGAAATTTATTCCTGACATAACTGCTCAACTTTCTAATGCAGAAGGGAAAGACCTCAGCATGCATACCATCAACTAATACTAGGAAAAGGGAAGCAAAGGTAGCAGCACAGCTATCAGGCTACAAAAGAACAGTATAAAGATTTTGCAGGTGCTGAAACAGTTCTGCTCTGTCTCATTTGTGTATGAAGTCTTTTGTTAGAGTTACATTCTAAGAAAAAAAAAGTATTCCTCTCTCCAAAAGTGATGCTGAAGATACTATCAAAGGCAAATTTTAAGAGGAAAAATTTCATATTCATATTCTTAAGAGGTTCATCATAGATAAGAATTCTAGAAAGGAATGTCTTTGCGGTGTAAGATACTTCTGCTAGACTGAATAAAAGATATTTGTACAGTCCTTGTTCAATAAGTGTTCTTTCAGAATAGCTGCTAATTCAGAGACTCAGTTAAAGACTAATAGGAAGCACTGCTCAGAGTCCTGAATTCTGAGAAGCTAAGTTGGTTGACTCACTCTTGGAGCCTTTGTAGTTTTCTTTTCCTGTTCTATTTTGTGACATGGTCTCCACTCCCAACTATGCTATAAAAACATTTTTTTATTTTTTTACCCTTAGAAGTGTCCTGTTAGTTAGAAAGAAAATTGGGAGAGCCGTTTTGGTTTATTTCATAAGTTAATAAATACTGTGCTATCAAATCCCTGCATACTGCATATCATTAGGCAGTGCAGTTATTTTTAACAAAATTATTTTCTTTGAAAAATCCTGAGAAGGTTTGCCATAAATTCTCTACCACACCTGGAGTATCAAGAAAGGCTATTTTGCCTGTGCATGGAGGACCATCATTTTGATGATGTATGCCTTTTAACTGTCCCTTTCTTAAGATGAATAACACCAGGCAGCATTGCTGAAGTGATGGATGACATTAAGAGCTATTGCTCTGATGATGTATCCTAGTAAGAGGACAATTGTGATGTAAAATATATATTAAGAGGAAGTTTCTTGGGGTTATCTATCATCACAGCAATAATCACCAATGCTATATACTCTGCTGGTAGCATTGGTCTGACAGGACATAAGATGAAATGGAATCTCTTTACAGATTTGGTCTCTATTCTATTTTACTACATAACATAAGGTTGAAATGAGAAAAGTTAACCCATATTTCTTGGTTTTGTTCTGGTTTTGAAAGCAAGCCTCCTTGAGACAATAGAGCTGTAAAAAATCAGTACCATTGGTTAATAAATCTCCTTCCTGTGACTCCAAAATGAAGTAGAATATGCAAATGTTTTCTGTAAACAAAATGACATTGCTGACACTGCTGGTCTAATTACAGACTATATTTCACTGTGACAATATGTAGAATATAGCAGGTTTTTTGTTGTCTTCCACGATTCTACTAGCCCATGAATTAAAATATGGGCCATGGGAGCTAAATATCAGTGATGGCATGAAGGATTTAGAGTTTGAGTCACGGGATGTTGTTACATTATATATGTATATATGCATTTAGCTTTCATATTAAATATTTTACAAAATGTTTGCAATAACATGTTTAAAGTTATACAAATCAAAATGTGAAACTTGAGGTGGAGGCGCTTGCATTACAGCATTGCAATGTAATTATCAGGCAGACTGAACTAAGGTATGAGCCAGCAGGGACGATATTTGCTTAATGTTATAGTGATAATGAGAAACACAGATGTAAAGTCATAGCTCATAACTCAAGTGATAATCATGAAAATCAGCTTCTTGATACAGCATTCACATTTGAGAAAGAATGAAAAACTTAGTTTGGAATTACCCTATAAATCTTGGTCACTAGGACATCCATATTATGTTAGACAGGGTGCTTTATTGGTTTTTATAATAGCTAATTCAGAATTAATAAATGGTGTAACATGGAAGCAAAAACTTCTGATTATGAAGAAATAAGACAGAAATAGGTTGATTTTTATGACTCACTGCTGTGTTATTAGGCTTTCTCACACCCAAATGTAATTTTCATCTTTTAGTCAAGTGTGATGCTATGACCTGGAAACAAACAATAAATTCATTTCACACTAAGTAAAATAGACTTTTTCAAATGGTACATATCAAGTAAGTTTTTAGTCTCTAAAGAGTGTCTTTCAGTGGACAGATTAAGAAAATAACACATTATTTGTCTTATACACGACAATATATTCTGTAGCAAGAGTCTCAACATTAATTTTCCTCCAACTACATTTGAGACAATTATATCTGATATTTTAAGTCCAGGGGATTATTTTTGTGAGTACTAAATGAAATACAGATCTTCCCTCAACTTCAGTAGATAAAATGATAAGGTCCCAAAAGACCTGTGCAAACACAGTGCTGTAAAAATACCTAGAATTATCTATGATGAAGAACCCAGTAATTTATGTCTGTCAGGGCTGAATGTGGGCTGTAGTTTTTGGACCATATGTTATTAATTTTATATAAACACATATGCAATTCTTGAGCCAAAGTCCAGAAACTCCACCAGAAACCCTTAGAAAATTTCAGTTATGTGATTTCACTGTCAAAAATGCTGAGAAAACAATGTAAATTTTGGAGAAAAAAATGAGTGAATCCAGATTCTGATGGGACTGGCATGTGTAAAACAGTGAGGATTTTTTAATTCCTGAGAAAAGATAATGAATGAATAAAGGCAAGATTAATGAATAGAAACTTTTTGATGAACTAGAAGGATAAAGAAGACAAAGAAGTATGACACATGGGACTGAGACTACTGCACTGAGTGGAACTGAGATAAAACAGTGAAGAACTAAAATGCTCCTGGCACTAACCCATGCCATAACTATACCTGTGATTTACACTGCCAAGAGGAAAAGTTACTTTTATAAAAACAATTCAGGCTGGTTTATCTCACAAATCATCTTTTCTATCACACTCAGTGGTCAATGAATTTTAATAAGTACAATTGTTTAAAAATCCAAGGTATATGGCCTTGTATATTGTCCATTTATGTTCCTATATGACCCAATATATATGGTCTATGGTCTTGCAGGACTTGGTGCAGTGAAAAACTGAAGTAGAAATAACTCCTGAACACATTAATAGAGTCAAGAAGATAGAAGTGAGGATGAGTATTTTATACATATTTCCAGATGTCATTGTCAGCCTATCAAGCCATGAAATTGCAAAAATACTTTCTGTTGCTAAGGCAAGTTGTAGTTGTTGTCTTAAAACTGTGAATGGGCAGCATAAGCTAAATGATCATTTGAGGATCATCTGAGGGACAACCTAAAATACTACTTAATACACTATTTTGTAAAGATACGTATTGCAAAGATTTTGGAAAGACATTCTGTCTTGAATCATTCAGAATTAAAGCAGGGACTTTCAAATATTTGTGGCAGGAAAGACATCACCAAAAGCTTTTTGAAATCCTGGGGCATTTACATGCACATTTGAAATTACCTCAATTTAGCATGTGTATATTCAAGTAAAACTAGACTGTGCATTTTAGCTTTGTGACATGACCTAGATAAAAGTACAAACTGTTTAAAAGTACTTTTAAAAGTGTTCCTAAATTTTTTGCACATCCAAATTATTTATAGGTGCTCTTCATATGATTTACCAGCTATAATAAATTACCTGAAATCAGATTTTCTTAAATCAAACCAGGCATATTTATCACATTAAGTGCTTAGCTTGTAACATAAATTTTTTTGCTTACACTTTTGTCTATAATATTTAAACCATAAAATATCACATTAATTTCTGTATAAATTGTTCCAATGACTACACATCAGAACTAATAATTGATGTTAAATGATTTAAGAAAGTACCTAATAAGTCTGTCCATAATACCTTGATGAACTAAACTCTTATTTATTCCAGTAGTTGAAAACTAATGTTGTTATGAAATATGCGAACTCTCCTATAAATATTGAAAAATACTTTCCTTATAGAAAAATAATTGAGAGAAAACTTTGATTCCTGTGGAGACATCTCCTCAGTCCGCTCAGGGCTCAGTAAATGATTTATCTACTTATATATGAGTTATAGCAAAAGCTCATACATTGAAGATCCGTTATTACTCCTGTTAAAATCTTGCATCCAATTCTCCAGTGCAAGAATATGAAAATACTTTAGCCTCAATTCTTGGTTAAAAAGCAAATGGACTGTATCAGGTTGATATTTAACTTGTTGGTATGCTTTCAAATGCTCCACTTAGATATTGAGAACTTTCCTTTGATCTAGGATATATGGTGATATACAGCTATATAAACACAATTACATAAAAACTATTGTTTTAATGAGAATTATAAAAGATGTAATACTATATACACTTGCTCCAGCTGTATGCAACATATGTCTGCAACACAAAAATCTTATTCCCTATCAGCTTAATATAGACTACTTTATAGAAGCAAGGTAGAGATTTGTTAATGCTTCTTAGCCGTTGCAAAGTGGGAAATAAGCAAAGCTTTATATAATGAAGGTACTTTAAACCTGAACTTTGTTCAGTCATATTTAAAAAATTTTTCCATCTGTAAAATTGAATGTAATGTTGCTGACTTTGAAATCTCTGAGGACAAATTTCAATATAAAAGATTTTCATTACCCTTTAAAATTAATCCTCAAATATCTAGCTGCCATACCTTGGTAGTAGCAAAGAAGTCTTTGTATTAACCCTTTTTAGACAGAAATATAAAAAGGCTTATTTTAATTTTTAAGGTTATTCATAAATTTTATCTCTTTACTACTTTAATTAAAGGATCTAGTATCTTATTAGACACCTAATCCAGTAATTGCAAGTTTTCTTTTTCTGCATTTTCTATTTAATTTTCAATAGAAAAAAAATGCCGATGATATTTACTTGTGTAGTTACTTATTATAATGTATTACATAAAGCATGTAGCTGCATGTTTAACCTTAACCTCTGTTTATAATTTAGAAAGAACTACTACTGTATTGTAGCCTGCTCATTCTGGGAAATAATCTGCTTCCCACTAAACAAGTTGTTGTAGACTGCTTATAAGCACTAACATGGATGATTAATTGAACATCCAGCAATTACTGACTGGGTAATATAAAATGATTTGTGAAAATTGCAATTGCCTGTCCCTGCTGTTGTGTATTCTGAATAGCTCTTACTGACATTTGGCGGTTTGGAAGTAAGTTGATTTTGTGTGAAAGGCTTTGTCACATACAGTGAGCTTACATCAACCTGCTGGAATTGATGCTGTTAAGCTTTCCTTCAACCATGTTAAAGATTATTGTCACTAACATCTCTTGTCTCATTGAAAAAAACAATAAATGAATTCTAAATGCCTTCAGGACTGAGACTTAGTGTCTCACAAAAGGGTACATTCAAATTTCTTGATGCCTTCTCACCAAAATAAAACATTTCACCTTGAGGAGAATGACAGGGAGACAGGATCAATTCTCTTTTACTTTTTACCCAGTCCATCCCAAATAAGATTCTTTTTGCCAGTTAGAGGCACTATTCAAATTATCTCTTTGGATTTTTTATAAACCCTTCCTTTGTATGTTTGATGATAATTTTGATCTTTTTTGGTTTTTAATTCACACAGTGTGAAATTTTGTGTAATCCACTCCATCCAACAAACATTAGTTGTATGTTACTTAATTGACAATGACCACTGGTTTTCTGAGCCTATTTATTTTAGGACCAGCCCTTAAGTTTACAACTACTTATTTAGACATTGTTTGGCTGATGTCAAGTAAAATCATAAACTCCTCAACTGAGAATCCTAAAAGAAATGACAATAAAGAAATGTGCTAATTTCCTGCTAGAATGAACAATGGGTTATAAAAAATAAAAAGAAAAATTTCCTTATCTTTTTAGGTTCTTAGTTGACTAAGAAATCTGACATGGAAGAAATCTGTTCCTGAAGGACTACACCCCACAGAAAAGACTCATGCTGGAGCAGTTCATGAATTCCAGGCCACACTGAACTGCATCCTACAGGTCTCCTGTGTGAAGAATGCCAGGCTGGAACCAGGGAAGAGTGTGAGGAAGAAAGAGCAGCAGAGATTAAGGCTAATGCACTGATCACAACTCACATTCCTCACCCTTTCTCCACTTGAGGGGAGGAGCCAGAAGAGTTTGGAAAGAATAGGCAGGGAGAATATATGTGTGGGGAAGGTGGCTTTAGTTTTGTGTTTATTTCTCACTATACCACAATGCTATTTATTGGAACTAAATTTAGTTAATATTCCTGAGTTCATTTTGTTCATGCCAGTAATTGATAAGTGATCTCTCTCTGTCCTTATTTTGGCCTACAAGATTTTCATAATGATTCCTTCTGTCCTTTTGAGAAAGGGGAGGCTTGATGGGTACCTTGAGGCCAGACAAGGTCAGCCCACCACATTATGATATTGCTTGGTTTTCTTTTGTTTTACCCCAAGGACTTTATAAACAGCAAGAATATCCCTGTCAGCATTTTTCTCCTTAAACTGCATGAAACAATTATTTTTCTTTTCCCTAGCATTCTCTTCAGAGCAGTCTCTTCAGAATCCTTTGCTTCCCCTTCAGATTGCTTCAACTGGAATTGCTGGGTAATACAATTGTGCCATGCAGTTGTACTCTAATGGCATTCATATTTCCGTTCTCATCAGAAATTGCTCTCCTGATGCAGTTCTAAGTTTGGCAGTATCTTTTCTACTGTGTTTTGTCCCCAAGAAAATTCTTTTATTCTTGTTATGACCTCCTGATAGTGGATGCTTGTAGCAAAAATTCTTACAAATCTTTAAAGGACAACACTCTACAGGAATACATTTGAAAAAAACCTCCAGCACTGATACAGAAGCAATTTTTTGCCTTGCCATTTTCTGTGTTCTGTATGCTGTTAAGAGAATCTTTGAATGAAACTTCTTCCCACTCTCCACATTCTGCAGCAAAAGGGGAACTCTGTGTTACAACTTGTTTTAAAAATTAAAAATTGTGAGGATCCATAAATCTAGCATTATTACTTTTTGTAGGTCTAGGTATTGATCTGATCAATTTCTAGATGCCTTAATTCCAGCTGTCCTCAAGAATTCAGTGGGGACTATATTTCTGCTTTTCTGCAGTTTATGGATCTTTATTCTATGGTATATTTGGCTCGTCTATCAAGAAGAGCCATGAGAGAGAAAAGACCAATTTCTGTTTAAATAAAACTTTCACTGGCAATAGCAAGTATGTGGCACAGAAAAAAGAAGATAAAAAGAAAAAAAAGCAAATGAAATATAAATAGATGAACTGAAATGGAAATCAGTGTCAAAGATCCTTTGATTAAATAAAAGCTGATGAGCCGTGAAGACAAATCATTTAATTTTCTTCTATTTTTAGGAATACATTTCAAACAAACACAGTGATTAGACAAAAGATCTTCTATACAGGGGAATCACAAAGAAACACAGGATACAAATTTTATTTTTGAATCTACAGAAAATCTCATTCTGCAGAAATATTGCTTGTTCTAAGGATTATTTAAATTTACATGCCAATACTGGAAGATAATTTATATGGGAAATATAAAATTAATATAAATCTCCTGGTGCTCATATGCATCACATATTTAATGATCAGGAAGAGTCATTCACAGAATCACAGGATATTGTGAGTTGGAAGGGATCCAAAAGATCATTGGGTCCAATTCTTAAATATTCCCTCTTTCGGGGACTTTCCATCATATTTTGGGTTTAAAAGATTAAACCACATACAACTAATTGGATTTTTCTAGCTGGAAATGTATGTTATAGATGTTATTTCCAGCTGTGAGTATTTTAAAATCAGGATATGCAATGAAGTAAATTTTGTATTTATCACATGGATGAAGTTCAAGCTATTTAATTGCTAATATTTAGATTTTCTATTTCTTATGATATAAAATGCAGATACACACTTGGCCTGTTCTATTTCATAAATTTGAGCAATGATTCAATCCAAACAGTATGTGTGTTTAATAAACTTTGTATCTTTTTGGAGCTCTTCAGTTTGAGCAGGTTGCATGCTTCAAGCAAAATTATTGAGAAATCCAAGCATGAATTTCTTCTTTCAGATGTCTGCACACTCAGCACTAGCAACACTCACATACATTGTGGATAAATTTGTAATTTCAGTGCCATATTATAAGCTTATCTACTTGAATGAAACTGAAGTGCATGGAGGGTGATTAAGGATATAATTTTAATGCATCAGCCAAGATAAACAGTAAATCGAGGCTGTGTCTGTGTTATGGCTGTGGGCTGAATGCCATAATAAAATTTATGCACCTGCTGAGCAGTTGGAAAACTATTTCCACATAAGAGGGAGAAATATATTCTAGCCTCAGGGGTTCAGAGACGTCTGGAGCATCAAAACCTTAGCAGTTCACTCTCCTTGTGCCACATGGCACCGCGGGCTTTCCCTGATGCTCTGGGTCTGGGCAGGGTGAGCTGCAGAAGGCCAGAGGACTCGGAGAGCCAGGAAGTTAGATTTGACATCTGCTCCAGCCTTCAGGAAAGAAAGTCTGCGTGGGGAAAACAGAATTAGCTCTACACCAATAGCTTAGAGGAGGTAGCTGAATTCCATTCCTTGGGACTGTAATATTTCATCTCTGTAAAGTCCAAATAGTTCAGGTTTGAAAAAGGTAATACGTTCCCTTCTAGATAACTTTGAGGGTATGTGTGCTTAAGTAAGTGGGGTGTTTTATATAGAAATGAAGGCAGCATTATATAGAGTCAATTTTAGTTCTCAGTGTTGAAGGAGATAGGATACAAAATCACTATTACATTATTAAAAACTGCACTTTTTCTCTGGTGGCATTCTTTGATTTATTATGCACATTAATTATACGGTGGCACAAGCTCACCTGCTGATGTCAGGGGGCTGGGGGGCTCTGGCTAGTTTTCACCCCAGCCATGCCACAGGACTTGCTTCTCAAGGCCTAGGATGGTGTTCTGAGCAGTAGTGTGAAGCACAGGGTAGGTCTCCAGCCACCCCGTGGTGGCTTCCACGATTGTGAGCACATAGCGCTTGCCTTGGCGGGTTTGGGGCAATGTAATATAATCAATCTGCCAGGCCTCCCCATATCTATATGTGGACCACTGCCCACCATACCATAGGGACTTCACCCACTTGGCCTGCTTGATTGCAGCACACGTCTCACAGTCATGGATAACCTGAGAAATGCTATCCATGGTTAGATCCACCCCTCGGTCTCGTGCCCACTTGTAGGTGGCATCTCTGCCCTGATGACCTGAGGTGTTGTGGGCCCATCGAGTTAGGAACAACTCTCCCTTGTGTTCCCAATCTAAATCAATCTTTGAAACCTCTATCTTTGCAGCCCGATCTACCTGATACTGTTTCAGTGCTCCTCATGAGCTCTACTCTTGGGGACGTAGACATCTACATGGCAGACTTTCACCTTCAGGCCAATTTGTAATTATTTCCAAAATGCCAGGGCGATTCAGTTTACCAATAAGGGTGAGCTGCAATAAGAGCAAGGAATGGCCATTCCCTGACTGCAAGCAGGCCAAGTAACGGTGGAGAGCAGAGCTGTTCTCTGTGCTCTGGGTCCTGGATATCCTCGACGTCTAGGGTTGAAGTAAGGGTCAGAGAAGGCTGCCTCAAAAGTACTTATTCCCCAAGATGTTCCAAGAGAGAGAGAGTGCAGGGTCACGCACTTACCATTTTAACTGGGGGGCAGAGGGGTGGGGAAGGTAGGTGATTTGCACCAGGTTAGCACAGGGCAGGGCCTGGAAAGGGGGACAAAGGGACATGGGAGGGGAAAATTTTGGGTAAAAACCAAAGTAAACAAGACACCGGGGGATAACAAGAAAAAACCATAACTTACCAAACTTATCAAATCCCACCACCACCACCACCACCACCACCTGCTACATGGTCCTGCTAAATGTGTGTTCTATAGGTTAAAAAATTAGGAAGAAAGGAACAGAATATAATTTTTGTGAAGTACTGTAAGTCTGCTAGACTCTGGCAATTCAACAAAAAAACGAAATAATAAATTCATTAGCTCTAGGAGAGCAGATCTTAAAGTATTATAAGTGGTTCTGCCATTGGGTAAACTCTGATAATCTCAAGTTTATCTTTGTCACTGTATTCTGAAGCTATGTAAAACAAAGACACTTAGAAATGACTGAATTAGAAAACAAGATACACTTCATAAACTCTTTATCAAAAAAAATGGGGCAGTAGTATCCCATGCTTGGGGTTTTATTTTCCTCCACCTTTTCAATCTGTCAAAAGATAGGAAAGTGATACATTTGCTCTTCTTCAGCAGAAACAATTTTTACTTCTCCTGCTATATTGCAGGCTTCTAAAAATAGATTTTCTTTTAGTTTACATGAGTATGTCAAAAGAGTGGCCATCTTAATCCTAGACTGGGTGACATCTCTGGGCTGAGGCAGAGGTCCCCAGATCCATGGCTGGCCCAGATGAAAAAACTGTAACAACCTTCAGACAACTGCAGCTCATTCAACCACTCTCATAAGAACTTTGCTGCAGAGCATTTACCAGTTCCATTGCTCTTCTCTGGATATGCCCTTCAATGTCTGTCTTGTGAAGGGTTCAAAACTGAACAGAGGATTTGACCGAGGCCTCAGCAATGCTGAGTACAGGGCAATCCCTGCCCTCACCCTACTGGCCACACTATTGCTGACATAGACCAGGATGCCATTGGCCTTTTTGGCCACCTGGGCACACCCTGGCTTATGTTCAGCTGCTGTCAACCAGCATCCCCAGGTCATGGTCTGCCAGGCAGTTTTCCAGACACTCTTCCACAAGCCTGTAGCATTGCTTCTTTCCCACTAAAAAAGTTAAATAGGAACATGTTAAGCAGAAATTAATAGTTTGGGAAATAAATATCTGAGATCTAGATGGATAATTATATAGATATATTTTATTACTCTCTGTGCACAAGAGAAAGGTAGCTACACAAGAATGACTATTTCAGTCAGCCTGGTAATAGCTGCACTATAGTCTGTGAGGGTGACTCTTCCAGGCATATTTACCAATTCCAGTTTCTGTATTCCCACAGGATGGAGGAAACAGAATAACCATCTGGAACCATTTGGTTTAGAACTCCTCTGTAGCCTATAAAGTGTTAGCATGTGTTGCCAAATATTCTGAAAGTCTTTGCAATTTTCCTCCATCATAAACATAACCATGGAACTGTTCACATATATTTTTAAGGGAGGCTGAAAGTATTACTGTGCATTTAATCTACTTACCAGTCCCAGTGTTAAATACATGAAAATGCTAAATTTTATTGGCATGTATTAAACTTTTTTACTGATGTTCTTTACTGAAACAATAAAGGAAGAATTTCCTTTGTACATAGTCCATCAACTCCATTTTGTTACTACCATGTCAGTGAAAAGCCAATGCAGAACCTAAAACCTGTAATTAAGAAATATGGTAATTTCAGTTTGAAGATTTTTTTCAAGTGTCTTGTTTATATACTATCTTATTAAAAGAGGTTCTTCTATTATTTTGTTTCTAAGGAATTCTTTTCATTGTGGGAATTTCTCTTCTTTCTTCTGTTACACCTTATTTTTGCAATATTTTACAATACAAAAAGTAAAAAAAAAAAGTGTAATTCACTTACTTTCCTATAATAAAAGTACACAAGATTTAAAACAGAAGATGGTGCTTGCTACAGAGAAATATCAATTTTTATTATGTTTTCAGTGATACATAATGTGTACTTCATTTTTTTCCAGCACATTTTCTTAAATGAGAGAATCATAAAATTATTTGGGCTGAAAGGGACGTAAAAGAGCATACAGCTCCAGTCCTCCTGACTTAGACAGGGGCACTTTTTACTAGACCAGGTTGCTGAGAGCCCCATCCAGCTTAGCCTTGAACACTTCCAGGGATGGAATCCCACCACTTCTCTGGGCAACCTGTTCCAAAATCTCATCTCTCTCACAGTAAACAATTTCATCCTAATATCTAAAATAAACCTACCCTCTTTGAGAGTCAAGCCATAACCCATTGTCCTGTGCCTGTAAAAAGTATATCTTCATCTTTCTTGTTGGGCTTCCAGCTACTGGAAGGCTGCTAGAAGGTGTCCTAGAGCCTTCTCTTCTCCAGGCTGAACAATCACAATTCTCTTAGCCTTTCCTCCTAGGAGAGGTGCTCCAGTCCTCTGATCATCTTTGTGACTATTCTGTGGACTCACTACAAGAAATCCATGGGGAACCCCAGAGCTGGACACAATGTTCTAGGTGGAGTTACACAAGGTCTGAGTAGAGGGAAAGAATCACCTCCCTCAACTTGTTGGTCAGGTTTCTTTTGATGCAGCCCAGGATATGTTTGGTTTTCTGGGCTGTGAGAGCATGTTGACAGGTCCCCCAACCATTCTGTCTGGACTGCTCTCAATCCATTCTCCATCCATTTTGTATTTGTACTCCAAATTGCCCTAGCCTAGGTGCAGCACCTTGCACTTTGCCCAGGTGAACTTCATGAGGTTTGCTTAGTCCCACCTTTCAAGGCTGATAAAGTCCTTGTGGATGGTTTCTCTTCCCTCCAGCGTATTGACCACACAACACAGCTTGGTGCTGTCAGCAAACTTGCTGAGGCTGAGCTCAATCCCACCGTCCGTGTTGATGACAAAGATGTTAACAAGTGTAGGTCCCAGTACCAAGCCCTGAGGAATGCCACTTATTGTCACTGTGCCACTTGAGACCTCTGCATCTCTGCACCCCAGGCCAGCCCAGACACCGTGTACAGTGACAGAAGATCAGCCAGCGAGCAACGCAGGCTGGGCTGATTCTTGTAGGGAGTTCTTGGTTTCTAAGAGAATCTTCTCAGCAGCGATGGATAAAGTGACGCAGACAGAGACAGGGAGGGAGGAGACTGTTGAGGTAGTGACAGGGTTTATTACACCTGGTCACTGACTCCCAAATCCCCCAGGAGAATTCAGCGACCCGGGATTTTACCCGGCTAGGAGAAAGGGAGTGGTGAAGTTACAGCAACCAATAGAAAGTGTCTTTGGGGCAGTTACACAGGCGGGAAAATCAAATTGGACCAACTAGGGATAACTGGGATGAGTTTCACAATGGCAGGAAAAATGATGGACAAATAACGGGCTGTTACATAACAGCTGCAGGTGCATGCATTAACACAACTGAGGGAGACAAAGGAATGCCCATGAGGCTGAACAGGGTATATAAAACTAACTATTACAATAAACTTAATAAACTTAATTTGCTCACTGCCACAACTTATCACTGATCTCTATTTGGATATCAGGCTGTTGACTGTAACTCTTTGAGTGTGTGACCATCCAGACAGTTCCTTATACACTGAGTGTCAGTCATGAAATCTATGCGTCTCTGCAATTTAGAGCAAGGATATAATGTGAAACAGTGTCAAATGTTTTATCCAACTTTGGAAAGAAGATGTTAGTTGCTCTTTCTTCACAGACCAATATTGTAACCTCGTAGAAGGAGGGCACTAAATTTCTCAGGTACAATTTACCCTCAGTGAAGCCAGGTGGCTGTCATTGGTCACTTCCTTATTTTCCACGTGTCTTAAGAGAGTTTCCAGGAGAATCCTCTCTATGCTCTCAGCAGGCTCAGAAGTGAGATTGACAGGTCTACAGTTCCCCTGTAGGGGTTATATTTCCCCTTCCCATCAGAAGGAATTTCACTGGACTGCCATGAGTTTTCAAATATGATGAAGTGACTTAGACACTTATTTTGCTGTTTGCCTTGGGACCTGCAGATGCATCTCATCAAGTCTCATACTTAGTCTTGTGCAACTTCAGGTTCCTTAGATGTCTGTGAACCAGATTTTCTCCTGTAATGGGTGGGTCTCCATTGTCCCATCTCTGCCTTTGCCTCTATGACTTGGGCAGTTTTACTGGAGCACATGTCAGTGAAGATTGAAGCAAAAAATAATTTGAGAATTCTGAATCAAATTACCTTATAGCAGCTGTTTGGTTATTCTATTTGAGAAGTTTTATTAAATCATTGTTTAATGATGTTTTCTTAAATAATACATGAATGTACTTGATAACAAGTACGACAACAATTTCATTCTCATAATTGCTCCTTCTTAGTAAGGTGATGCTGTTATGGAGTAATATATGCCTGCTCCCTGTGGTTTAGACTTTCAGGGAAGGTACTGCCATTCAAGAGAAGATCCAGCTGTAGCAGTCCCATTTAGTGAGAAACTGTTGAGGATAAGTAGGCAAGTTAATTATTTAATTAATTATTAAAAACTCTGCTTAAATAGCATTCTTCCTGAAGCCTATGAGTGCTGTCTAACTTTTACTATTTCTATCAAAACTTTTAAATTCCTGATGAAGTCAAATTATTCTTGCAATGATGTACTTAGCAGCCTTAACATATTGCTGTATGAGATGTGTGGTCCTTCCCAAAACAGTAATGTATTTTGCCCTTGGAATAGTTATGTGTGCTAGCTGCAATTCATCAACAGTACTTTGTGCCTTGTGGCTTTGGACTGTATTAACTTCCTTAGTTGTATGATAAAAACGTGTTCATTATTTAATTTATACTTCCAGATTATTAGATGAAGAAAA
This sequence comes from Prinia subflava, assembly GCF_021018805.1. Classification (NCBI taxonomy): domain Eukaryota; kingdom Metazoa; phylum Chordata; class Aves; order Passeriformes; family Cisticolidae; genus Prinia; species Prinia subflava. Next base: position 26,541,728 of record NC_086247.1, on the reverse strand, counting down.
AAATTAAAAAGTCATGGGAAGAAGGGTTTGTTGTGAACTATTCATGAGTATATGCTTTCTATGTTTTTTCTTGGTAGTGGGTTCACATGTATGCTATAGTGGCAGGATAGTATTGCAAGTTATATGGCTGTGTGTGCCATAGCTTTCATCTCATTAGGTTAAATCCTAGCAGCAAAAAAAGCTTTATTGCCACAGGATGATCTTGGAAGCAAAATTTATAAACTGAAGTAAGTTTGCAAGGTTGTTAATCTTATCCCTGGAGCTTTGCTTTTGTTTTTTTATAAGGCTGTAGGGGAAGTTATCTTGAACTTATTGATCCATGTTTCAAAAATATGTAGAGCAGATTTTTCAAAATTGTTGGTATATTTTAGTTGTGCCTCCTTACATTATTTCTTCAGTCTTCCTATGTCTGTGTCCTGGTTTGAGGGGAAGTGAGTTTTTCAGGAAGCTGAGGTCAAACCAATCAGTGGTCAGGTTTGAATGTTGGCAGCTTCAGTGGCCACTGAGGGGTTGGACACGCCTCTGAGGACACAAGGGGTTAAAGCAAGGACTCCCAGAGGGACTTCCTCTTTTCTGGCTCCGCTTTCAGCAGAGGAGCATCTTTTTCCTCTCCCCTGCCCAGCCTGGCCAGGCCGGGTGGGGGAATGGGGCCAGGTGGCCGGGCTGAGGTAGGCCCGGGCCCCAGGGGTGGGGGGAAGAGAGAGAGAACGGGACTGGAGCTGGGCCAGCCCCATCCAGGATGGAGGGTGGAGAACTTCGGAGCTGCCCTCCGTCCCCCTGTCCCCCCCACCCCCAGCCCGTCTCCTCCCCTCCTCCAGGGAGAAGGTGCCGAGCTGCTGCTGCGTGTGGGAGCTGCCGGAGCCTGTGGCCTTGCTGGGAGACAGAAGCTTTTAACTCTTTCTGAGGCAGAGGAGAACTGTTCCCAGACACTGATTCTCATGGCTGGTGGTTTCAGAAGAGAAAGGACAGCCTGGGACCAAGATGATAAAGCACAATGAAGAGAATCCCCCTCGATGGCTAGAGATGAAGAGGAGTGGTCTTTTGGGCTGGACTTTTCTTGCATAATGTTAGCCATAGACGGACCCTGAACTCTCCTGAACATAAATAAGACTGTATTTGGGTGGATGCTTTTTGGTTCAAAACCAAAGACTTTGTGGCCTATTCTTGGAACCCTCCGCCCCAGGGGTAAATGTGGGGGGGACTGCTGTCCCAATATGAGAGTATGGCTGGTTTTTGGCACTTGTCCAAACATCCTTAAAAGAGCCCTTTATGCAGTTTTGGTCCATGGACGGTGGTGAGAGCACTGGACATGGAAAGGAGGGTGTCACCCTGGTAGAATTCTCCGGGTGATGCCATGGGGGACATGGGAACACGGGAGGATGGACCTGTGTTTGCTGTGGGGGGTCTGTGGTGCGAGAGAGACTCCTCTCTCCCTGGATGGATTGAAGATTGGGGTTTTTTTAAGGGATGATGACTTGGATTGGGAACCCAGGGTTGTGGAAGGTTTAAGCAAGTAGATGAGGGTAATGTGCTAGTGTTAACTGTTACAGCATGTAAGGGATGGAAATTGGGGGGAGGAGAAGAAGTGTTCTGGGAGGTTTTCTTTTCTTGTCTATTGTCTGTTGTTATGTAGGGTAATAAAATTTTCTTTCTATTTCAAGTTTTAGGCCTGCTCTGCTCTGTTCTTGACCACATCTCACAGTAGTTCATTAGGAAAAATATACACTCATGGGTGTACTGGCATTTGGCCAGCGCCAACCCATGACAGTCTGTGATCAGGAAAATTAATAAACATTTCCCTTGAATAACACTAGACTAAGTCATTAGCATACATGGCAACTCAACTTCTATGCATGGGAACCATGTTTCAACTTTCACCTGTTTCGTTCTTCAGGTGCAAAACACAAGTTTAATAGTGAAAGAATTCCATTTCAGTTTTAGTAAATTAAGTGATACCATGATAGCAAAATATTTTAAAAGGTGTTACAGCATATAAACAATTTCTATCTGATCTGAAGCAGAAAGGTAAATTAAACTGGCATTTTCTTGTCATGTATTCTTATGGTATCTAATTATTTTCTTATACTGAATATTTTCCAGTTCATCCAACAGCCTTGGTGAAATAACAGCACTGCTTGGATAAGGCATCATAAATATGACTGAGAATAAGAATGAAAGTTTCTCAGGGAAACCTAGGCTGGAAACATATAGGTGAGCTACGCATAGCTCTGGGCCCTAGAGAGAAATACAACATGAATGTGGCCTATGGCTGAGAGTGAACCTGACTGTCAAAACCATTGCAGGAATTATATATGAATGCAAAATGTGCCCTAATCAAGTATGCTAGATAACTAAAGCCTACATGGTATAGAGGATAGTGGCTGATAGACATCAGTATGTCACACTGCTGCAAGCTCATCAGGGCAAGCATCATGTGTATCACAGTGGAGTTGACCATCAGTTGGCTAAAAACACCCTATAGCCCATCTCACCATTCAAAACAGCATCCCAGGTCCTGAAAAACAAAGTCTGTGGTGGTATGGCACCTCCTAAAGGTCAGATCAACAAACAGAACATATTTCTGAAACAAGGTTCAAGTTTGGAAAGTCAATGTTTTGGTTGAGTTTATCACAAGTTATTGGTGTCAGGAAAGAGATGACTTGAGAATGAGAATTATGTAAAAAACAAAGAATCTTGGAATTTTATCGTTGCCAGTCTGGAACCTTGAGCCAATCACACAGGGCACACTCAGATTCCTTTAGCACAGCAGGAAGTTGAGACACAGAGAGGTGTGGGAAGCATGCTCACTTATTTTCTCCTAGTAGTTCAGTCATTAGCATCATTTGACTCATCTGAGATGTTGGGGGAGTGGTATCAACCATTCTCTAACATCTCTTGAAGCAGAGGTTCAGGTCGAGAGTTTTTGCAGTCAAACTAAGTGCAGGAGACACTAGGATATTGGACATTTTAAGATGCATAAATTTTTCTGCTTAAGTGGATGGATAATACTTAACTCTAAGAAAGAACGTGGCATCTGGAATGCAAAAGATTCTGTTTCAACCAAATATGCGTATCTTGTGCCCCAATCCAGTTGTCCTATGTCCAAGTTCACAAAACAAATGCTTTTGCAATTTGTTTCACATTTACTTTCTAAATAAATGTTGCTATTAAAATATTCATTTTCTTTATCTCAGTTTTCTCTTCTAATTCATATAGGTATAGATATAGATTAGAGATAGAGATAGAGATAGATACATACATTCCCTTTCAGGAAAGGAAATGAAATCTTGAAATAACAGAAGAAATTGGAATAAACACTCTGGCAAGGAGATACGGGCAAATAAAATGCAATTGAAAAAAACCAGAAAATTTGCAAATGGACTGACTACAACCTAGTGTACTGAGATGAAATGACGTGCAGTGAAAAGTTTAGAAACTTTTCTGTGGGAAATTTTGGGCAAAATTTCCCACAGAAATCCCAAAATCAGTGAAGAAAGGTAAACAAGGATACAGTTGGAGAAGATATTGAGGAAACGAAAAATAGAATAGAAAATTCTGAAACAAAATGAAAATAATAAAAGCAACTGGGATGACATGAAGCACAGGGACATGGACCCAGGCTTGCTCAATTGATCCTCATTGAAATTGCAAAACCTCATTCCCTGTCCTGAAAGGTACATGTCAATATATGCATGTTTATGTTTTTGTTCCAGAGAATAGTAGGTAATTTTTAAGACATCCTTTTGGAGAAAACATAACTTCCTGTAACAGAGAAGGGCACCTCAGGGGAATTTGATATAAAAAAGACCTTTGAATACTTGAAAACTCCAAAGTGAAACAAAAATATGACTAAATTAAGGGTCATTGTGTGGAAAAATAACGAAGAAAAACTGAATAACAAACCACCTGTACTGGGAGATGCAAAAACTTTTTGCATAAATTCCTATTTTAAATTATTCCTAATTTAAAAGCCTAAATATACATCCCTGTACAATAATTTATGTTTTCTGAGTCCTGGGCCAAAGTTCTGAAGCAGAAAATAAAGATCTATAAAGAGAACAAAATTTAGCTGCGGATGTAAATTATTTCTGTAATAATATGATATCTACTCTTAACATTCCTGGCCAGCCTGGCCAGATTTTTTACAATCCATCTGCAAGGACACAGTGGGACTGGTGCTTCAGGGAAGTGACAGACTTGCTGCACATGCCTGAGTTGATGGCACTGCATGTGGCATAACTGTGTGACATAAGGACTTCCCATAAGGCTTGTCGCAGCAACTAGTGCTTATTCCAACAGCACAAAAAATTCAGACAGCCTATTCCCAGCTACATTCCTTCCTGAGGATAAATCAGAGGATACGGAGAAGTAATTGTGAGCAGTAATAATGATCCTAGCAGGATCCTGGCAGGAAGGAAGGCTTTTTCTTGTGAGAGTGATTTTCCGTTAATATTTTTTAAAGTGTTTCTCATTTTGGCTTTGTTGTGGGCTATTTACATTAAATATTTGACACTCAGCATTCCATACAAAAGTTATGCTGAACAGACCGTGTTATTAAATATGTTATTAGTATTATTTTTCTTATTTTAATTCCCTTATAGTCAGAAACAACTGAAGAAAATACCAAAGGTTTTGTTTGTTTGTTTGTTTTTGTGGGTTTTTTGGTTTTGTTTGTTTGTGGTTTTTTTGTTTTTTGGTTTTTTGTTTTTGGTGAGGAAAAGACACTTTGGTAACAAAAAAGAAAATGAGATGAAAAGAAACGTTGTTCACATAATGGTTTTAGTTCTGTTTCTCCAAACCTGTAAACACAGACCATTAGCTTTCTGATATATAAATATATAATTCAAATTTAATTTTCCTCTGACTCTCACGTGTAGTTGACACATGCTCAATTGCATTTCTGGCTACAGGTTTTGTAGTCAGATCTTTTCCCATGCATGCTCAGTCTGATTCACAATGTGGAGATTTCCTATTGGTACTAACAGGAGAAGCATTTCAGCCTTTATTGCTTTTATACTGGCCATCCAAAGAACAGTTTATGAACTGTGGCCACCTGCTAAATTTATAAGTAGTGTCCTGTCGTATCCGAAATTTATCTATCTTAGACAAATATCAAAATAAATGGATTTGGAATTGCTTTCTTAATATTTTACTTCATTATTATTGGGTTAATCGATGTGAAATAGGAAGGAAAACAAAACTAGCTACCTTGCTTACATAAATTTAAATTAATGACGTTGATATTTAGTACTTAATTCATAGGATAAGGAAGTCACTTCTGCATCTTTGTAAGTTATTTTTCTAGAGTTAATCTTTTTCTATAGAAGAAAAAAGTAAAATATAGTTTTCTGAAAATTTGTATTTTTACAGTATGTATTTTGAACTTCTGAGAAAAAAATTGTTAACTGCATGTAAATAGGTTTAAAGCATAATTTCTAATTAGGGTTAATTTCCACCATGTTATTTTGAAACTGTATTTAAAATTATCAATATAATTTTTTAAATTTCTTTTTAAATGAGATTATAAAATAAATTGGGAAATCTAAAAAATTAATATTTTAAGAAGAAAATGTTTCAAATAAAGATTTGGTGAGTGGTTTTTTTGTTGTTGTTGTTTTGAATTTTATCTACATTTTAAAATATAAGGGAAAGAAAGCAGAAAGAAAAAGTTCTTATTCATTCAGTTCTGGTTCTTAATATTCCTCATTCTCAATAGATTTAAATACCTTCATATTTGGAGGAAGATGCAATAGTGGCAGGTTCTTGTGAAAGCAGCATTGGAAACAGAACCTTCAGTTTCAGAGAAACCATGGAATATTTCTTGCTGAAACTACTTGTTAATTGAACATTATTGTTGATAATAGAGCAAATGGAATAAGGGAATAATGAGATCAGTAACTCACAACCACATTATTCCTCTTATGTCACAGCAATGTAAGAATATTGACAGCACTGACATTTCTGATTTCTGGAATCATGAATATATGATGAGGTGCTGTCTCACTGAGTTGGCATTACAAAGAATGCTTTAGAAACAATTGAACAAAGATTTTAAGAGAAGTTGTCTGTGTTATGCTTCAACATTACAACTGCTTGTAAAGGTTAAGCTTAAAAGGATTATGTATAGGAGAATCCTGGCATCAAAAGAATCCGACAAGTCTAACAAAGATAAATGGAGATTCCTGTCCTTGCCAGTGCTGAGCGTTTCTGAAAAGTTTTGATAGCTATAGAATTGGATAAAATTTGTAGAGTGGAGTTAATCAGTTCATTTGCCTCTCAGAAATTTCCAGATACAATTTATTTCATTATAGCTAACTATGTAAAAACATGTAATGCAACCAAATCAGTACAGTGAATAAACTGAAAACCTAGCATCTACACTATGAGGATTTTAGGGCATTGTGGACTAGTTGTGTTAGGTCTGATGAGCAGGTGATCATTTGCAGTTTAATTTCATCTAAAAGGGCAAAAGTTTTAGACTGCTCTACTATGCAAACTGAATTGTGGTACGTGGGGAATATCTTTGGGAGACTATCTTGAACAACACATTTCCCACCTGCATGAAATCTGTAGACACACCCTATGAGTATCATTCAAGGAAGAATCAGAAGAATTCAACAGAAGTTAGAATATTTTGATGCACTGTTTTTGAACATTTGCTGTCTTGTTCTTAGTGTGTAGTTGTTTATTTGCTATTTAAACAGAAATAATAGAATGATAGAATGAGGAAATGATAGAATGGTGGAATGATAGAATGATGGAATGATAGAATGATAGAATGATAGAATCGTAGAATCATAAAATCATAGACTCATAGAATCATAGAATCATAGAGTCATAGAATAGTTTGGGTTGGAAGGGACCTTAAAGATTATCTAGTTCCATCCACCCTGGCATGGGCAGGGACATCTTTCCCTAGAGCAGGTTTTCAAATCCATCCTAATTCAATACATTGAATGCAAGTTTTCATGTAAGCCCCCTTTACGTAATGGTAGATATTACCTTCCTTTTATTGCTTCATTGAAGATAAATTCAAATTATATGCTCACAAAGCCACTTTCAGTCATTTATCAGTAATCCTGGTTGACTGTGGTGGTCCCAGTTGTCTGGAAATTAGCAAATGTGACCCATCTACAATAAGGGCCAGAGGAGGATCCACAGAACTACAGGCCTGTTACCCTGACCTTGATGCCGTGGAATGTCATGGAGCAGATCATCTTGGGTGCCATCATGAGAATGTGTAGGACAACCAGATGAACAAATCCAGCCAACATGGCTTTAAGAAAGGCAGGTCTGGCTTGACCAATCTGATCCCTTTTCATGGCAAGGTGACCCATCTAGTGGGTGAGGGAAAGGCTGTGGATGTTGTCTACCTGGACATTAGTAAAGCCTTTAACATTTCCCACAGTATCCTCTGGAGAAATGGGCTGCTCATGGCTTGAACAGGTGTACTGTTCCCTGGATAAAAAACTGATTGAAGATCCGGGCCCAGGGATTGGTAATAAATGGAGTTACATCCAACTGGAACCTGTTCATGAGTGTTGTTTCACAGGGCTCAGTGTTGGGGTTAGTCATGTTTTAACATCTTTATCTGTGATCTGTACAAAGGGATCTAGTTCACCTTCAGTCAGTTTGCATATGACACCATGTTGGGTGGGAGTGTTGAAACGCTAGAAGGTAGAAAGGCTCTGCACAGGGATCTGGACAGGCTGGATTGATGGGCTGAGGCTAACTGTATGAGACTTAACAAGGGTATGAACCAGGTCCTGGCCTTTGGTCACACAAACCCCATGCTTGGGGAGGAGTGGCTGGAAATCAGCTGGGAGTGCTGGTCAACAGAAGCTGGATATGAGCCAGCGTGTGCCCAGGTGGGCAAGGCAGCCAATGACATCCTGGCCTAAACCAGAAATACTGTGCCCAGCAAGACTGGGGCAGTGGTTGTTCCTCTGCACCCAGCACTGGTGAGGCAGCACCATGACTCCTGTGTTCAGTTTTGGGACCGTCAATTCAAGAAGGACATTGAGGTGCTGGAGACTTGCCCAGAGAAGGGCAATGAAGATGGTAAAGGGTCTGGAGTACAATTTCTATGAAGAATCACTAAGAGAGCTGGAGGTGTTTAGACTGGAGAAAAGGATGCTCAGAGGGGACCTTACTCTCACCAACTACTCAACACGGGAATGGAGCAAAATGATGGTTATCTCTTCTGCCGTGTACCAAGTGAAGGGATGAGAGCAAATGACCTCAGGTTGTTCCAGATCAGGTTTAGATTGGATATTAGAAGAATTTTTTTTCATCAAATCAGTGCTAAAGCATTGTAACCAGCTGTCCATATAAATGATGTAGTCAGCATCCCTAAAGATATTCAAACAATATGTAGATGTGGCATTTAGGGACATGGTTTAATGGTGGACTTAGCAGCGTTAGGTTTGACAGTTGGGCCTGATGATCCTTTACAACCTAAATGATTCTGTGATTCTATACAAACTGACAAAATTCTGTGATATACATCGTTCTTGGTTTGGACATATCCTCTCTGATGTCTTTAATAATGTCTGTCTTTCACAAACACCTTCTTACGATCTTCCAGCAATGAAATTCTTTTAAACAAAAGAGACAATCAAAAATATTTGCTATGAGATCCTGCACAGAGGTTGTTTATCAAACACTGTTTCAAAGTGAACTTCATTATCATACTATTCTAATTTCACCATCCTTAATTGCCACATGATTACATGTTTAATGCATAAAATGTCAGTCATTGACAAAGAGCACAATTTGTCTGTGTTTTGCAAAATTAAAATACATCAAGACTCGGCACAGACAACTACATTAAAATATTTGGCTGCATACAAAATAATCCATGCGAGGTGTGGCACAAGGACCCCCAACTATTAGTTTATTAAATAGAGAAGCAGAGAATTTACCTTTGTTATATTTATAGTTTTATTTGTTGATTTATGGTGATTTTTACAAGGAAGCTGTTTTGGAACTCTGGGAATGCTCCTGTCAAAAGTGCATAGTACTCAGTTATCAATCATTACAGAGAACCATAAAATTCTTTAAATTTTCCTGCTGAGATTATCTGAGAGTGAAATATGTAAACTCTGGTAATATTATAAGTTTAGAGCCTCTTAGTATTTTTTTTTCTTTTTTATGGTTTATTTGTAAGCTGAAAAATCTGTCACATAAATTAGATTTTTTTTAAATATATATTTCCTGGTATAGTCTCAGACTTAAGCCACCTATCTTAAGGGTGTAAAAAACCTAGCTTTTAATTACATTTCACTGTGTACTGTTTAAACCCAGTTCAAAATCTGAAATTACAATCATAACTTTCCTTCCTCATAATGTTAAAAGTCCAAATCCAGTTTTAAACTGCTGCATTCAGACCTCTAAAATACATAATCCAGTCTGAAGTGTATCCTCAATCATGAGCTACTACAGGCTTTTCCTGCTGTGAATTTGTTCTGCTTCCCTGCCAAGCACATTAACAAGACAACACCTAGTTCTCAACCTCATCAGTATTTACCTGACACCTCACAAATTGTCAGATGCCAGTTCAGGCACTGAAAACCAGAGGTCTCTGTGGAGTTTTAACCTAAACTGAAAATTAATAGTAATGAGCCTACCTGTGGCTAATCAAATGACATGAAAAATTAATTTTTATTGAGTGCTAAAAAAGGCTGGCTGAAAGGTTTTACTAGTTCTTCATTCCCCAGCTAAGTTTGAACTTGTGAACTTTCTGATTTAGAGTATAGTTCCTTGCACCTTGGCAGCAAGGTTAGAGACCCTTCCCCTTCTTTCTTCTCATGTCTACCTCTTTCCCCTTCCCCCCCTCCTTCTTTTTTCTTCCTTTTTTTTATTTTTTCCTCCCAATTAGTTATCTGTGTATCTGTAAAGTCTCATGAGCATTCGTGCTGCCACCAGTGCCATAAGAAGGTGTACAAGGCATGAAATTGCCGTCAAGCAGGAAGAGCTAGGAGAAAGCAGGAATTTCTGAAATGGGGCGCTAGAGGAAAAGCATCCAGGAAAAATTCTGTCCAGGAATTTGATATATATTTACAGTGACATTTTATTTGGGATTTAACCAGGTATGCCACAATACAGTACATAAGTTTCAGGCTATCAGATCAAGGTACAAAGCCCTTCAGAATCCTAACAGATGAAAGTCCTTTGGGAAATAAAGTATAAAAGCCACTAAAACAGCAAAAAAATCTATGTGTCATTGTAGACCTTTAAATTATTAACAGGAATATATTTCTCTTAGCAATAAGAGGAATTATTGTACAGTCCAAATGTTCAACATGTTCAAATATAAGACCAATAACCAGAAAATACCAATTGCTAACATGGGAAATCGTGTTCAAGTACACATTATATATCTTGGGTTTGTGTGCAAAAGATGTTATTTTCTACTAGGCTCTATGTCTCCACTAGGATACTTGAAAATGTTACAGCTCAGAAAAAGAGAGACATCTTCAGTCTCTCAGTTTCTGATTAGTCATAAGAGATATGACTAAGATAAAGTGGCTATTCAAGTTATGTACCTAAATGCTCATGGAAACATAACTACTGAAAGTCTTGTAGCTGCAGTTGCTGCTGAGACTCAGGTGAAGTCTCTGTTCTGACCAGATTCCACCAGTGGGTGTTTCTCTGGTGAGTCCTAGAGAAGTGCACAGGCTGACTTGTCAAGATTGCACCAGGAAATTTTCCATCACTTGGATTTACCATATTATTTTGTAATTCTCTATGTATAGAGGGTGACTATGATCTTCTAAAAGTGTTCAGAAACTTAGAAGAGACCATAAGTTTCCCAATGATGACCGTTATTTGGTAAAGTGCCCAGTGCAGATTTTAGCAGTGATTGAATAGGTTAAAAATTTCATCAGTAGACTTGGAAGAGTCATATACTCTTGTAAATGAAAGTTTGGAATTGGTAATAGACTTATTTCTAAAGAAGGAAAGTTTAAAACCAGCAGTTGCTGTATTTCAAGTTACATGAATATGAATTTTATATTGATGATAGAAATGATGGCCCAAGATTTATTTGAGATGGTCATTATGCTTTTTGAAACTTTGCTTTTCTAATTCTTTCTTCCCATATGTTCCACCAAATATTTTTGGATAGGTTTTCTCTTTTGGGTAAGATAATTTTTGTGCTAAAAGATAAGGTAATGAGTGATGGAAATAGAACAAGTGATTCTAGGGTATCATAAATTGTACTGCCTTTTTTGAAAGATCTCAGTATTCAGATTGTTTTATACTGTGGTGAGATATTATTTAAAGAGCACAGAAAGACGTTTTGTTGATACCTTTAATTATCATCTTGTAGCTTCATAGGTCAGCTGCATTTGATTGCTAAACAAAACCTTAATACTTCAAAGGATCAAGAGCTCTGTGCTGAAAAAGACAAAATTTGGCTTTTGTATTTAATTTCTGAAGCACAAAGAGCATTTGAGAATATTCTTTCACCAAGAAAAATGGCCCCAAAGAATTTCACAAATAGGAAAATTAGTATCAAATAGGCATTCCTCAGGCTGTATTTACTAACACTTAGTAGATTCAGCTATACTCTAGAAAAACTTTCTAAAGACAAAATTAATGCTAATGAAAACTTTCTTTGTTACACAGAAGTTTTTAAAAATGTATTTTCTTTATTTTTTGGTATCCTAGCTTTTTCTCTTTCTTTTATGCTGTGTAATGTTGCTGTTTGAACATTTTTCAGGAAGTTGCTAAGAGTTCAGGAGTTGCTAAGGAAGAATTAGTTGAGCATTGCTCATGTTATCAGGGCCAAGCACAGCTGTATATACTCCAGTTAGCACCTCATTTGCAATGGAGACAGTTTCCTGCAAGCCATGGTTACTTAGTCTCATTTTATTTTTTGGTTAGCCTGTAAATTCACAAAACAAAGTCAGTTTTGTGAACATCTAGGGTAAAATAATAGGTTATACATAATTAATGATTGATTCACGTAAGTGTTTGTTGTCTTAGACTATTTTTCAATTATTTCTCATTCTAACTCTGTTTAAGAGCGCAATATAGATGTAATTAAGTAAGATTGGAATCTATTACGTTCATATGAAAATTGAAAGAAGCTTTTAATCAGCTAGCTAGTTCTGGAATGAATTATATTTATAATCTGCACCAAAATGAGAAAGCAGCAACCTTATCAGAAGATTTTGATAAATTTGCTATTTAAAAATACTTATTCTCCTAGGCATAGTTTTAAAGGTTGCTAATCATGTTTATCAAATTCCCTATATGTGTGCACATTCAAAGTCTGAATGATTAGGTAGGAAAATATGTTTTTAATAAATGTTTTATAATTTCTATACAGGATATGCAATGTAACCTTATTAGAAATCATCATCCTTTTCACCCTTAATTTGATCTCTGCAATTACTTTACTGGGTGAGTTCATTGTAATGTTTTAGAAAGGCTTCTGTAGTTTTGAGACATGCAAATGTTCGAATGAGTCAGTGAAACTGAGTTAGATGTAGATATTCGTGATCAGCATCATTGATCAAAGAGAACTTTTTTATATTACAGTTATAGGATTTCCACACACATACTTTATATCACAGAGAAGTAAGCTCTGCAAAGGATACCAGTGGTTATTTGTCAGGCTCTCAGTTGCACATAACTTTTAGGAATGAAAAGTGTTCATAATAGCATTCCTGTGTTAGTCCTATCCATCAGGTACTCCTTTTATAGTGGGAAGGTTAGTCATTAATTTTGGCTTGTGATTACAATCAGTTATAAATTATTAATAATCATGGTGAAAAAGGAGAATAAAATTTTAATTTGCAGGGTAGCTGGAGGAAAGCACATTACTCCAACACTCCCCATTTTTCTGCTGGCTCTCAAAGCATTTTCAGGCTTCCTTCAAGACCATGTCTTCTCTACGCAAGGATGATGCATGATGCAGAGCAACTCAATGGCACACCCTGCACTGAGACTGTGCCTCCCAATCTCCTTGATCGGGGACCGTGGAATTGCATTTTATGTAAATGGTATGCTCTGTCTCACCCCTCGAAGCGTACGGTTTATCCCAAGTCTGTAACCTCCCCTGCAGTATTGTGTATCTGTAATCCCATTGGCCCGAGGATCAATCTGCGCCCCCTTTGAATCTCCCTGTTAAGGGTGCAGAGGGAAGGGGCTCGCTCTCTTGCTCCAGAGGCCTCTGGAGGCTCTGCTGCTCTCTCCTCTCACCTTCCCTCTCTCCCCCTCCTTCCTCCCTCTCCCTCAGTGACCATGCTGCCTTCCCGGGGTCGGACTCCAAATAAACCCTCATCTCATCAGCACCTCACCAGCCGTCTGAAGTCTCCTTGCCTGTCTGCATGCAAATACCAGCAAACATAGGGCCTGGGGGGCCCCCGGGGGCCCCCCCTTGGGGACCCCCCCAAATCCACACTGCAACAGGGGACCCTGCCCAGCAGGCACAGCAGTCAGCTAGGGACACTCCTCAGTGCCCTGGGGTACCAAGGGGCGGTACCCCGTGCACGGGAAGGCTGTTAGCAAGAGAAAGCAAAGGCTGAAAGAGGCTTCTCCACAGTGGTATCAATCCAGGTCTTTGTTGGTGACTCCGGAGAGCCCCTAGATCCAGCAGGTACAGACTGTGCAGAGGCTGTGCAGAGAGGCTCTGACACCAGGCTCAGAGCCCACAGCCCCTTTTACAGAGAGGATGGTCCAAGGGAGGTGTCTTGGTTTGGAAAGACAGGTGTCTTTCAGTTAAATCTGGAGTTTCCCTTGGAATGAAGAATGTAAAACTCGCTCTCTCCAAATTATTCCAATTTTGCAATTAGGAGCTTTCAGGCAAAAATATGGGAATAGGAGTAACAGTTCTTTACTAGGAATATTAAAAATGCAAATTCAGTAATTAAAAAAAAAACAAAACAAAAAAAAAACCAAGCAAGCAAACAAACAAAAGTCCTAGAAAACCCCAATGGAGTCAGGAATATGACTGTTGTCAGGGTGTTGGAAGCAGTCTAAATAAATACGCCTGGAGTGACAGATGTGGTTCTGTTGAAGTAGAGATGATCCTGTAGTGGCAGTGAGATGAGTCCAGTCTTCCTCTGAGAATCCAGTGGAAAAGAGAATGCTTGGTGTTCCTACATCCCAGTTTTTATCTTGGTAGGAACAGCTGGCTCCCTCCCCACTGGGTAGAGCATCTCACAATGGGATGATGGAATGTGTCATGTCACTGGTGAGCCTTAATAGCCCACTAAGAGAAGATATTCCTCCTGGAGGGTGGACAGTGGTAGAAGAGATAAGTAATACTGCCCCACCTGATTTTAACAGCTGGTTTATTATCAGAAGGCATCTGCCCCCTTCCCCCCTGGAGTTACAAGAGATACAGGAAAAAAAAAAGTCTCCCCAGCTGGTTTCAACAGATGAAATAGAATACATATTTTTTGGTTACATAACCCACGACAGGAGGGAACCACTCATCAGCCGATGGGGGAAGGCTGGGGAGGGAACAGGGTGCATAATAGACAATGAGGATAACCACTGAGGGCAGATTAGGGAAGGGACCCTTGCTTTCCAGCCTATCACTCAACATCCTTCTTAGAGTCTTCTAGAATAAGGGAAGGGTGCACCAAGTGATGGACAAAGGATCAGGAAGGGAGTATGAGGATTGACAAATAAAGGGGATTGTACAAACTCTTAACGATTACATCACAGAAAGGGAAAAAAAAGCCAGAACAAAGGCAAACAAACCACAAACCCAAACCAGTCACAGACACTCACAGATGTATTCTTCCCAGACCTTTGGCCACTTGGACACTTGGCTTCCATGATGCTTGTCCCACTCAGCAGCTGGTCTGGGTGCATGTCACCCCACACCTTGGTTGCTGGCATGCCAGAGAGACACTCCCACATGGCGCCTATGACCCATGACTGCAGCACTCAGACACACACACACAAACATGTTCACAAAATAGAAACCTTCTCACTGAGAGTATGACCTCCACCCCACAGAGCTGATGACTCTCCTTTGACAGACCTCGGAGCAGTTGAGGCAAAGTGTTATTTCTCTGACTGGGTGACTGGGGTTTTCCCCACAGGCTGTTTTGCTGTTTTGGAATTCTTAACATGTGCAGTGCAAGACTTTTATCACATAATCTAACAATATTTTCAGTGTCAAACAAACATGTAACACCATGCTACAGTGAGCAGCATTTCAGGAATTTTTTTATCGCCATGCCTTTTCAACTTTGAAAATGTAGGAAAAGATTGTCTACAGATGTCTACCCTAAATTGAAGTTCAGCTGAAACAAAGATATAAAGAAGTAGTCAAGCAGACAAAACAACTTCTTTTTATACATATATTTTTGGAAATATTTTTGCCTTTCATTTGGTATGCATATTTTAATGGTCCACATTAGCATTCACTAAGGCTTTTCAGCTAAGCAGGGAGGGCATTGATTTAAACCAAACTTTTTTGATGCTGCATTGAGTCTGACTGAGCTGAGGAGCGTTTGGACAATAATCTCAGCCACAATAGTGTAATTCTTAGTGTTCAGGGCAGGGAGTTGGATTCAATGATTCTTGTGAGTCCTTTCCAACTTAGCACATTCTATGATTCTGCAAAAATCCTGGCCAAATGTTGTCTTTTGGCTCCCAGTACAAGCTGTGTCCTAGGGCTCAGCAGTGCTGCAACAATTGTCTTAACCCCAGGTATCCCATCATGTTATGATTGCAGATCTTCCTATTAACATAAAATTTTTTTTCCCTGAAAGCGTAGACTGTAAAATTGCTTTTAGAAGTAGTTGTGATTGAAGCACTTGGCCTTTCCCTTTAGATGATTAATTTTAGCAATATGTGAGCAATAGGATATATTTTCTGCTAGAAGCTTAGCTTGGCTAGTAACATATAAAATCATTAATTCATCTAGGGTGCAAATAAAAATACCCCCTTATATATGCCAAACATCAGCTTTAAATGAGAATGTACTTTTCTTTTTTTTTTCTTTTTTTTTCAAAAGAAGTGAATATCTGGAGAAGAATAATTGTACTTATCAGAGAACAAGTACTGCAAAATCATGACCTTCTTCCCAAATACAAATACAAATGAATGCACTACAGGAAAACATTGTTTAAATGTGTATGGTTTTATTTAGATTTCAGAATTCTGCAATAACCTTGTCCTGTTGCTTTCCTGACCTAATTTCCATCTCTACCTGCTGTCTTTGTGCATCTGCCTTTCAATTAAACCTCACACCTGTGGTGGCTTCAGTTTACTGACCGTAGCAATTAACCCTTTCCAATTTAGCTGAGTTCATTGAGTGCTTGTGTGACTTAGAAGTAAAAAAAAAAAAAAAAAAAAAAAAAAAGGAAAAAAGGAAAAAAGGAAAATGAAATGGTGTGGTTCTTTTATTTTCTTCTATATATTCCTGGTAGACAATATGCTTTGTTGACAGAACAATTTCTCAAATACCTTTGGTGTTTAACAAATCCATAACAGGATAAACCACATTATTTTGTGAGAGATTGGAGGATTAATTCTTTCAATAACTAGATGTTAAACTTTGCTGATTTTTACTCAGTACATAGGAAAAGCCTCAAAGATTTAATAAAGAAAAAGTGGGAGGGGATTTTTTTTTTTGCAGACAGTCTTTTTGAGGGGTTTTAAGAAGACTGTGTCAGAGTGCAGCCACAAAATCTTTGTATTCTATTAAGATGTGTAAATAGTTTAAAAAACAGGTTTAAAGTATTTAGCGTTCCTTCAAATTTGAGCTATATAGTTTGCATTTTAGCCCCATTGTAGGCACTCTAGGCTGTATTTAGATAAAACAAACACCATAATGAGTAAAATACTGAGGCTATTGAAGAGAATTGATATCAATATAATTCTGAAGTCATGTTGTTTTTCTTCAAAATCTGAAAAATGTCTGTTACATGATGTGAGAATAGGACTTTGCCCACTGTTGTTGTGAGAAGTTCCCCACTGTGAAGTGGAATAACTTGATGGTTAGCTGCTGCCCTTTTTCCAAGGGGCCTGCTGTGATTTAGCATGGCTGTCTCAGCCTAATTGGTCAAACGCCAAATGTAAAGTGCTATATAAATGTAAAATATTATTGCAGTATACTCTACTTAATTGGAGTAAGTTTTTTATTTAATTCCTCACTACTAACTAATTTAACATAGTGATAGTGGACTGTAATGGCCTCTTTTCAATTGGTTGTTATTGGCATATATTCTGCAGAACAGCTACATGTACATATGTAGCTGATGCCAAGTAGTTAAATAGTCTTTGACAAAAAATGAACTTTAAGGAGATAGGGTGGAATCCTGTACCCTTTAAACAAGTGATGAATCATGCTGTGATGACCAATATTATACCCATAATTTCTGAGCATCTTTTTCTCAAATTAAGATGGAAAGATAGGGCATATGGGATTCTGTTTTCTGGAAAAGTCCGACTAAAGATCATTTACATACTTACATAGTTGCAATTTCAGGTTTGCTTATTGGTATAGATGAAAAAGTTAGGTGTTTTCACCTGCTTGAAATTAATCAGGCACCCTAGGTTCACTCACTGTAGTAACTTTTCCACCTTTAACAATGTCTTTTCAGGTAGAACTTCAAATCTGTGGGGGGGACCTGCAATCAGAAGTGCTAAGCTGCTGAGCATTAATATGCTGTTTAGAAGGAAGATGAGTCACAGCTGACTTTCTCAGTGTGCTAGCTGGATGACAAAGCTGATTTTAAAAGTTCTTGCCACATGCTGCATTTCATTGTTCACTCAGTTGTGCTAATATAATTGTGTATGGATCTCATTGTAAGCAAGGTTACTGAAATTATTGAAGCTAAAAAGATCTGCAAAAGGAATAGCTTGTAATAAGGATTAAGCCAGTCACCATCCCTGGAGTCTCATAAGTGTTGTATTGACACAGCTGGTCTGATGATGAATCCCAGTTC
This sequence comes from Prinia subflava, assembly GCF_021018805.1. NCBI lineage: Eukaryota > Metazoa > Chordata > Aves > Passeriformes > Cisticolidae > Prinia > Prinia subflava. The sequence continues at coordinate 26,523,804 of NC_086247.1, read as the reverse complement.
AGGTATGTGCACTTTTAGAAAGCTTTGTTCTCAAAATCAGTAGGCTGAAGGACTAACGAGTAAACTGCTTCTGAGCATTCCTTGGTGCTAGTTATCAGTTTATGGACGAGATGAGAATGAATTATCAAATGGAAACACATAGAATTGCTATAGTGACCATTGATTGGTTCTGCCTTTTAGGAAGGGCAAAAACCCCAACCCACTCTATTCTAATTTGGACTCTGGATTCAGCTGGGAAGGAGGACTTAGAGCAGGACTAGCTGAAGCTTTCTTCTCCAGTTCCATCTAAGAGAGTTAACAGTATATATTTTCCACTGAAAACAAAATTTTCTTGGCTCACCAAAGTCTCTGGTAGGAAGGAAGAAGTACCTTTGAGGTTGTTAACTACCATGTGTTGTGTGAGACCTCCTTGAATAGTTGCATGACTGGCAAATCAGAAGTCTAGAAGAGTCAAATTTTAGGCTTAAACCCAGTCTGAGCAAAGCATAAGCTGAACTCTAGATTGTCAGCTCCAGTGTCCAAACAAATTCCAATTAGGTGGTGTAAAAATCTGCACATCTTGTCTTTCCCCCAGTTTCTGTCTACTTTTGACATACACCTGCTCTGGACATGTGCCCTTTTCAGGAGGAGGACCACCCCTTTGTGAAGAAAAAATGAGCTTATCGTGGCTATTGCTGTGAGCAACAGAGAGCAGGGTGTTTGCAAAAATCACAGCTCCCTAATGGCTGCCCCAGGGGACTTCTAACTGGGAAAGGGCAGAAGGAAGGGTTGGAGACAGGCTTATCTGAAAAGATGGTCACTTATTTGGCAGCTAAATGACATTTATCAGAAAGGAGCTCTTAAAACACCAATCTGATCCATACATAGATGGTATTTATTTGGTCCTCTTTCTATTATGTTTGTTTGGATGGAAATGTGTAATGGCATAAGGTTTCCTCTAATTAACACGTAAATCATACATTATAAAGAAGATTTTCTTATCAAATTCTATTTACAAATACACATACTTCTTCAGGCATGTTCTGGTTTCCTTCAATGATTTGGATTCATAATACGTATAAAGATAACTAAGAAAAATCCTCAAGTCAACAGTTTTGGAGTATTGATTATTTAGGTTTATCTGCAGTGTGAAATGCTGCTGCAGCTAAGATGAAATTTAAATACTGAAAGGTTTGATAATAATAAATTTATAGAGGAATATGGTCTTATAAGAAATGTAAAATAGAATTGTATTCATTACTCTGGGGCCAGTTTTACCACCACATTATTTTTATTGAATTAAAAATATTTTTTATTGTATTGTATTATTTTTATAGTTTTACCACTCCATTATTTTTCTGGAATATTGAACTAGCTCAGCACAAATAGAAGCCATAGCCTACTCTGGTTATTAATTAAGTTTCAATTTTTTTGGTCAGGAAGCAAACATTTCCTGGTTAGGATGTTACTTGATTCTATACAAAAATTATAAGCCCACACTTTCATGTACAATTTAGATGAATTTGAATCTTATCTACCTGGTGCTTTTCCTTTTCTTCTTTTTTAAAGCAATTATTAATGTCTCTCAAGGTCTTAAGGTATCTGTGTACGCAGATTTTTAAGACCCTTATTAAGTTCAATATCTCTTAAAAGTATTGGAGAATAAGTTGAATTTTCTGGGACCCTGAACAATGACAAATCTGTAGATTTTATTTGAATATTATCTCCATTCTACTCAGATTGAGACTTTGTTTTCCCTCCCTTGTCTGTTTTACTGGAGATGAATTATATTTTGAGAGCAATAATAATTCTTTTCAGTGTAAAGGACATGATTGGCCTTTTTGTCAGTATTTCATATTATTCTCCATGTAAAATTAATGTATTTCTACATGTTTGTCTCTGCATTTTTTCTGATTTTTTTTCCCCATTCCATTCTTTGTTGCCTTTTTTACTTTTTCTCTCAGGTAATTTTACCAGTCTATGTAAATGGAGGTGATCCCTAGGGACACATCAATAATGTGATTGTTTGTGTCTTCTTTCAGGCTTTTGTACCAACATTTGGAAAATGAAACAAGATGGAATTTCTGATCATTTCAAAGAGAGGGCTAGGAATTGAGGAAATAGTTATTGTCACTCTGCTTATTTATCTTTGATTTTAGAAAGTATCAGAAGTATATTAATTTTTGTATCTTCATGTCGCCATACAAGAATTGAATTAAAAAGATGCATTAATCAAGTGAAGAATGCAGAAGCCAGACAAATTGTAATGATGGATAAAATACTTTCTTTTTTTCTTTTTATACACAAAGAATAAATGAAAATAAACCATAATAAAGGAAAAGGTCTTCTCACTTATTCTTTTTCCTGTTCAAGTCTGGAGGCTTTTATTCTGGAAGTATGTTGTAATTTGATGTATTTTATCAGCTTTAGGATTAACTGGATGGAATTAAAGGACATTTTTAATAGACAATCAACTGGGCAGTGAATGGCTGAGGAAAGTAACTGCAATGATATTTTGTGTGGAATGGAGTCAAGTCACTGTGGTTTGAGGTCATCTACTGGATTTAAGCTTCTCGGTGTAGATGAAAGGTAATGATAATTTGCAAATTGTGAAGGTGTTTATAGCTGAAACTTACATTTATTTGCACTGTGATGTTAAAGCTAAAAAGACAGATGTAGATGCCAGGGAACATAAAGACTGAAAACTTGATTCATAAGTATTTAACTTCATTCTTAAGTATTTAGGGGTTTTTGAATATCTGTGTTTTGAACTGAGGTTCTTTCATCTGTCTTAGAGATTTAGTAAGAAATATTTGCCTTGTTTTTTCTCAGTTTATAAATTCATAGGAAAAGCAGAGTGAAATATCTTTTCGTAAATTTTCTATTTTCTAGATCATTATTTATGTGACTTAGTACCCCTAAATTCTTGGTACAGGAGATATGTCCAGGGCACTACTTGTGCCATTCTAATTCAGTTGACATTTTTGGAGTTTTCCTGTGGGCAACCATTTGCAGTGTCAGGTGATTTTTTTCTTCTGTTTCATCTCCATAATGCTTGGAAACTAGAATTTAATGGGACTCTCTCACTTTGAGGAAAAAAGCAGAAAAGGTTTTGTTACCAATTCCAATGTTCATCTTTTATTTCAGTTCTTTTCTGATCAGATTCTTCTTTCAATAAATTTTTTACCTTTGATACCATGTTAGGTCACCTTGTTATATTAGGGACAGTGGAAGGGGTCTTCTCCTTTTTTAAAAAAGGAACCACTGTAACAACAGAAATGGAATCTCTGCCATCCAAATAGATAAAAAATTAGAATAATTTCCCTTAGCAATATTTTTGTCGTATAAATATCCTAGCTACAATAATACTTCTTTTTCTGTTGTTTTGTTAACTAATAATTTACTATCTAGGAAATATATGTACAACACATTGGAATATAAAAGGTTTGGTATAAAAAATAGGATAATCTTGATGCATCAGACAACTGCCTAAATACAACCACTCTGCTGAATTTGATCATCACCTAGAAGTGGTTGCAAATTTTTGTTGGGCATTTTGACAATTTTGTCTTTCTCAACCTGTAACAGGATTAAGCATACATTTTTATGTGTGGGGAACCTGGTTTTTTTTAGTCAATATTGTGAAGAGAATGGACATACTGGAGCACAGAGAATATCTTAGAAAATTTGTCAACATCTTATACCTCATACAAATCCAATGATTTCACTTAGAATTGATCTCACCTGCTCAGTTCACACCAGTGTGATTAAATGGTAGAGAAAAAAAAACCCTCATCAAAGACCTGATCCTGCACATTCATTATGCAAATTGCAGCTTGTAAATTTACCTAGAGTATCCTGGTTTCCATGAGAGCATATAGTACAATTGCTCACCTATGCAGAGCAACTTAAGGGAGCAAAAGACATAGTAGTTTGTTCTGTGAATAATTACAGAAATCCTAAGTTAAATGTGGTGATCTACTTTTCAGATAGAATATTAGTGGGCAAATATTAACCCCATGGAAACTGCAACGATGAGTAATTTCTGTTTGAGAGCTACTTAAGCCAAAGCATGTTTGGCTAGCTTCCTAAGGAAAACAGTATTTTTCTATTAGGATTTCAGCATCAAGGCCAAGGACAAAGTGGTTGCACCAAACATATTTTCTGTTAAAGAAATTTCAGTCTTCCTCTAAAGTGCTTAGTCACTTTTTGTACCCTATAACAAGTTTGTTTCAGCATCAGATTGGTCTCTCTATTTTAATTAAATTTTAAAATTCACATATTTAATTTCAGCTTTCTCTACTTTCAGCTAAACTGTTGCCTGCTAGATGCATATTCAAAGAATTTCCATTAATTTGAAAGAGAGTGTTAGTGTAATGCAACTGGAAGCAATATAGAGTAGGAGTTTAGTTGTAATAGTTTATCAGATTGTGGTTGCCAGAGAAATCAAACAAATGGCAACATAGATTTCTAGCTGGTTGTCACAAAACTGAAAAACGACCAATATTAGAATTTTACATTCTCACTGTTCTGAGATCTAAAACACCTCTGTCAGTAATGATGCAGTGCATTGCTGCTTTCTGTTAAAGACATTATTAATCTGATTAACCATCTTTCCGTGAAATAAGTAGCAAGCATTCAAAACTCATTCTCATTCTTCTTTTTTGTTTTTTTTTTTTTTTGATACTGACATTTGGTGTTGATCCAAGTAAAAAAGTGTTCTTCATTTTATAAATATGTACAACATGATGACTTTTAGGAAAAAAATCAGCTATATCCAACAACTGATTATTTCTTTACTCACATATAAAACATATATTGCATATACAGAATATCTACTTTCTTGCTTTTGGATTGATTATATTTGTATTTATTGAAAACTAGATATTTTTCAAGTTAAACTATCATTTATTTCCTGTGATAGAGCTGGCACTGGCACTATTATTATTTTTGTTGTTGTTCACTTGTTATATCTTGCTTGACTCCCGTAAATGACCTGGAAGCATCAGAGCCTTTGTCCTTCTGTTTTAGTAACAAATTAATTTGCATGGCACGCTATCATAGTCTTCAGATGGTAGGAAGTACAAATGTTCCACGTACACCAGTATGGTATATTCCAGCCTTAAAACTTTCAGTTGTTAAACTTCAATTCAAAAATGCATTCTTGGGGGGAGGGGTGGGGAGGGGGGTATGTTTGTTCTATTTTGCTCTGCTTTAGGTGTTTGTTGTTGTTGTTGTTGTGGTTGTTTCTGTTTTTGTTGGGTTTGATTTTGGGTGTTTTTTGGTGTTTTTTTTTTTGTTTACCTGTGTAGGTTTTGGGGCATTTTGGGCCTTTTTTTTTTTTTAACGAGCACTTAAGAGAGTCGGTGGTGTGGGTCTAATGCAATCAACCTATTGAGATTCAGAAAAGTTCAAGGACCAAACACATATGGGTCTACTGAGAGTACATTTAGTGCATGACATATGGTAGAGCAGGGGAAGGAGCAATAGGGAACTGTAATGGACTGATCTCATTTCCCATCTCCCTCTAAGCAGAGTTGATGGAGGCAGAAATTAAGAAAGGAAGTTGAGCCTGGAAAGGAAGGGGGTAGGGATTGAAGGCTGTTTTAAGGTTTGATTCTCACCCTTGAAATACATTTTTAATTGGCTCATGTTGGTAGTCAGTAGTAAATGATTTTCTTGTCTTTATCTCAACCTATGACCTTTTCCATCTTAATTTCTCCCCCTTTCATTTTGAGAAGGTGAAGAGAGAGAGCAGGTAGGTGAACTTTTGGCAACCAGCCCAGGTAAACCCATCACAGAATATTATGTCATTTCTGTCAAAAGGTTTCATTTACAGCTCTACAGAACACTTATAGAAAGTTGTTTGCTTTTTAGAAACTTTAGGGCCAAAACATTTTGATTTTCCTTTTGGAATGTATTTATTTATTCACTTTTAGGCATTTCTCCTTGCTGAATGAGACAGACATAACTGCATAAAAAAACCCCCTGGGGCAATAGATATGCTGACTTTTTCTATGGTGTTAAAAACTTTTATGAAATATGAGCTACTCTAGGCCTTACTAGGCTGTGTTCTGCTACAGAGCTCATTCATGTGCTTTTTATGAAAGTTTCCTGAATGTAAATTATTTCAGACAGATTATAAAGGTTGAGTGAACTGAATTTTTCCAATGAAAATTTGACTTGATCTCCAGTGCTTATATAATTAGCTTAATCCCAAACTTGTCATAGACTTGACATGTTTACCCATATTAAATTCATTTATATGGGTAGCACTCACACACCACTTCTGAATCTGCAGACAGTAACTGACTGCTGAGAGGCACAGAGGATGAATGGCCTGAACAGCTTTTTGAACTCCTTCTCTGCTGTTTCCTGGCTCTTTGAGCACTCAGAGTCTATTTCATGGCAAAATTAAACATTAGTTCAAACTGCCACTGTAAGTTGTTCGACACAACATGCTTTACTTAGCTTTGAAACAGTCAGAGCTGAGGGATCTTACTGCTTCTCAGCTGCTAGCTGGCACTGGGTAATTGAGACAGTTTCTAATTGTGTGAGAACATTTCCTTGATTCTGTTTCAGCATAAATGACCCCTTTCTTGTTCCAGCTCAAGCTGCTTCAGAGGAGGAGTACCCATGCGATTAGATACCCATTCTCACTGTGATTCCATGGGCACCAGCTGCTGCTTTTAGAATTGTCCAGCACTGGGTGGTAGGGTTTGTGCAGGGATAGTGCTGTGCATTCCCTCCTCACCCTTGTGGCACAAACCAGGAATGGATAAAGTTAGAGAAGGGTGGCATACACACTGATATCCACAGAGGACTCACAGAATAAGGGTGGTGGGTTTTTTTGGACTGAGGCTGATAGCGATGGTGCAAAGAGTCTTCCCAGCAGTTCTGATCTTGGTTTTTAAGCTGGAACTGCTCAGAACAGTACCACTAACAGAGCCCATTTCCAATGGATCTCTGCTTAAGAGATAATTGCTAACAACTGAAAAATAAAAAAACTTCTTATAGGGCCACAGATTATATTTACATTTACCTGTCTCTTTATGGTTAGATTCAGCTGATTTTCTCTGGATAGAAGGGAAAGGTGAAAATCATTGTCACAGAACAATCTCCTTTGAAGCACTGAGAGGTGTATGTCACGTGTTAAAGTAAATTAATGTGTTAAAGTAACAAAAGAAAAAATGAGCACAGGACAAGGGTTTCAAAATGTAATGTTTATTCTAGAAAATAATTAACTTTGTCATCACAGACATACAGATGAAATTCCAGTTGTGTTTGAATAGTGGATGACAGGAGCACTGACTGCATTTTTTGTGTACATCCTGTAGCATATGATCAACTCACAGTCAACCCTGAAATTGTGCAGGATCTGCTGTTCCATCTGAATTGCTACAAATCTATGGGGCCTGATGTAATTCATCCAAGAATCCTCAAAGAGCTGGCTGATATCATCACAAAACATTGCTTGATGACTTTTGAGTGGCCTTAGAAATCCAGAAAGGTCTCAGCTGATTGGAAACTGACAAATGTTGTACTAATTTTCAAGAACAGCAAGAATGAGGACCCTGGATACTCCGGACCTGTCAGTCTCCCTTCAGTGCCTGGTAAAGTTATGGAGAAGATTATTCTGGAAGGTATTGAAAAACACCTGAAAGAGTCATTGGCCACAACCAGCACAGCTTCATGAGAGGTAAGCACTGCTTGTCAAATTTCATTTCCTTTTATGACAATTCTGATCAAGGGGAGCCAGTTGATCTTTCTGTGTTTCAGTAAAGCTTTCAATGCTGTCTCATAGAATCTTTCTGGATAAAATATCCAGCTCATGGCTGGATAAACACATCATGTGATGGGTGAGCAACTGGCTCATGGGTCAGGCACAAAGGGTCACAGGGGATGGGGCACACTGGGGACCTGTCACTAGTGGGGTTCTGCAGGGCTCATCTGAGGCCCTGTGCTCTTTGACAGCTTCATGAATTCCTGGATGCAGGACTGGAAGGGACACTGAGCAAGGCTGCAGATACAAAACTGGGAGGAGCTGTTGGCTCCCTGGAAGGCAGGGGGGCCCTGCAGGGAGACCTCAACAAACCAGAGGGCTGCAATCACCAACCATATGAGGGTGAACACGGGAAAGTGCTGGGTTCTGTACCTGGGATGGGGTAACCCTGGATGTACAGACAGACTGGGGAATGAGATGCTGGAAAGCAGTGCAGGAGAAAGGGACCTGGGGGTCCTGGCTGATGGAAAGCTGAATGTGAGTCAGCAGTGCCCTGGCAGCCAGGAGGGCCAGCACTGTCCTGGGGTGCACCAGGCACAGCATTGCCAGCTGGGCAAGGGAGGGGATTGTCCCACTCTGCTCTGTACTGGGGCAGCCTCACCTCAGATGCTGTGGGCAGTTCTGGGTACTACAACATAGGAAAGACATTGAGCAAAAAGAGACTTTCCAAAAGAGGGCAATGAACATGATGAAGGGCCTTGAGGGGAAGCAGTGTGAGGAGCAGCTAAGATCACTTGGTCTGTTCAGCCTGGAGAAGACTGAGAGAAGACCTCATTGCAATCTACAACTTCCTTGTGAGGGGAAGAGGAGGGGCAGGCACAGATCTCTTCTCTCTGATGACCAGGGACAGGACATGAGGGAAAAGCTTGAAGCTGTGTCATGTGATGTATAGTTTGGATACTAGAAAAAGGTTCTTCTCCCAGATGGTAGCTGTGCACTGGAACAGGGTCCCCAAGGAAATGGTCACAGCACCAAGTCTGCCAGAGCTGAAAGCATTTGGACAATACCCTCAGGCATGTAGTGTGACTCTTGGGAATGGGGCTGTGCAGGGCCAGGAGTGGGACTTGGTGGTTGCTTTGGGTCCCTTTCAATCCAGCTTGTTCTGTGATTCTGTGATATTTTCTTACACTTGCTGCTCCGTTTGACAAAACACCGCTCTCAGTCTTCCTCTGATAGCCGACCATGGGAATATTGCCTATCTGGTTTGTTTGGGAAGTTTTTATGACACATCCCTTAACTAGCACTTACTGTTTTTCTTACAGCTCAGAATGTGCTCCCATACTGAGCTAGAAAGTTAATTCTCTGCTGTCCCTTAGAGAGAAGTTTGATTGTCAGATTAGATGAAGTGAACATTGAACAAAATGAATGGGTCTGCAGTAAGAAAAATGAGACCATTGAATACTGGATTGGTGCCAATGTCTCAGAAGTAAAGGAGCTAGGTAAAAAGTAAGATTTGTCTTTTTTTTATATATATCAGGAAGATATTGATGTCATGTTTCTGACCTTAAACAGCAAGGAAAGGACTTTCATTGTAGTGATGCTCAGCATATTGATCTTGGATCTTTCATTGAGAATTTTGGTTCTTATCACCAGAGTTGTAATATTTGATAAGTTTAATTATATGTTTTTGATAACATTGTTATAAAAGGTAAATCGACCCTGTTTGGAATCCCAGGGGCTAAAGGCCCACTAAAGCTGCTATCACAGCCTTCCTCAGCTGGGCAGGGGAAAGAAAATACAATGAAAGGCTCATGGGCTGAGTTAATGGCAAGGAGAGTTTGCTCATCAGTTGCCATCATGGGCAAAACAAACTCTGCTTGGGGAAATTATTTTAATTTATTACCAATCAAATCAGAGAAGGGTAATGAAAAACAAAACCAAATCCTAAAAGCACATTCTCCCTCTCTCAACTTCACCCTCCTTCTTCTGGGGTTTAACTCCACTACCTCCTCCCTGACAGTGGCACAGGAGTATGGGGAATGGAGGGTGAAGTCAGTTGATCCATCACAAATTCTCTCTGCTTCTCCTTTCTCTTCTGGGAGAGAACTCCTCACACTCTGCCCCTGCTCCACTGTGGGGTCCACCCCCCATGGGAGACAGTGATCCATGAACTTCTCCAAGGTGAGTCCTTCCCCCAGACTGCAGTTCTTCATAAACTGTTCCATTGTGGGGTCCCTTCTACAAGGTGCACTCCTTCAGGAACAGACTGCCCCTGTGTGAGTCTCCCATGGGGTCACAAGTCTTGCCAGCACACCTGCTCCAGTGTGGGCTCCTCTTTCCATTGGAACACATTCCTGTCAGGAACCTGCTCCAGGGCAGGATTTACACAGGGTCACAGCCTCATTTGGGCATCCACCCACTCCAGAGAGGGGTTCTCTGTGGGCTGCAGGTGGATCTCTCCTCCAGTGTGGACTTCCATGGGTAGCAGGGCACAGCTGCCTCGGCATGGACTGCTCCAGGGGCTTCAGGGGAATCTCAGCTCCAGTGCCTGGAGGACCTTTTATCCCTCCTTTACAGACCTTGGTGTCTGCAAAGTTGTTGCTCTCACATATTCCCACTCCTTTCTCCACCTGCAAATACCGTGGAAATTGAAATGCAGCAACTTCTTCCCTTTCTTAGATCTGTTACCCCAGAGTCACTATCAACATTGCTGATGGTCTTGGCCTTGGGAAGCAGCAGGTCCTCTTTCAAAATGTCCCATTTAGGTTACAATTTTCAGACTTATTTGAATGAAAAGATTCTCCTGTCACAATAAAACTTCTAAGTACTGTCTAGTTATATATAAAATTTTAAAATAACATCATGAACTGTTTGCAGCTAGGAAATTAAATACTTGCAATTAACTTACCTGTTTCTTTTTCTTTTAGTTTTGATCTTTAGCAGAAAGAAACCTTACTGAGGTGTCAAAATTTCTCAGGAAAGAGAGCTAATTTTCAGCACACTCTTTACTTTGGTTGTTAAATTGAGTTTTTAGAATATTTACATATTCATGACTTGAATACTGATTTTAATTTTCCTTGTAATTTTTTGCTAGTGCCACATAAAATACTCCCTCTAGTTCTTAGTTAGGATTAAAGGAACACTAGTGAGAATGAAGGTTGAATACATTGAAAATGGTACAGATTTTTGATTAGTATTTACAGAATCACACAGAATCACTAGGTTGGAAGAGACCTTCAAGATCATCAAGTCCAACCCATGCCCCAACACCTCAACTAAACCATGGCACTGAGTGCCACATCCAGTCTTTTTTAAAACACATCCAGGGATGGTGACTCCACCACCTCCCCGGACAGACCATTCCAGTACTTTATCACTCTTTCTGTAAAAAACTTTTTCCTAGCATCCAACCTATATTTTCCTTGGTGCAGCTTAGAGACTGTGTCCTCTTGTTCTGTCCATTGCTGCCTGGAGAAAGAGACCAACCCCCACCTGACTGCAGCCACCTTTTGAAAATAAGGAACTCAAAGTCGCTGGAAAGATTAAGCCTGTTCTGTATATAGCATACTGAAATTGACTAAGGTAAGTCACTAAAAGATACATATAAGCCTGGAACACATTTTTGAGGAATAAAACCGGTAATCTTTTTCAGTACATAAAATAAAAAATGTAGTAGAAAGAGACCAATTTAATAAAATAGATGCATTGCTTAATTCAGTTTCTCATGAATCAAAATAAAATATATTCTGCAAGGCTCCAGTGCTCTCCTAGGGAAGCTGAATGAAATCATATTTAAAAATATAATATTTTTGCTGTTTCATGGCTGTTTATTGTACATCTCTATTACTGTTCCATTTTTTTTCAGTGGCCTACAAAAAGAAATAATACACAGGTAACATTTTTTCCTCCCAGACTCTTTCCTGTATTCCCAGCAGTATCCCATCTGTCTCCTTGCAGAAAAGCTCTCATTCATGAACATCTTTGGGAACACAGAACCACAGAGGCTTGAGTTTTTATCTGGAGCTACACAGAAGGGTCAGCTGAAGCAGTATTTTAGAAAGTCCCTAGCACTTGGTATATGGCAATTTACAGGAATTTGAAAAAATTCCCAGCATAACACTGCTTACATAAATACTTTGACTGAAAACTTTCAGAACCAATTTCAGTCTGACAAAGCAACTGTTCTCTCCTGCCTCTGTATAAGTTTTTTAATAATAGTATTCTAAAACTTTTGGCAGAGCATAATATTTTTTAAAGAAGCTGAAGAAAATATTTACAAACTATTTGAAACCAGTGATTTAACCCAAAGAGCTTGGGCATGCTTGAAACAATTATGCAGTTTGATAAAAAAGGAATAAACTTTTAGTATTACCAGTGTATATATAAATAAATAGTGAGGCGATTTAAAGGAAATAGTCTTTTAAAACCTCCCATGAGAGCAACAAGATATATTTTGGGGAAGAGGGTGCATGCTCTTGATCTTCCTTAGCTAAGAGGACCATTAAAGAGGAAGAGTTCTTTGTGCAGCAATGAATACAGGGTAATCCTTGAAAATACCAACACTAGGGTTCAGGGCATTCTGTACTCCAGTATACACTTCTACCATGGGATCTAAAGGATGCTGTTTGTCTAAGTGCAAACGGAATTGTGTTCTAAACCTTCTGCCTGGGAAAAACAAAGAGCTGCCAGCCTCTGTTCACCAGCTCTCTGAAATTACAGGTATTTCATCAAACACATTTTTTCCTTCTGACAAACATGTGTATGTGTTTCAGCCTGTAGCATTCAAACATTGCTGTTTGTCCAGATGAAATTTAGTTTTTTGTATTTTAAGAACGAAAATAGTAATGATAATAACAACAGGAACAATAAAACAAAAAGGGCACTCTTCTTATTCAAGTAAAGGATTATTCCTAACAAAATATGTAGAATTCAAGGATGTGACAATGCAATAATAAATTTTTCTCAACTGATAACTTAATCTGTTATAACATTAAGAACATATTTGATTATCCAAATAACCAAATATATTCTGTTGTGTATTCTGGGAAAAAAAAAAAAAAGGTAATTAAGACAGTGTCTTATGGAATGCTTATCTGGTAAATTTCTGATTGTTCATCTGTGAGAGACCATTAGTATTAATAAAAATGTGCCATGTTGTACAGTGTAGCTATGGGTATCTTCATTTAATTTTTCAATACCCTATTATATTGGAATTCATGACACCATTAAACTAAATGAAAGCACAGGCATCTAATAATTGGACAAAAACTACTAAATAAAGATGAATCTTGAAAATTGTCCAGGTGTTAATATACCAAAATAGTGTATTATCACTCATCTTGATGGCAGCTGACAAGATCACTAAGGACCTTTATTAATATTACTGCAGACTCAAATGAAGCTTGGACTTTTATTCATTCAAAACCCTGCATAGTTCTGAGTAGACTTTCATTTACTCTGATTTGGCTGTTTGCTCTAATCTTCAATGTCATTCAGAGTTTATTTTACACATTTGCCCTTTTACCCTTTTTCTTTGCTTTAACTTCCCTTTATTTCCTTTTTCCTCTTTTCCTTTTTTCCAGTCTATCTTCAACTAGCCCTAAGTACCCTTCACCCTATTAAAATTGTGAATTAAAACACTGTTGCCAGTCATCATATAATTTATTGTCTGTTTTTTTCTTCTGCCTTCTTGTGTGTCAATTATTTTAGATCAGAGTGCTTTTAGAAAGAAATCCTCTGTATTTCCCAAAGAAAAAGACCTAACATATTGGGGCTCTGTGCTATGCTGATCCTTGGTCACAATCCTAAAAAATAGTATTCACTTACTATCCACAATAATACTTGTCAGCTTGAATAAAATACACTGCAGTATGTGTTTCTTACATGCTGACTTTTTATATTTATAGGTATTAAATTAGCCTTGAAGATGACACTGTCACATAGGTAGTAGAAATCTGCAAAGTTTATTGCAAATTACTTGTCCCAAAACTAACATTTATGGTCTGACAAATATGGCACAGAGCAAGGACTTTTTTATTCCATTCTAAGGCCTGTCTGTGTATATCTGCATGCATAATTGATACCTATATTTGAAAGTATAATTTCAGTATCAACTAGATAACAAAATTACATTCTCAAGACCTTTCAATGGTAAAAGTTAACCTAATATTTATCTGCTAGGCATTATTCTGGACATATATTTTGTGTCACAGAACATGAGCAGGTAACTAAGTAGGTTAGGTACAAACTGAACCTGTTAAGAGCCCAGCATCCAGCAATTCACTAAGAGTGTGGACCTAATTTCACTGAGATGCATAGGAATTTCATTACAGGATTTGAGTTGTTGTGAATAATGAAATATTTCTAGGTTATATACATTTAATTAGAAAACTTATGTCATCCTTTTACGAAGATGGTGTTGTACATGTTACCATGCAGACCCAAAAAGCATGTTATTATTGTTCAAGACATAAAATCAACAGGAGAGCATGTCTTTTTTTCCATTTCTTTGTAATTAAGCATGGGCCATAAAAGAAATTCCCATGTAATGTAGATATTTTAATGGTGTAACATCTATGTAATGCTTAAGCATGTCATTTGTCTACAGATTTAGGCTGAGTATTATTATATGGCACGAAAACATGTTTTGGCAAGTATGAGCCATTGTCTGGGATCACCTGTAAGAAGACTAGAATACAGATAGATCACGGTGGGAAAACGGTGTTTCCTTATAGCTTCCTGGGAGATGCTTTCCCTGGGATCTAATACCAATGATTGGCTGCATATGTTAATTCAATTTCGTATTATATAATTATCAGTGGAGGTAAAATAATGATACATTAAATTTAAGCTAAACTATGGCTGAAACCCTACATTCATTATGTGTGTATGAAAAATAAATGAGTACATTTTACCACTAAAATAAATCCCAAAGAAATTCCAGAAACAACTGTTAAACTGCTATTTTAATGTGTTATCTGTTGAGTCACTCTCTGAAACTAGAGACTGTCCTTGATCTCTTTCCAAAAGCAACAAATCCCTTAACCCTCACAGAGATAAAACACTTCAACATAAAGAAGTAAACCTACGTCCCTTTCAAAATAGAAGTATATTAAATGTATTTAATGTCTTTTTTTCTGTGAGGATGACTGAACACAGACACGTGTTGCATAGTCTGTACAGTTTTCATTCTTGTAGACTTTCAAGAGCTGTGTTGACTGTGCTCTGGGCACTCTGCTCTAAATGATCCTGTTTCAGCAGATGGAGTGGACAAGATGACCTCCAGAGGGCCCTTCCAACCTCAATCATTCTATGATTAAATGATAAATTGCATTTGTTGTTGGAATCAGCTTCCTATGTCATCTCAAAGCTCTCAGGTAACACACATGTTACTCACTGGCAACAAATGCACAGCTGTAGATGGTGGGAGGAATGGATCTGGGGACGTACCAGCTGCTGGCAGCATCCACACCAGAGTCAGTACTTACACTTCAGGAAATCTTTTGTGCAGCTAGAGATAAGAATTACTGTATTACTTGAAAGAACTGTTATTTTACCATATCATATATTAAAATCTTAAAACATTAATCAATGTTGTAATCAATGCTTATATATGAGACTGCAGTCAAAAATATTAAATGGAATGTGGAAGATTTAACAAAGACACTTTCTGCACATGGTTTCATGCAACAGTCAGCCTGACACTTCTCACATACAAGCTCCTGCTGTATTTGACATTTATTGGGTCAAATCTTCACTTTGATATCCAAAAGAAGTAGTTACTGTAAAGCGTTCCAGTTTAAAACCTATTTTGCATGTGCCAGTTTCTATTTAGATAGTTCTTTATGACTAAATCAGACTTTCTTTACTAGCATGATGAAAAGCACCCCTATAAGTAGCTCGTCTCTGCCAGATTTCAGCTTCCTAGATACAGCTAATTCTGTGCAAAAAGTGGCAAAGTACATGATATTGAAGAGTTTGGTTCAGTAGTTGTAATTTCATTCAGTCTGAAATGTTTCAACTCCCCCTTCTCAAGTCCACAAAATTTTCCCTGAACAGATACCAGATCTTGATATTTGGATAAGCTTAGAAAGTATTACTGGAGGAAATGTCAGGCAGCCTTTACTTTGTGAGAAATATTTTCACTGAAAATATCTGAGTATAAAATAAGTGCAGCAGCTATAGTGTCTCCGTTTCCAAAATGAGAATTTTGGGTAATACAGCCACATTTTCCTGCAGATGGAAGGACAACACAGACTCTTCAGAAGCATCTCAGCACATTCATTAACAAGTACAAATAAAAAGTTCTGAGTGGCTCACCAGTGGTCTGCTTTCTTTCCCAGTGCACACAACTGCTCAGAGATCACTGCATTCCCAAATGAATGTGGTCTTGCTTTGCTTGGAAAACTGACAGGACATAGAACAGTCCTTATGGTTATACCTGAACTAGTGGTGAAGGATGGATCTGTGGTCTGTAGTGGACCTGATTTTCTCTACATGTGCATTATCCTCTTCTATCTCCTTGAGAGAGAAGAAAGCAAAGACGATGGTATGAAGATATTGCACTGCACTCTAGGCTCAAGTCTCATCTGAAGGAACATGGCACTGGGATCTCAAAGTGAGACATGGACACCCACTCTGGGAAATCTGTTTGACTTTGACTGGGACCTTGAAAGGTCTCTGCTGTAAGCATAGAAAACTTTCTGTGTTTAGAAGTCTTATCCTGATCCTTCATCCTCCAAACCACACACTAATTCAGGTTATGTTTACTGGTTTTGTTTTGCTTTGTTCTATGAACCCTCGGTAGGTCTAAAAGAATTGAAAAAGGCTAGTCAGTGTGCTCCATTGTTTGAATTCCAGCATCCAGCCTATTTTGCCCCAGAATATGATGCAATGTGAGAAACACCAACTGATGTCCAGACAGCAGAGAAAAAATCCCACTCTGACTACTTAAATCTCACTGATTAAGAAGCTTGGGAATGACTGTGTGCCATTTCTGCTATGTTGACAACAGCTGCCAAATCAGGACTCAGTGAACCAAATGAACATTCTGTCATGTTGTTATTTTGTCAAGTTGCTGGGTTGGACAAACTTTTAATCATTTTATAATTTTCCCATTTCAGACTGTGTTAGTTTTTATGGAAATAGTTGTCATTGTCATGAGTCAAGCTTAGTCATAGCCACACGGGCAGAATAAAACTGGTTTATATATTAGCAGAATGTTTATGTAAAGGTTTGGGAACTAATAAGATTATTACAATATTTGTGGCTGTTCATATGTGTGCATGTACATAAATGCATATATATAACTGACAAAGCTGTGTTATGCAGTTTTTTATCTATGTAGGCTTGAAAGGAAGGTAATTATATGAGGTGTCCTAAGAAACACTCAGGTAATAATACCTTTTAAGTATTTAGACAACACTCTGGAGCCCCATGTGTGATTCTTGGCCTGTCTGCACAGGACCAGGAGTTGTGCTGGATGATCTCAATGGGTCCCTTCCAACTCAGCACATTCAATGATTCTACTATTTGTCTTATGACTATATCTTATATTTTTCATGACATATTTTTTGAAGTAAATTATTTTGGAGGTATTTTAGGGTTATGTTAAAATATACAGGATATGTAAGAAATACACAGTGATATTTCTATATACCTCATTTCCCATATTGTCTTCTTTGAAGTAATTTTTAGTGCATTTAGACCAAATCCCTTGGCCACTGTTCTTCATGCTGCTCATTCCTTCCACAACTTTAGAGCTACACACTAAGTTGCAGGAAAAAAGGATCTGTACTATGGGAAAATCTATGATATAGGAAGGCAGAAGACCTTTTGTACCGTTTTTGTGTGGTTTAAACTACATTTTAATGAGTTGAGGATAGCTATACATTTCACATATTTAATGTGAATGATGTGTTAAATACATGTAGTCTATTATTGTCTTAAGATAGGCTTCAAAAGTGAGTGAAAACTCCTTGATTATAACTGAAATAACATCCAGGCAAGAAGAGGTATAGAGGTATGTAGAATTAACCATAAGGAGTTAAAAATTATAATACCTTTATTTTTGATCACCTGGAAGATAAACCACCTGTAAATACAATAAAGAGAAGTGATCATTTCTTGATGAAGTAGTTTTTCATGGAGATACTGGCAAATTTTCTGTAAGCCAATAAGGAAAAGAAAATTTTCTTTCTTTTTTTCTTTTTAGACTTTATATCTGGGATAACTAGTTGCTTTTCACTTTTGAAATATTCGCTTGAGATTAAGCTCTGCTCCCTTCTTAATTGGACAAAATCTAGGACAAGTTAAACTGGGAATTCTCATATAAAATGTCTTTGCAGATTAAAAATAATAGAGCTAGTATCTGCTTCACATCCAGATTAAGATAAAATGTAGTTTTGAATTTTAGCTCTGACCAAGAATTTCCACTCCCTCTTTTTACTTGTCTACTCATTTGGTTTCTAAAATATCATATCAGGAGATCTGATCTAAATTTCTTAAAACTAAAAATTTGGGAAGGAATTAGGCTCATCTCCCCTACTCTTCATTTAGTCAAAGTACATTTTAAATAATACCATTGTTGTCTAGACCATCTTTATTGCTCAGAGGCATCATACTGGGGGCAGAGTCAAGAACCCCATTAATCCAAGAAAACCCTCTGATTTACTTAGTTACAGATGGGATAAATGAATCACTTCTTCACAGTGCTCTCGTCTAGATATTGACTATAGGAAGAGCTGAAACAGGGACCATAAACTAGCTACACTATTACATTAGGTGAGAGGAATTATACTCGCTTAGAAAATCCTGGTTTTGGTTTGAGACACTTCCTCGGCAAGAGATCAAAATATAATTGTTTTTCTCTGAAAAAATAAATTCCGACTGTGGTATCGGATGTTGTTTTCTACTTTACTTCAGTGTGTTTGTTAGCTTATTCACTCAAGACATAAGAAATGAAAGCTTAAAGTACTCTCTTTAGGTCTCCATCCTATCAACTTTTGCTTTTAATTCTATATTGTATTATTTTCACAATCATGTTTTACTTTATTCTGCAACATGGAGTTTTTTCGGTTCTTTTTTCTGACAGTTTATATTTTCTTGAATGTTTCTTTTTATAAGTTTTATATATTTCCCAGCCATTTATAGCCCAACATTGATGGTTTCCCTGGTTCTTGTGAGGGTTTTCTCTATTCATTCTCAAAATTATTCCTCTTTATTGGCATCATCACATGTAGGTCAGCCTGAATTTTTTCTCTCTGTACCAGCTGTTAGAATGTAATTTAGACCATCCAAAAAGATTATAGGTTGAGTTTTCAGACTTGCTAAGCCTTGTCTCATCTCCTACTAAAGAGATAAACTCTCCCTAATTTTAGAGGAACGGAAATAGTGGTAAGCTAAAGGCTTTCATTCTGTGAAGAGCAAGTACAATTTTGTCTTTTTCCTCTCTTACTCTTCCAGCATATTTTAGAAAAGGTGTCATCCAAAACATTCTTAGCCTCTGAAACTTGAGGACTTATATAACATTTTCTTATTTATTCTTATTTTCTTGTTTTGTGGTAGGCAAAAAGACAGAGCTGTTTTGGCTGTAGAGAAAGTGTATTAAATCTAGGTTAGGTGGTTATTTGAACTGGTTTGACGGCTGCTTTACATCACTGTATAGCAAAACTAGACCAGCAATTCATTTTGATCTGTGTCAACTAATTTTTTAGGTTCTATTTTTTCCTTCTATGGGATTTTTTTTTTATTGTGAAATTTAGGATACAGCTACTGTAGGTTAGCATAGGTTCATCTATTTTCACAAATTTAGAGTTTGAATTAGAGAGACTGGAAAGACATAATATATTCTTAGCTTTTTATATGTCTTCTCAATGGGTTTTGTAGTTTAAGTAGTGATCTAATAAAAATTAATAGTAGTAGCGATAGCTTTGTTGGATCAATAAAATAAGTAAAAAAATAAGGAGTTGCAAGTATTTCCAGCAGATCTATGCAATGACTATTTTTCCAATGACATAAAAATGTGATGGAATAAACCAGAATTATATTGATAGACAAATAGTTATAAACAATATTTATAAAAAGGGAACCTAAAATGTCTTAAAACATTGGACTAGGTCTTTTTATGTCACAGGTTTAAATTAACCTCAAATGAGTTAAACAACTTTATGCCAGTTTAGAGGCTTGTTTGTGGCTTACAATGGGTTTAACAGTCTTCTTTGCCACTGAGGACATTAACAGTTGTGGTGGAAAGCAGGGAAAGAATTTGTAAAGCTTTAGAATTCAAGATATGTGTACTGTTAATGAAATTGTCCTGCCTCCAAGAGAAAGATGCTCAGTACTGTTGAAAAATGTTACCTTTTTTTTTTTTTTTTTTTTTTTTTTTTGGTTAGGAACATTCATTTATTTACTCAGAAAAGGCTTATATTTAAATACATCACAATTTCACAGTAGTTGGTTGATATAGCTGTTTCCTATTGGTATAACTTTGCTACAGTATCCCCACAGATACTGCAGCTTCTTGACAGTTGGCAACATAGCTGAAAAAGGCTTAATAGTGAATTAATGATTTAACTTTGTTAATGATTTAATGAGTGTATAAAGTAAATGTATTTTAGTAATGCATTATAAGTTTCTTCTATAACTTTTTATTTCAGAAAACTTCTTACAATATGCTTTTGTATTTTTGCTTTTCTTGTTACAGAGTAAGTAATTTCACTAGGTGCAATAGGAACATTGTAGGATTTATTAAATCTGGATTAGACAATATTTACTGAGAAATCAAAGCACCTGTGACACTACCACTGGGGAAAAGGATAAGATAAATAAAATTTTGGAAAATCAGCAGTTTACTTGTGGGGTGTTTTTTTTTTACCCCTTATGACAGAAATTTCCAAATCTGTTTATCCAGGCACTTATTGTCTATCAAAACCAAAACCAAAACCAAAACCAAAAACAAACAAAAACAAAACAAAACAAACAAACAAACAAAATCTTGCTTCAACTTTAAGATACCATATCTTGAAGGAATAACTAACAATACAATACAAGAACACAAATCAATAATAAAAACCAGTCTGTATTGTGCATTGAAGTGAGCTTATATGTTTTATAAGCCCTGAGAGGAAGCCAATGTGTCTGCTGTAAAGAGCATGGAACTTGAAATGAAAGAGTGTATTCTGGTTAATAGAAACTGCCAGAATGATTTGGGAACCCCAGACATTCAGCTTGGTATCAGTTTCCAGCAGGAATAGCTGGGGGTACTTGGCTGAACAAACAAAATAGTTGCAGAAATACCTAAAATACATTGCAATTATAAAAAGCATTGATGATTCACTTTTTTTTTTGTTTTCATTTGGGGAATCAGTAGTTTCAAAAGGTTGCCAATAGAGTATAAGGAAACGCCCCCACTCCCGCATCCCTAAAAAGCCCCTAAAAATGCCAACAACCCAAACCCCAGTGTAACTGGACTGTTTGCACAGTCTCCTACATTCTGACCTGTATGCATTATATTGGGAGTTAGGAACTTCGAACTAGTGAGTTTATTCAACCATCAAGCAACTTGACCAATTAAATACTTGCTTGAAAAACAGATTTGTGACTGAAGATAATATCTTAATTGGTCACAAAAACATCATTCAGGTAAGACTTGATTCAAACACTGAAAATTGAATCTAAAATATAGGGACAAAATTAAACAGGTTTTAATTACAAAGATAAGTAAATTGGAGCAATGTTTTCAGAGAACTGGTGAATTACTTAATATGTAAGAACTGGACTGTTCATATCAGGACTGTATAATTTTATGAAAGACATGCTACAGACCAAGAAGAAGCAGAGGACTTGATATAGTAAGGCTCATTATACTTTTGCATGCAAGGTATGCTTGTATTTGTTTCCATTTGAAATTCTGGTTCTGGAATTTGCTAGACTTTTGCTTTTTGCAAGAGGAGCATGGCCCATACAAATAACCATAGTGTATGGCACCCACACCACTTCTCATAAAAAAAATAAAGCCCGAGAACACAGCAGTGAAAATGGCAACAAAAGGAATCCTACCAAAAGAAAAACAAACAAACACCAACAAAAAGAAAAGAAGAGACATCTCCAAAAACAGGGACAAATTTCTGTAGCTGGATATAACTTAAGAGCTGGGAGGGTGAGCTGGGTGCAGAAGATGAATGCTGTTTACTTCACAGTGGCTGGGATACTAAGAAGATATCCCCGTGGATCCCAGAAATGCCACACAAACACAGAAATTGAAGAGCCTGTCTGAGCTGGAGACAATCTGTGGCTGCTGAATTCCTCCAAAATGTCAGCTGATCTGGAAACAAATAGGCATGAATGATAAAGGTGAGTAGGAGGAACAGGTTCTTTCAGAAGCATGATATATTTTAGGGGCCATTATGGTAGCTAACTAAATCTCATAATTTCTGTGAAATGGTTCTGTTTTGGACCAAAATAAAAGGAAGGGGAAAAAAACCAAAAACAAAACCAAAAACACCCCAAAAAACCCCCAAAGAAAGTAAAAATTTCTGTAGGGAATCAAAACTTTTTAACTATTTTGAAAAATTTAAAATACTTAATCTAGGAAAGCCTAACTATCTTCATGTCCTGGCTGTCTTTCGCTTTTTAGGAAACATCCCAGGATTCTTTATTGACAGTCATGGAAACTTGTTACAGAGAAATAGCACAAGGTGTACTGCCCGTGAGACAGCACAGACAGATGGAATTCAGGGGTTCCTGCCTATTCTAGATGTGTATGTATACCTGAGGGTATTTTGAAATATAAACCATACAATCCCCCTTTTCCTTCTCCTCATTGGGTCGTTCAGTATAGATTATCCAGAGCCAGCTTTTAGGATGCACTGCTTGCTAAGCAAAGTCGACAGTTGGTAAATTTAATTTCAAACTAAGCCTGTAGGCCACTTCTGCTCTGTAATGTAGATGTGGAATTTAAATTTTATAATACTCTATGCAGTGCCCAGGTCAGATTCGATAACACTAATTGCAGAGTGGGAATAGTACTCTGCTTGTGGGTTAGTGCCTTAGACCACTTCTCATATGCCACGTTGCCTTGCATGCAATTACTTTTTTTTTCTTTTAATCTCTTGATTTGTTTCACTCTCACAAATAAGGTGTGGATCAGCACATGGGGGAAATTTTCAGTTAATCAGGATGGGATACAGGACTGCAATATGACACTTTGTTTAATAAAATTTAGCATTTCTAAAAAATTGCACTTTGTTACACTTGTATGAACTGACAGACAAGATATATTTCTTAAAAAAAGGTATGATTTTTAATAAGTTGATTTCTGTCCTCTGGTTTCACTGCATCAGAGGTGCATCAACATACTGCTACGTAGTGCAAATGAAGTTAATTTGTCCCCCTCCAAAAAAAATACTATAGCAATATCTTGCAATATTCAGAAGGCCAAATTATATAATCTTTTCTCAAAGTCATTTGTTCTGTTATAATAATATTCATAGGATTTATCATCAAGAAAAGTAATGTTTAAAGTCAAATACTATCAAGATTTAATGCATGGTTGGTTCCCTTTTTAAACACATGAAATTAAATTTTTAAGAAAAAGAATAAGATTTATAATATTAATTGA
The DNA here is from genome assembly GCF_021018805.1 of Prinia subflava. NCBI lineage: Eukaryota > Metazoa > Chordata > Aves > Passeriformes > Cisticolidae > Prinia > Prinia subflava. The sequence goes on along the minus strand of NC_086247.1, from coordinate 26,500,483 downwards.
TTTCTCATACTTAAAAATCTGAAAGTAAATTAACCTTTGAACATTCTCAGGCACTAAACCAGAAAATCATGACCCATTTTCTTGCAGAACAGAAACATTTGGAGCAGTGCAGTCATCTCAAGTGAAATGTCTTAAATGCCCAGAATATACATTTTTTGTGTGTATACATGTGTATATATACATATATCAACCTTTTCTTATGGAGTTGAACACTTCTGTGGCTATTGTGTTGTGTTAAACATAAACCCCCCTATTTATCAACCAAGTTTGTAGCATGAGAAACGCTGCTGTAGGCCGGCTTCATGGGATTTTACCCTCTGGTAAAGCTAGGGTTCTCCTTCAGGTTCTTTCCACACACCCAGCTGTCACTGCAACAGCTGTCCAAATTGGACACTGATGCTGATGACACTCTAAGTATGCACTGAGGCTTTCGTTCTTGGCATGCCCGTTCATTCACACAGATGGGAGAGGCTTAAAAGAGGTGACTTTTCTCAGTCCACATAGCTGACTTTAATCAAACAGTTTAACCTAGTTTTTGCTCTTCCCAAGGTTATGGAGAACCAGCAGAAAAGACACAAAAAGACAAGTCTTCCTTTACATTCTTCCTATCTTTAATATAAACAGTCCTGATTTGTATTTTTCTGAGTTTTATACTGCAGTGTTTTCTCTGAAATAAAGGAAATTTCAGATTTGTTTGGAGTCCTAGAAAGAGATCTCAAAGCAGCAGTGGATGAGGAGGAATAATAGGCAAGTTTGCTCAAAGATGCTTAGGCCTAATAATTAATGGTTAAACCTTGCAAGCTTTTCTTATGTCAAATAGTTCTAAGAGGACTTTCTCCATGATATGTGACATTCACCTGTCACAGTGCTGAAGGTGATCCCAAAGCCTGTGAAACTCAGAGGCTTTACTTTGAATATTTTCACATGAAGATTTACTGGAGAGAAAAACTGAGAGTAGAGAGAGTAGTCTCTCTTTCCTCTATCTCAATATCTGAGGGTATTCTTATATCAAGCACACACCATCTCATGTGACATGGATTAAGGTGTATGGTGCTCTGATATTCCTCACTCCATTGAGGTTTTCATCTACCTCTCAATTTAAAGAATGTAAGTAGCATCTAACAGAGTTTGACACGTGGTTAATTGCACTTACAGAAAGTATACAAAATTAGCCTTTCTGTGTTTCTGTCCACTGTAAAAAACAATACTAATTTATTTTAAGATTCATGATATTATTCATATCCCTTACTTCATAGTCTCATCATCAGGCAAAGATGATGAAGGTTTCTTATGAAAAGATGATAAATCATCTAACAAAATTTTTCTTGTTAATTCACAGAAAGAGAAGAATATTTGAATATCACCACAATTTTTAGATTATTGACTTTTATTTACCATTGCGTTCATAATGCTTTCTACAAAACATTTTTTTCTCCATACTAATTAGATTAACTGAAGCAAGACAAACACATATTGGGCTGTTTTATATAAAATTTACATTTCACATCTGAAGGTTCCTTTTTTAAGTGTATGTTACCATCTTCTAGACCATCTGGCAGATTCATTGGCCCAATAGTCTTGATCAGAATTTTAAACCTGTTCAGATTTCAAATTTCAAGTCCTATTAGGCTCACCCTTTTCTTTAGTATACTGTTGTACATTACATAGTTAATAAAACAGATCCTGGAAAAGGAATAATTCCTGGACTTCATTTTGTGTTTTATCATAGCAACATATAGATACAACTTCTTTCAATGTAATTATGCCCTGCAAGCATCAGGGTCAAAGAAGGAAAAGGATAAGGTGCTCCAAGTGCTGGAGCAGGTTCACCTACAGCCCCAGGAGCCAACCACAGGGACACGGGTAATTTCCTGCTGTTTGTGGAGCAGATTATGCCAGAGCAGGTGGATATCACCTCAAGGAATGATGCCCTGTGGATGACACACACCAGAGCTGGTCATCTTAAGTGCTGCAGCCCATGGAGATTACCCACACTGGCACAGAGGAAAAGTGTGAGAAGAAAGGAGTGACAAAGAAGGAACTTTTACAGACTGTATGAACACCCCATTACCCATCCCTTTGTGCCACTCATGATGAGGGGCAGCGGGTAGAGGAACTGGGAATGAAGGAATTCACAGAACCCTGTTTTCCCCATGAAGATAATGAGTAAGTGATCTCACTGTCTTTGTCTCTGACCACAGTCTTTTACATCTTTTTTCCATCTTCCAGTTCAGGAAGGAGGGTGAGGGAGCTGCTGGGTGGACATCTAGCTGCTAGCCCACCAAATGCTAAAATGCTGATCAAACTCTCTCGAATAAAGTCACTTTTTCCCCTGTAAAATGTGCTGAATTTTTAATAGGTTAGTAGTTAGTGTATCATGGCTGCTGATCTTACATTAGGTCTTACCTGATTTTTATATCATATTTCTTGCTTGCTATCTACATCTTTCTGTAATTTGTGATACTTTACATGCACTCTGGAATTGAACTTTCATGTACTGCCTTATTTAGAATTGAGTATTGAAATCAAAGTTTGCTTTTTGCCATGTCTAGAGTTCATGTTTTAGACATTATTAATAATTTTAAATATAGCATAGTTATTTAATTTTACTATTAAAAATCTTATTATTTCCCCTGACCTTTTCTAATCACTGTTTTCTCTGGTTTGAATTAAAAAATCTGAATTCATAGCAAAGTACACTGGCAATCTGCTTCTGATGTGACATTTGAAATGAGTAGTAGATTATTACTTCATTTTTTGTCATCTCCTCTTTTTTTTCTGAAAATGAGTTTTTTTACTGTAGGGAAAGACTAAAAAGTGTCCATGATTTTTTTTTTTTTAAAGTTACTAGACAGCTGAAATGCAGCAGCTGACCATATGAGCAATCTTACTTGTATATGAGAGCTAAAATAAGTCTACTTAAGGCACTGAAATTCACTAATCACAAAATATCATCAAACTGTACCTTTTGTTCTCCTTTGATTTAAGGGACAAAATGTTCAGCAGTAAATTCTGATTACTATGATGCAATTGCTTCTAACTTGTTTTAGTTAGTCTCATATTTAATATGTCTTACTATAAGCATCATATTCAAACAATCCTTTAAGGAAGTGTTATATCGAGGACTTGCACATAAATTGTGCAAGTACTTTGCCTTCATTGAATTTTTCTCGTAAAATTAGCCCTAGCTTTTGTAACCCTGATGAATGTAAATGAGTAAAAATATGGTATTGGGGAGTCGTAAATTCCCTCAATATAAACAAGCTTAACAATGTCTTTCTATGGTAGGAAAAGAAATATGATGGTATACTATGTTCTTTAATGTCATGAGAACACAGTGCTGCACCAATGGTAATAGAGCAAAATTAATGGTTAGAAAGCTGCCATATAAATAGTGATATAAGAGGCCAAAAAATGATAGAATCATAGAATAGTTAGGGCTGGGAGGGACCTTAAACATTTGAACATTATCCAGTTCCAAGCCCCTGCCATGGGCAGGGACACTTATAATTAATCAGGTTTCTCTGGGCCCCATCCAACATGTCCTTGAACACTTTCAGGGATGGAGATACAGCTGGGCAAGACAGTGCTGCTTGCATTCAAAAAAAGGGAGCTTTGTTCATGCCTGTAGTAGAACAGATTAATTTGGGCACTCTTTTCACAATGATGTACATATTCCATAGGGCTTGGAAATATACTTGAAACATGTTCAGTTCCTGCCACTGCATCTAAAACTCAAGCAGAGGACAAGGTGCTGTTCTGGATGCACATCATTAAGCTGGATGGACTTCTCAGCAATCCTTTGTCTCTCTCAAAGCTGTTCCTGAGACACATTGTGCTAACACATCTTAGGACCATTCCTGAATGGTTTGGTCTCCATTGAAGAATTAAGCTGGTATGGATGTTTACTTTATGATTGGCAAAGCCACCTTGCCCAGTTATCTGAAAAACCAGATCCTCTCAGGTAATAACAAAACTAAGTCTGATCAGTGTCTTATGTCAATGAAGACCTCATTCCACTATAACAAAATTCTGCTGCTTTTCCTTGAGAGGAACTCTAGACTGTCAAAATATTCAGACCTGATTCTATAAGTATTTTGTTCCTGTTGTCCCCTGGGACAGTGGTCAGTCCTGCAATGGGCTTTGCTAAAAAGCATTTAACTCAATGTTTTTGCTCAATGTCTGTATTTTTTTACTGCCTGCAAACTTTTGTAGGCCCATCAACTGATGTAATTTCTGTCACGCACAGAAAATTTGGCCAAATATTATTGCTCTACATAGGGATAACTTTTAGTTGCCAAATCTAAACTGCTGCAGCCTTTTCTATTACACTTTGAGTGGCAGTCAAGCAGAGGAATCTTATCTCTCATGATAACAGAAACTTTCAGCTTCAGTTAAGTAAGGCAGAAGAGGGTAACTTTCAGGATCTGATGCTTAAAAAATAATTATGGTCTTCATTTTCATAACTGACTATTGGAAAAGGCCTTTTTTATATTTCCTGCAACATAAAATTGCCTGAAATACCAGCTTGCTCTTGAAATTTGAAAAGCAGATAAACATCTCCAGCTCTCAATGTTTCTGAAGTCCCCAGTTACAAAATAGTTGGCAGAGGGGAGTCATCTCATTCACAGATCCTAAAAATCTCTGTTCTGCAACTCACTGGGAAATTTGGCAAGGATATTGGCAAGGTTTTGTTGGATACTTATCTGTGTTTTGGCAAGCATTAGTTGAAACAGATGTTTATATATAACATTTTTATTTCTGAAACATGCTTCATCTTAAAACTTGTGTGGTTTATTGTCCTTGCTACTCCTTTTGGTAAATTGTTACAGTGTATTCTGTAATCTGATGATCACAACTTCGAATTTCCAACCCAACTGTATTTATTAACCATCTAGAACTATTTTTATTTGGTCAACATTGTTTATTTTAAATCCCTTTTCCTCTCCTTTTGTGTTTCTGCCTAACCACTCCATATATTTATCCAGAGCAATCTTATCACATCTCGGTTCATTTTACTAAATTAAATAATTCACATTACTGAATTAAAGACAAGACCTTTTTGTCCTATTTCATATTTCTTTGGATATTCTGGGGACCTCAACACATACATCCTAGAACTGCATTTGCTATTTGATGGATGTGACACTTTGTTGTCAACAATCACCCATCTGCTCCACACTGTTTTTTCTCTTCCAGCTGTTGAGAATGAATTTACTTTTGTTCTTTCTTTAATGTTTGTTCCTCCTTTAGTGTTATCCAGTCCCATATTACCCAGTTCTGTGTGGCCGAGTTTCTCAGGTATCGTGGGCATGATATGCTCACGGATACCATTTGAGCTATTCCAAACTAGGCCGAACTAGGCCTCAGGCCTGGGTCTAGTAGGTCGCAGAACATTCAGCATACGTAGTAGCAGATAAACTTATCTGCGACTAGGAATGTGTTAAGGTATGGACACTCGCAGCATAGAGGTAATGGCACTAAATCTCCGTAGCTACCTTAACCCTGGATTGTTTACATGCTTCTGTATGTCCACTGCCTATCACAGTGCACCTGCTAAATGTAAACGACTCGCTCTGTATTTAATCCGCCATCTCGTGGAATAAAGCGGAGTTCGTGCTGGAAACTATACTGGCTGGTCTCACGTCGCTCTAGCCCCCGGTCTTACCAGAGCTCGGCTACAATTCTGTACTATGCTGTGGTTTGCTTGATATTGTTTTACTAATTTTTTATCAGCTAGAATTTACTTTTTGTGTCTGCATGAAATGTAATGAAAATGTGAAACAAGATCTCTGCCGTGGCTAATCCTTGACTAACTCTTTCAGTAGTTTATCCTGGCTTAATTATTCCCTTCTCAGGTCTGTCAGTTGCCAGCAGCTTTTCAGTTTACTATCTATGGTGCAATTCTTGCACTTATGTTCTCCCACTTGTTAACTCCCATAGGTAATCTATCAGATATTTTGCCATATGCCTGACGGATTAATGAAATTGTTATTTCTCTCCTTATTTTATGTTATAAGCTATAGAAATGAGGCTAATCTGAATCCAAGATTCTTAGATAACTTATTTTGAATTTTCTCACATTTCTCCTTACCATGGGGCCCTGCATTACTTCACAAAATAAATGTGTTCTTTACTTTAAAAATAACTCAGTTTTAACCTGTAATTTATACAGTCATTACCTTCAGATAAAAAATGGATTTATGTAGAGTACTGAACTCTATAGGGCTCATGGGACACATAGATTTCTTTTTTTTTGTCATAATAAAGACTTGAGTTATGTTTTATTAACACTTAAATCTGTCTATTTCTTGTCCATTTCTTATATACCTTATGCTAACCCTTATTTTGCTCCTTCTGAATGTTTTTTCTTTCAGATAAAATACCTAAATAGTCACTGGAATACAGAACGAGAAATTGAGAATGAGTCCAGGCTGATGTTTTTGGAAAGAAGAGGCTTCTGTTCCTAAACATAATGAATATTCAATTACTTATACAAGACAGAAGAGACTAGACATGGGAGATTAAGGAGACTTTCTCCCTTGGTTTTCCAATGTGTTTTTAACCTGTTGGGCCTGCTGGGAAGTGAGAGCTAGAGTTCCAACACCAGAGAAAGAAAATTCAATTGGAGTACTCTTACTTGTAAGCACCTGATTTAAAAAAGAGTGTAAAATTTCTTTTCATCCTCTTCTGATTGCTTTTTCAATATGGCCTTTTATTTTCTCTAAATTTTCAGAAAACCTGAAAAGAAACATAGTGTTTTGTATCTGAAAGAGCTGACTGTTTCACTTTACTTATATTTGTTTAATTGTGGAGGGAAATGGCAGTGAAATGAAGCTTTGCTTCTTTTGGCAAAAGATTTATAAATAAAAGTGGTTTATTTCCCACAATTGAGAATAAAGGGGGATGTTTTGTTTTGGCTTGTTTGCCCGCTGAAATGAAAAATCCATTTATACATGGTTACAAGCAACTGATTTCTGTTACTTAGTCCAGCTTCTTGGTTTTCATAGAAATATCTAATATGTTAAATTGGATTAAATACTTCTTACATTAAATATCTAGAAAATATATAAAGAGTGGTTCAGGGCTGTCGATGCAGTCACATCTATCAGAAATTCTATGCACCTAAGGATTTATATGTGTTACTTGCACTTCCTGCACTTGCAAGTGTTACAGTTTAGTCATCATCTTTTAAAGTCTAGGATCATCAACAAGGACATTTTAAGGAAAAAAATATGGTTGTATTCTTGAATAAAATTTAATGGACTAAACTTTCTGTGTGACCTTATATTCCTGAATTATCAAGGAAGGAGATGCTTCCAAAAATAGTTATGAAACAGTTTGCTTTTATATGTATATAACAGGCATGTATATAAGTAAAATTTGTTGATTTATTAACAGTAATACTTGTGATGTAAAAGAATCTTTGACTTATGCTAACTTACATACTGAGAATGCTCCCAAAAATGTGTAGTTTTATTTCAATATTTAGTTACTACTGCTTGGGGAAAAGATTAAATATGAAAAAATAAGATAATAATACGAAGGTATAAGGAAATCATTATATTTCAATAGCAATAATTTATTTTAAAAGTTGTTTTACTTTTCCACAATCATGGAAAATGAAACTAACAACTAGACGTTGCCTTGTAATGAAATCACTTACCAACTTGTCATAAACAATTTTTATTTACTGCTTAGAGAATAATGACTTATTGTATTCTTGTATTGGTTTTTCATCTAAAGTGGTGGGACCTACATATGAAACTGTTATTTGCTTTACAATAAATTTAATGAACCAGCATTAAGCATAAGGGAATCAGTTTCTTTTTTTCTCTAACATCTAATGAATCAACCTTTTTTCAGCATGTAAAAAAAAAATCTCTTTTCAGAGTCTCTCCTTAGGAAAATAACTAGAAAAGTATGATTACATGAATGTGACAAAATTAAATCTGTTTTTTCTGATTTATCACAGAGTAATATTACCAGTCATTAAGAGGCCTGAGCATTTGCAGATCACCAAAATATGGCTTATGGCTTTGTACTACTTATTAAAAACTAGCTTTTTTATTACTTTATTGAAAGCCCTGGATTAACATTGTTTTTTACAGTTTCATTGCATTGCCTTGGAAAAAAAAAAGACTTCCACAAAAACCTTAATTAGTTGTCTGCATTTTAAAATGGCATTTTAGTTGTTTGAAAAGATATGCAGCATAATTTCAGACTTTGTTTTTTCTTATGCCATTACATTCTTGTTTATTTATTTCAAAGGTTGTACTGCAGAGTTCATAGCATTTGGTATATATTTTTATATCATTTAAACAGCACAAGGGAGACAGTGTAAAACAGGCAATTGTATGTAGGACTGATTTTTCTGCACCTGCAAAAAGGCTTTTGATTTGCATATTAGTTTGGTAAAGGAGGAGCAACGTAGCTTCCTATGGATACTAATTCTCTCTAGGAGCCACAACAGCTGGAACCCCACCTTGGAGATAAGTGCAAAATGTTGTCTTCTATATAAAACCCAATGTCAGTTTTAGCCTAAGAAATCAAAGTGAACTGTTTTGTAAAGGAAAAAGAAAAGCAATATCCCTTGACAATGTAAGTCCCTAAAAGTTATTGACTGAAGTCAGTGAGTGCTGTAATGGTTCTGTTACACAAAAATACTCAGCTTTTTTATTTTTTTTGCTACCATCCCAACTGCCAGCATTATTAAGCTGGATAATTATATTGACTGCATAAAGCTGTTGTGACAGGATGTGGTTGTATTTCTCCCCAGCTGTGCAGGTACCCTTGAACTATATAAAATACAAAGATGGGTGGAAAAAATCCCATACCTTTTGTAATTTCAGGCCATTTTCAAAAGAGACACTTAGGAGATTATTGTGTATATTTCCATGAGGGAAAAGCTTTCTTTTCTCAGAATCCCAGGAGGTCTTTGAGAAAACAGATTCTGATCAAATACAGCTGCCCTGTCCAGTGACAAATAGAGGAGCTTTACTTGTTGTGATAGGAAATTATGTGCCTGTATGTAGTGCCTGAAAAAGGAAAAAATGTTTACGTCCTTCCTAAGGTTCCTGGATAACCTTTTGCTACAGCAAATCTCACAGGTGCCTCAAAGTTTCAAGAAGCAGACAGCCAGGTGACAATGTGTTTATGAAGAAACGATATTTCAAAATATCCTTTATAGTTTCTTAACTTTGTGCAGAAAAAAGTCAGAATTTCCCCTACAAGTGTACATGGAATGGACCATGCAAAGAATGCCTCAAAATGGGTTCTAAAATTTTATTCACTGACAATTTTATAAGTGGTATTTATTTTGAATAGGAAAATGGGAAGAGTGTTGTGCTATTTTAAGCTAGAGTTCAGCTTCTAACCATTTTCAGATTTCTAGAATTTTTATTTATTATTTCAGGAACATTAAGTTACATTTACTATGTAAGTCTTAGAAATTTCTGGTTTCAGCACACTAGTTACACTTTATTTGTCAAGTTCCATTCTAGATTTGTTCAATGTGTTTTTACTGATATTTTGCCTTAATTACCCTATTTTATCAATATCAGAGGTTTGAGTCGTAATCCTCTAGTGATTTGTAGCTAGCATATATATTTCTTATTTATTAAAGTTTTATGAATGCTAATACTCTGAGACATGTTTTGTTACACTTTGAGCAAAAGTAAATGACTATATAAATTATCAGAGAGAAAAGAAAAAAAAAAAATTTCTTGTATCTCTTCAGCTTTCCGCTTCAAAGATTGAGTCAAATATGTTTACGAATATGTAAACTTCATGTTAAGTTTACAATTCCTTTTTTTTCTTTTTTCTTTAATGTAAAGATAGCTTTCTTTTAAAGGAGTTTTCTGCCTTGGTGCTTACTGTGCAGATTTTAATCACTTGAAACTTGAGGATCACTGGAGGATCACTTGAAACTCATTATTTCAGCAAACAGACTTCAGAAATGAGTTTATGTGAACTGGTCTGGAATTAACCTCAGATAACTGAATGCCTGCTGACCATGGGTTGTTATTACTAGTTTTTACAGTTATATTGTGGTCAGTACTAGCTCAGCTAAATTGACTGCAAAAATAGATCAAAGATAAATAACAGGATGGACATTACATTTTTTTCCTTTTCTCATCCTATCAGCTTTTTCATAATTTGTCAAAATTACTGTGGTTTTGCTTCATTTAAGACTCAACACTCATTGACTTCTTGTCTCTTCTAGCTTCCCCTTCCTCCTCTCTCTCTTCTTCCCCTTAAATAAATAAGATGGGGAGTAGCAGAGATGCACATTTTGGCAACTGCTTTCACATATAAGACAAAGTCAGTAATCCTCAGTACTCTGTACTCAGATCCTGAGTATCAGCTTGCATCTTTTTCTAGAAAAATTGGGGGAGGAAGGCAGGGAATTGTGTCTTTGTAAATCTGAAGAGGTGGATCCACAAGAATTCTACCTCATACACAAAGACATTTATTAAGGAGATTTGATTCAAAAGCCATAGACATCAATAAAAACATTCTGGGAACTAGCCTGAGACCTCATTTCACAATCCATCCAGTTTATTGTAGCTTCACTTCTCTCAGTCAGCATTGTCCACATGAAGTAAATTTTTAGCATTTTTGGTTCATTTTCAAACCTCTCTATTAAAGAGTCAGCTTTCTGTAAACACAAGCAGTGTATTTTGGCAAAATAAAATTTCACAGGAAAGTAATAATCTGAACAGTCTCTTTAGTCAGCAATATGAAGAGGTAAACACAGGTTTAATTGAGGAGATTGCACAGGGTTATGAATTAACTAATGATGGAAAATGTAGCCAATGTTATAAAAGGGCAAGTTCTAGTTCTTGTATACTATGTCGAGTATTTAGAAAGATTAATACCTATAAAAATATCATGAAGGTAGGCTAAACTGGAATAAGGGGTCAAATCCTGGACTGCATTAGGAAGAGCATTGTCAACAGGCAAGGGAGCTGATCCTGCTTCTCTATTCATTCCTGACAATGGCTCATCAGTAGTGCTGTGTCCAGTTCTGGTTTCTTCAGTGCAAGAGAGATCTGAAACTATTGCAATAAGCCCAGAAGAGGGCTATGAAGATAATTAAGGAACTGGAGCATCTAACTTAGGAAAAAAGGTTGAGGTATCTGTGCCTTTTTAAGCTGGAGAAGAGGTGACTGAGAGGGGACTTCATCAAAGTCTGTAAGTATCTGAAGGGAGTGTGTCAAGAGGATGGCTCTTCTCAGTGGTGCTGAGAAATAAGATGTGGGATTGCATTTTATGGAAATGGTTTGCTCTAGCTCACCCCTGGAAAATGTATGGTTTATCCCAAGTCTGTACCCTCCCTGCAGTATCCTGTATCTGTAACCTCATTGGCTGGAGAATGTTACCGCGCCCCTTTGAACCTCTGTGATAAGAATGCTAAGGCAGAAGGCTCTGCCCCCTCTTGCCCCTCTACCCCTGGAGGCCTCCTAATGCTCCCTTTCCCTCTCCTCCCTTCCCCCCCCTTTCCCTTCCCCTCTCCCTCAGTGAATAAACCCTCACCTCATCAGCACCCACCGGCATCTGAGTCTCCTTGCCTGCCGGCACGGGAACACCACGACCCCAAAAGACCCCGGGGGTCTCCGGGGGGCACTCCCCGGGGACCCCCCATAATAAGACAAAAGGAAATGGGCAGAAACTGATGCACAGGAAGTTCCACTTGAATATGAACTTTACTGTGCAGGTGACAGAGCACTGGAGCCCATTGCCCAGAGAAGCTGTGTAGTCTCCCTCACTGGAGATATTCAAAAGTTGTTCAGTCCTGAGTGATTTGCTCTAGGAGACTGCAGGGAGGTTGGATCAGATGACCCATGGAAGTCTGTGCCAACCTAACCCCTTCTGTGATTCTGTGAATATAGAATAAATCATTCTATAGATCACAGAATCATAGACTTATCACGTTTGATGAAGATCTCCAAGTCCATTGAGCCCAACTGTTGACCAAACGCCATCATGTCAATTAAACCAGAGCACTCAGTGCCACCTCCAGTTGACTCATCAGCTCTTCCAGGGATGGGGACTCCACCACCTCCCTGGGCAGCCTATTCCTCTGCCAAAACTTTAGATATAATGCATGTAACTGAAATAAGTGATCTGTTTTGGAAAACAGGTTTTATAACTTGTTTAACATCTACAATTTGGTTATACATATAAAAACCCTGAATATTCTCTTATAAGAGTTTGGAATACTAAATATTGCAGGTAAGCATAATAGGTTTCTTCTCAGTTAATGAACTTCTGCTGTAGGATAATTAACTTTTGACACAGATGGGAATTTTTAGTAGAAACAATTAATTGGAAATTACTCTAGTTTATAGGTCATCACCTTTTAGCACAAGGTTCCACTGCCAGCATTTTATTGTTATATTTTCTAGTTGAAGATTTTTGGATTTTCCTTTTCCTTTTGGGAGAAGACTAAATAATTACAGTACAGAAAAATTTTAGCAAAAAATAATCAAACATTCTTGAACATTCTTATGAGGAAGGAAACTTTTTCACCCAAGTTCAATGTAAATCCATTGTTTTCAAATTGTCACTTAAGGCTTGAAATTCCTGTGCATAAAAACTTATTTGGAAAAAGGTAAGGTGTCACTTGAAACTGACTTATCTTGATTAAGTTCATCTGCAATTTCTCTAATTCCAGAAAATATCTCATTCCAGTTATCTCTCTCATCCCAAAAACGGAGGGTTTCACACAAGGAGTGAATTGGAAAATCAGCTGAAAAACAGCTTTACCAGAGTAATGTCGCACATAGAGAAGCCTTAACACACTGGAAGGTAATAGAATTGAGTTGGTGGTAATGGATTCAAATTTATTAAACTATGAAACCAAACTCATTCTTTCCAAGATACACAGGTCTAGTTAGAAAATAAAGTTTTAACAGCTATTTACAGATCTACTTTTTTTCTGTAAGTACTTCTTGGGGCTCCAGTGCCTGAAGTTGTTGCTCCAAGGGGACTTTCTCCATGTTTCTTGCTCTATAGTAACTCTATTTGTACAAATGCTGGACAGGAGAAAAAGGAAAGTAACAGAAACTGAGATTTCTCCTGGTGATAACTGATTTTATCATTTAAGCTAGCATATTTTTAGGCTCATGGCCAACAAATGCACTGATGGTACTTGATAATTTACCCATATATCCAGACCTCCAAAGTAGAACAAACCTGCAAATATTTCTATTTGATTTTTTTTAGGTAAAGCTTGTGATTTCATTTTCATTTCCCATTTAATCTATTTTGTGCAACCTTCTACTTTAATATCATTGATCAAAAAAAAAAAAAATAAAAAAGAGAACCCATGTTAAATGTTTTCTAGACCAATGATCCAAATCTCAACTTTTTCTCTCCAGGTTACTTCAGAAAATTTGTAATAATTCTTGAAAGGGGCAGAGTGATTCATGAAGCAAACCTACATTTTTGGTTACCTGAAATTCCCAAACAATGAAATATTTCAGTTTGAGCAGAAGTGATAATTTTAGATTAAGTAAACTGGTGCCAAGACCTCTGTTGGGGTGAAATTCTTTGTTGAACTTGCTCTTTATGCTAGCATTTTAATCAGTTCTTAGGTAATAAATACAATGCTACAGCTGTAGGGGGGAAATTAAAAAAATCTGTGGTTAATCTACATCTTGTTCATGTGTATTCCTGTTTCCCATTTAATTTATATGTAGAAGCTTGTCATAATAAAATGTCTTTCTGATACAGTTTTTGCCTGAGGCTCTCTTAGCAATTGGCCCATAATCAATCTGGTCTATTTTGTCAACATCACAGAGAATATAGTCAAAAAGTCTTATTAGTGCTGCTTGAAAATACAGTTTTCTTTTACTGGGTGTGGGTTTTTTTTTAAACTCATCATTACTTGATAATGCTCATTTGTGCTGTATAGCAAAGTATCACAATTAATATATGACAGTTTGTCTACAGGGAAAAGAAGAATAATTAGCTTCAAATCTAAAGGAATGAAAGTTTTAGTTCCACACAGGGAAAATGGTGATTTAATACTGATTTTTCTGACATAGAAATATAAGAGTTTGCTTATATAGTTTGCTTATAAGATACTCCTTCCTTTACACTGAAGATATACTGGTTCTTTTTGGATCCCAAGAAGGCATGGACACCCAGGAAAAATCAACTAGTTTCTTGAGTAAAGCATGGAAATAGTAGAAAATGTGATAGCAATAAAATGTTAGAGAAGGTGATGATAATCTTATGACTTTTCTGATGTTAGCAGAAACAATATAAGAGGTAATAACAATCTGGCATTCCAGGTGATGCTGAAAAACTGGTTGCTGCAGCGTCAGACCAGTCCTTGCATGTCAGGTTTATGGTTGGACTCAAAGGTATTTTCCAGTCTCTGGCTGAACTTTTCACACTAAACAGATCTCATTCATAGTTAGGTGTGTTGTCATTATAGTCTTTACAATTGAGCAGCGTTTTTTAGATGTTAACAAATCTATGAATAATTTCTGCTGCCAGGTAAAGGACTGTTAAGCCTAAGGGTATGTTGTCTAATCTCAGCATTAGGTAAGATTTGTAGATGGTGTCGTCCACACGGACAGGCTTTGCCATTGCAGGTTATCAGTCAAATTCACCCAGCAGTCACTGTGCTGCTATGAGCATGTTACCCCACACTGACATAGGAGCAAGTTTGAGACAGCCACAGTACAGGTTATATGTGGTTCTTCATGTTAACACACAAGTCTTGCCAATCAATGTCTTTGGTTATACCCTGTGAAAATTCTGCTCAAAGACACCATCCTCTTTCAATATCTTCTGCAGGGACCCACTACACCAACTAGCATAACAAGACACACTCTTCCAAGACATAAACTCCTCAAGAGGCTGTCTCTCCTCCTTACTTTGCAATCATGAACATCATACTCCAAAATGATGTTGTTCCTTGGCTGATAGTCTTTGGCAGGATGCAGCTGAGAGTGCTTGTGATAGTAAATTGAAAAGCACAGCTAAATGTTCCAGGTATCCAGCAGATATTTTCTTTGCTCTTCTCTTTCCTTTGGCACTGCAGATGATCAGAATAATAGACCATCTGAGGGGATGCTGCCATACCTGAAACAACACTGGGGAAAATCAAGTACATTATGATCAACTATTACAATGAAAAGAAAACAGATATGTATTTCAGAATTACACGACTTTAAGGCAGTCGGAATTTTCTAGTTCATAGAATATGCTAGAAAATACTGAACAGATTCAAATTCAATTTTTAGGCCATCCTAGGCAGGAAGTTGGGATGAGCCTTCTTGATAAAATGAAATAAATTCAGAGCTAGATAAATCAGTGTCTAAATCAGGGATATCTGAATATGAAAATTATCCTTTAAAAACAGACATGGCTGAGCAAGATAATTTTTAAATGGACATATAATTCAAAACAAATTATTAAGACAAAATGAAAAGCCATTGAAAATTTAAAGTTATTTGTTTTAGTTAATGGCTTATCAAAACTAGACTCCACCATCTTCTTTAAGAAATAAAAAGGTTTTCTACATGAAAAAATAGCACAAAGGAAATACTCTTGGTATATTTTCCACTATAAATATAAAAATTCCTTTACTTTGCATGATGGCATACTTTTGTAAACAATAGACTTGTACTGTATTGCATACCAAAGTGCACTGGGGCTTTATAGGGAAACTTAAAGTACTGAACTATATTCAGAAAGCTTAATTTGCAATATTCTGAGAAGTATTTGTGTTGTACTTGAAGCTGGTCATTTCCCACTGGTCACACTCCTGGCTATTCAGGATCCTTCATAAAGGGAAAATTATTTCTCATTTCATGACATAAAGACCCTTATTCCTGTTGGGATTTGTTAGAAACTAGGACAGAGCAAAGAGACAGTTTGCAGTCTCAGTTTAAACCGTATTGTGTTGATCTGGTGATAATAGGTGGATAAAAAGAGCCCAGATGATTTTGCAACTAAAGTCCACATCACCTTTAAAGATGAAAATAACTAAATCAAGTGTTTAATTGAGAACTGCATTATTTTTTCTGTTGAGGTCTTCACATCTTTAAGTTGGTTTTGAAAAATTCTTATTTTTCTCCTCAAAACAAAACAAAAAAGAACCCAAATACAAACCCCTGAACAAACAAACAACGAAGCAAACAAACAAACATAGAAAAAGAAAAATCTCAGACTATGGAGGCGGCAGAAAGCAAGATATGTGTTTTGGTATATCAACTTGAATTTTAAACATCAAAATATTATGTAGACAATGGTGAGAAATGAATCAGGAGATATTCTCCTACTGAACTCACTGGGTATGATAATAGCTTCAGTCAGACTGTAATCTGCATATTGACAATGTTTTCTTTGGCTCCTGCACATTTTATATTGATATCAGCCATGTTAATGCAACACCTGTAACTAAAGGAATGGAAAGAGGTCTTATTCAGATGAGAACAATTTAACACATAGATTAAAATATGTCGGGGGAGATCAATAACATGAACTTGCTGCAATGGACTGCAACTGATAAATACTTCCCAAGGGCTTATAGGAAGCAGCCTAAAAACATTTAAGAGACAAGGTTATCAGTATGTCAACTAGAGATATTTGACAATGTGTACCTTAGTATGAAAATTCTAAAGTTTTTCTCATTTAATTGCACATGTTGTCCTATATTTTCTTATACTGTCCAGTTACTGGTCTTGCTGTGTAAAAAGCAAGATGAGTGCAGGGCCAGCCGTCAAGAAATCTTACTGATTTGTATCTTCTGTGCATTTTAAAAGCATTTTTTAGCTTTGTGCAATATACTGTTGTACATGACATAAATTAAATAAAAATCCAGCATTTTTAAGATTGTAAAATCCAAACAAAAAATCCAGCATTTTTAAACCCTGCATTTAGAGAAACTTAGTATTTGCAAACTAAGAAAACACAATATGGAGAGATTTGGATAACAAGTTGCAATGTCTGCTACAAAGGATAAAAAGCTTTCATAATCTACATGTTCAAATATTTGCACCACTTAAAAGAATCAGAATTATAAATAGACCAATTAAAAACAGTAAACAATCCCCAAAAAATGAATTTCAGCCTCCAAGACAGGATTTTTTAAATTACATCAGGCAAATATGAGTATACAAAATAGAAATTCAGAAGTTAAGTTACAGCCACTCCTTAGCCCGTGTAGTTACACTTACCTCTGAGGCTGATGAAGTCAGGTGACTTCTGACCTCATTGAGAGTACTGACATTTCAGAGGAGAATACTGCACCATGTGACTATCTAGATGGGGAGGACTGATTTGTCAGTGAATATATCAGGTCAACATTTTTCAGTTTTCCAATATTGAGATAGGTACTAAATATATTTTTTATTCTTTTGCAGATATTTTCTGCTGAATGTAGCAACAGAGTTAATGTCTGACCCTAATCTTATGAAGTGTTTTGCAGATAATCCTTCTGCAAAAAGAACCTGTCATTTCAGTACTTACTTGTAATATCTCTCATTTGCTAAACCTCTGAATCTTAAGGTGTAAGACTGCTGACGAATGCAAGCAGCCACCTTTCTTAATATTATAATGGTCTCTCCATGGCTTTTCAGTGTAGCAGTGCAACTGGTTTTGAAATGGATAGAGTGGCTGTTCATAACCCAGTATGACATCCTTCCATCAGTGGCCATTAGCAGATGCTTTCTCAAGAAAAAGAAATCGCACACTTAAGTGGAGAAAAAGAAGTGTCCTAGTTACCAGCTGTGTGCTTTTAAGGGTGATTATAAGTATCCAGAATTGGTATTATTGTAATAAGTCTTTCATGACACAAAGTGAGTAAGAAGGATCAAAGGGTGTGAGATGAATTCTTTTTGCTCACAGTATTTTATCACTCATCTGCAGTGATGATACACAGACAGAAATTACTGGTGAATAAAATTTTGAAAGTCAATATTAAAACCACTGAGAAAGACTGTAGGATAAGATTATCAAGGAACTTGAAGATAACATAAAAACCAGCATGAAAAGGCATGCTTTTAAAACATCACTGGAGCAGTACATGTATCTTTGAAACCAAATGCAGAAGCAAGTTGCATTACAAGAAATATTCACAACCATATCTGAAGTTATAAAACCATGTTGGATTTTTACTTTTATAACCCTTGACTAAATTGCTCCATTATTGTTGCCAATTTTTATTTTCTCCCTCATAGTATGCTGTAGCATAAGTGATATTTACTTTGCAGAAATTTTTGTTTGACTAGATAATTATTTTTTCTCCTTGTAACTAGGTTGATTATGTTTTAAGTGCTATAAAGGACTGATAATTTTTGTACTGGGAGAATATCTGCCACAAGTTCAAGTTAAAGAAAAACAGCTGTCATCAACTTCACAGGATAATATTTCCTTCCCAAGTATTTTTTTCCCTGTGGTTATGATATTTTTGTGGTGCACCCTACCTGATTATCTTATCTCTTGCTCTTGTTCAATTCAAAAGTTGCATCTAGTTGACTTCTAAAGACTTGAAGCAGTGTTTCATCTATCTGAAATTTCATTAAAATTAGCTTTGATGAATAGAATCTGGTAGAGTGGTTTTGTCTTTTAACAGCTAAATATCTGCTCAGCGAAAAAAAAAATCAATGACATCAGAATTTGTTTTAACTTGGAAGTGTTTATACTAATTATAACTAGTATCTCACCATTTGAAAAATACAGATGATGTATTTTAAGAACTATTTTTGCTTTTAGATGGATTCCTAAAAAATTATTATTATTCAATGGATTTTTGGTAGGTAATAAATAAATATTTCAGTTAGTGCTCTTTCTTGTTTAGGTTATTTCCTAATCTTCAAATATATGAACTTAATTCTGTGATGCATGCTTTGGAACCCTTTCTTTTTAGAAAGAAAACTATATTTGTATTTCATTAAATTCTGTTCACTGTATAACTGACTGGGAAAGGAAAGTGGAGATCTTACTTGTCAGTCATCATTTATTGAGAACAGCAAATCATCTTGTCAAAAGTTATAGTTAATGGAAAGAGTACATTCAGGCACTATTACCAACAGCTAAAATAATAATATAGTAAGTGCAAAATGCAAGAGTGAACTTAACCAGAGCTCATCATTTAGTCTGCTTCTGCATGTCCGAAATTTGTCATGAAATTGCTGGTAATGTGCATTCTCAAGCACTCCTAATGATGGGGTCAGAGCAGTGTTGCAGCCTCAGAGACAGACTTTGATTTTGGGCTGATACATGTAGGACAAGGCAAGGAACTACAGTGGAGATATGATGCTTGCCAAAGAAAGGATGAAAGCCCTTTGGCCTGATCTGCCTTGAGATAAATATGTTTTTGAAGGCTTTCCCTCAGAGAAATGAAGTGGTTCATGTTGTGTGTCCTTGATGGTACTCTGCCTACACTGAGGTTTCTAGGTCAACATCAGAAAGAAAGATTGAGAAGATGCTGGCTGTAGCTCACCATTGATATTGTGTAGGCTACTCAGCCTCTGCCTCATCCACTGTGTTCTACCAGTCAGCAGGTCAAACTGGACAGCTCATTCCTGTGGCCAGGGGAAAGCAATGATTATCCAATAACCCACACACAGCTTTGCTCAGAAGTGTGCCTACTGCTAACCTACAGTTATGCACCAGTCATAGAACATCCTGTACACAACTGTTTGTAATTCTCCTTGCCAGGGGCAAAGTATTTCTCTGTCACCCAGGAAATGACCCCTGCCAGTACCCTTGAAAGCCAGTAGCCAATTGATCCATTCAACATATATTCTATATTTCACATCCACAGTGGCAATCTCTATTACTATGTACTTTCTGCTGCTTTATAGGGCAAATCAGTCTGTTTCAGTGTTTTTTGTTTTATTGCTTCATGATTTTAGAAGTTACAAAATGAAAGATCCAGTCATACAGACACACTCAGTAGTAAATTAATTTTCCACATCATTTCATTTACCTCCATGGGAAAATTAGGTCTCATAAAGCTCTATGTGCCTATTTGTGTTTTCAGGATTAGGCCCTGAGCAACCTGACAGTATTCTACAGTTACTTTACTGTCTACTTAATGTACTTAATGCACTTAGAGCTGTAAGTCTCTTTGAGTCTTGTATGGAAGAGATCTTGGACAACATTCCATTTTTCATCACACTCCTTTAAAAACATAGAGGGGATATGGTAATAGGACATTTTCTTAGCTTTTTCAATTTACCTGCCTTTTACCCTATGGTTGAATGCCTATATCCACAGGTCAGAAGTTATATTAAGAGTTTTATGAGAAGTATTACAAAGAGTTAAAAAATAAGTGAGGTTTATGTAATTTCAAAACAGTTTTAGGGGTAGAAATATCCACTGTGTAAGAGAGAATCCAGCCTCTTTTCAGCTTTGGAAAAGCAGATGAATTTGGCTGTGAATACATTCCACTACTTATTTTCCCTGGATCTTGAGGGAAATAGTTGGGGTGTGTCAAAGAGTTTGGTAAGGAAGTTGAAAATTCAGGACCATTAATTTGCTGATGTAATAGGCAAACTGTATCTGCTAGTTCCAAATTTCAGAAGAGACCTTTAGGCTGCACCTTAGATACAACTTTACTATGCCATCACAACAATAAACTGAAAATTTGTCAGTCTGAAAATTATTCGTAAAATAAATAATATCTTTGTGCATAAATAAAATAAATCAAAGGCATTATTTACAGGAAAGCATTTTAATGAGTCACAGTAAATTTCAGCATTTGTACTTCAGAGTGGGTAAAATACGCATTAAGAAACACTAGCCCTGGAAACTATTAGACTGTGTTTATTTTTATTATTTTTTATTTTACTCTTAGGTTTGTATCAGGTCACTCAAATGCTTTGTCTTCAAACAGCTAAGAAAATATTTAGCAATATCACACATGCAAGAGAATCTGGAGATTCCATGTATTTATAAATGAAAGGACATATGCTGAAGCCAGTGCACTTACAGTAGTTATACCAGCTAAGGATTTTCCTCAAACTGTTCAAGAGGAAATTAGATTTGAACAAGATTATGATGACAGTATTCATTTTCCTGCATGGCTTATTGCATACTAACACATTAACTAAGAATACAAAGTAGTATAATATTCTAAGAATGACTGTAGCAATCAATATATTTTACAGTTGTCTGGAAAAAAATAATGCAAAGTGAAGCAGAAAGTGAGTGAAAGCTATTATATCAATTCATTCACCTACTAATGAATATATATGGGGATTGCTTGCAGCTATGCTTTATGACAGCAAAAGTATTTACAATAGATTCTCAGGGTTGTCACAAGCTAGTCACAACAAAACTACTGATTTTAGTATTTTTTCATACATTGTAAGCATTATCAGAAGAGGCTCGGTAAAAAAAAAAAAATTACTAAAAATTACATCTCTTTCTTTCACTTATGTGCATATGAGCTATTTCCCTCATACTCTCTTTAAATTAATCTATAAATTGAATTTAAGGAACTCAATTGTATCTCAGAACAGCTCTCAGAAATCACAATATCAAAAGCATTGACCAGAGAGATCAGGAAAACAAAATCTTTATATTTAATTTGAACTTTCTGGAGTCTATTACACTAAGTGTTATAGCAAGATAATGCTAAAATATAGTCACCGATCCAAGAGATCTGCTAAATGTATAGAGAACCCAAACCAAAAAGAACCTTTTGATGTGATAGCACACAGGACACATAGACAAGTGTTGGGCAGTGAGATTTGATAGTGACTTCAGTGAGATTTTTTTCCCATCTGAAGTTTCTCTTAGGCATAAGGATTGGGTTGATGTGCCATTGTGTGCATGGAACTTTTAAGAATCAGAGGACTTGAACCAAAATTATAAAACAAATGAAGCACGAAGAATAAAAAAAAATCTGACTAAGTTTTGGAAAAAATATTACTGTGAAAAAAAATTTCCAATCCTGACTGAACTTATCTAAAAGCAGAAGAAAGAAAATTCAAATCTCAAATACTATTAGTCCAATACGTTGTAAAAAAATAGTTATTCTGCAAATTTATAAAGTCAAATATTTGTAAGTAGTACCTAAGTACATGAAGATACAATCATTTCTCTTCAAATTGCTACATTCGTCTTGTTACCAAACCACACCTGATTACTATTCTGTTGTAGGCATGGGATCCAACAAACACTTCAAGCATGAAGCATGTGTTTAACATTAAAAACTTTGGCTACTCTAAAACTGTAACAAATGTTTACCTGTCTCCTTGGATCTGGAGTAATAAAAAAATGAACTTAGGTTTTTAAAAATTATTTCCTTCCCCCTCCATCATTATGATATCAGTAATTTTTATGAATTCCATGAGCAGCATTTAAAAGATTGGAAGGAAGAGTATTTTAGAGGAAAAAAGGAAAAATAAAGTGCCAAGAAAGCAGGCAAAGTTGTTCAGAATTATTTCTATGATGAATTAAATCTTATGTCACCATTCACTAAAACAGTGATTACATTTATTTTAAATATATATTATAATATTAAATTTAAATATGATAGTTACTTGAACAAAATTCAATTTTTTCTCACCAATATGATTAGAAACTAATTTTGCTATAACAACATTTTTTTCTTTTAGGTTTTTTCCCTTGCCTAGAGTAGTGGTGACCTACATGCAGTCAGTGTTCTCACCTCCTGGCCTAAGCCAGTGAGCTCCCTGTTTTGGTTCATTCATTGTCTCTGGTACTTCATGGAGTCACTGTGGTTATTGAGTAGAGGACAGGATTTGTATTGTCTGTTGTGGTAATAGCATTGAAAACCTGTCTTTGTCAAATCAGTTAAATCAATCTTTTCTATTGTTTAGCAAAGATGATAATGAATCAGCTTAAATCAGTACTGTTGTGTCTATATCATGAAACTACAGCTTCAGGTTTAATCAGGTAAATTTTTTCAGAGCTCAAAGTTTCTAATTCTATCAACTTCTAGGCGTTACCTCATCCTGTAAATCCTGAAGAAAAGTCTCTGTAGAGGCTTAATTTAGGGGCTGGGAGATAGATGAAGATAAGCAGGAAAATGCATATCTGTTGGTTTCCCAAATCCATAGGCGTTGAAAGCCTCAGTTCTCCAAGACAGTTTTAAGCAGGTTTCCCATCCTCCCATAGGAAGGGTGTGGGTTTTCCTAGTTCAGTGGCATTGTCTGTGTGCTACAGACAATGCATACTGTGGTTTGGGCAGCCAGGTTGCTCCCTTCATGTAGTGGCAATGGACATTTTGAGAGGTCAGACCAATCTGTTCAGGTGTGAGCAGAGATTCAGTGTTTCCTCTTTCCAAATAAGTGTGCCATGTATTCAACATAGAGACAACCCAGAGCAAGTAGGCTTTGCAATTAGGTATTTCAGTTTAAAACTCCAGATTAGATTAATCTGCTGGAAAATAATTCAAATTGTCATGGAAAAGTTAGATGTGCAACGAAAGGATTATCTTGTGCATCATCTAAATTTAAATGAAGTGCTAGAAATAAAAAAAAAAAAAAAGTTTTATTTCTTAAACTTGGATATTCAGTACTTGTTCTGTATTCAGCGTAGGACAGTTTCTGGAACCATTCTCAAGGACAGGCAGGCATTTGCTGACTGCACTGAGGTGACTCATGCAATACCGCACCAAAGTTTTACATTAGTAAGTACAAGTGGTGGCCCATGGACATCTGTAAGCTGTAAGGAAGTCAGTTCTCAAAAAAACAAGAGTATTTTCCATTTTTTCATTCCCAAACCAAGCCCAAATGTATTGAAGAGGCCAATGAAGAATAAATGTCACCCAGATGACATGTAGCTGGACTGATTAGTGCTTAGGGGGCCAATATCAAGAACTCCTTCATAAAAGTCACTAAAGTTCATCTGCATAATGTAGGATTTCTCCCCTCATGTAATCTCACTTTCTGTGTAGCTCCTGCCTCCAGCATTACGATGTTTCTGTTGAATGCAGACTATCAAAACACTAAAAATCCATGTTTGGTGTGTAATTTGACCCAATGTGTGATTTGGTCTGTTATTTAGCCCAAATACACCCTGATGTTTCATATTATTAATTGTTGTTCTGTGATTCTCAATGATAAAAAATCACATTGGGAAAAGAAAAACACATATCTTTTTCTGTTTGAGACCTTGGAATAACTACAGCAATCTATCCAATAGTATTTTGATGACAACCTACACTGCCAAAGTTGGACTAGGTAGTTATATTTTAATCATATATTTTAGGTTTTTTTTGGTGTGAAACTTAAAGAATCTTTTTTTTTTTCAAATTTGCTTTACAAAATGTATTGAAAGTAGAAAGTAATGAGGGCATTTAGAAAGACAGTAAATGTGTTCTCCATGTTGATTCAATCATCTGAAGTTGAGAGATGTGGAGTGGTGGTTTAATTCCAATAGGCAGCAAAGCACACAGAGCTGCTCAATTCTGCTGCTTGAGCAAGCAAGAAACCTCAGACGTTCTTCCACCGTTTCCCATGGGCAGGCAGGTGTCCAGGCATCTACAGGAAAACAGGGCTTCATCATTATTGGTTTCTTGGCAAGACAAATGTAATCACTCTGAATTTCCCCACCCATCCTCCCTCCTGCTCCCCCAGCATTATATGATGAGCATGACATGATATGATTTGCAATATCCCTCAGATCAGTTGTGGTCAGCTGTCCTGGCTGTGGCCCTCCCAAATTCCTGTGCATCCCCAGCCTCCTCAGCAGTGTTGTGGGGTGAGAAGGCCTTGCTGCTGTGTAAGCACTGCTCAGCTCAAATATCCCTAACTGATCAACACTGTTTCAACAATTCTGGAAGAAGGAAGTCCATTCCACTAAAACCAGTGCACTAGTTCATCATCCTCTTTTACGAAAAGTCAATGCTCTGCTGCCTCAGTATGCCTATCTGTTAAAAAAGTTGATAACATTTATTCTGTAGTTAATGATGAATTAGTAAATAAAATTTAAAAATACTTAGAACAAAGAAGAAGTTATAATAGTGTAATTAATGAAATACAGTGTTATGTGTCCAGAAAAGCAGCTGTATTTGAAATTTCAGTAGTGTGTAAATGAAAAATGTCAGCAAAAAAGTTAAGTTAGTGTTAAGAAATTGGGAAAGAAATGTTTCTACTGTTTTGGTTACTTAATTGAGAAGTTTTATTAAATGTACTACAATTTAGCTGACTTCACTCTGTTTTGACTATAGTCTGTTGTTTAAAATCACAAGTGCCAGTTTCTGCTCACTACAATAATTAGCAGGAAAAGCAGATAGGAAAAGTGAAGAGGAAAAGCTATGTCTGGAATACACTACATGGAAATGCCTGACAAGTCAGATTGTAATCTGGTGCAACTTCGATAACTCAGAAATAACAATAAATGAAGTAGGTATAGCTTAACTGTATAACAAAGCAAATTACATTACATTTGGTAGTCTCAGTGTAGTTTTAGATGTCACTACTGATCTAAACATATCAATGTAAAAACTGGATAAGTCATAGCAACATAATATCTGTAGGTCAGCAGAACAGGAAGCTATTGTAAGAGAGAAATCCAACTGTAGAGAATTATACTTCCATTTACTAGAGAAGAAATTATTGGGAGGATTCTGTTTGAAAGCGAAAACTTTGTGAGGCTTTTCTTTCAAGTTTTACACATCTTGCATTTTTCCTCATTTGAAAAACTCGGTTTACCAAAATTTTTTGTCACTCAAACTGACTTTTGTGTTTTGTTTGCACAGATCAGAACAGTGGGATGGGATGCTCTGTTTGGACCCTCTGTGTTTTTTTATTTTATTCAAAGAACCACCTGTTCCTTCATGAATTAAAAATTCAATCTAGTTAATTTCTATATTAAACAAATTTTAAAAGAAACTATAAGCTATTCATAACCATTCCCACTTCTATGCATTTACTATGGAGGTGAGGAGTGGAAAGACTTTTGCCATCTTGTGTAAGTCTACGTTAACTGAAAGTTATTATTTTTCACATTAAACAATCAGAGCTGGAAAAGACAATATATGTTGGTTTATACAATATATACATCACTAAAATGGCATATGGAAGGTTACTATGCAGATTTCATGGTGAACAGAACTTGAAAGTCCTGTATATATTTCAGTATTTATTTTATATAAATGCTTTTTCTTTGGAGAATTTTTTGTAAATCATCCAAGAGGACATGTAAATCTAAACTTCTGGCCAAGTTTATTGAATATATTTCCCAATCAGTGTCTCTTCTGAGGATACTTACTACGTAGTTTTTTAACATGATTTGTCATACTCAAAATACAGCTGACAAGGAAGACATTTCATGGGAATAATTGGGTTAGGTCAACCCATTTTTCTTTTCATTGTGTACACTAGGTAGTTATTCTGTAGTATACTAAGTAGCACAGGTTTTTGTCTGCCATCTGATGTCTGCAGAAGATTGGAAGATAAGAAAGTGGAACTCCTCCTCCAAAAAGCCATTTTCATTTTTCATTCATTCTCAAATTAACAAAAAGGTATAGAAAATCTCTAAAAGTACCTTTCATCAGTGAGACTGTGGCAGTTTTGTCCACGTAAGCTTGCCTAAAGTTTCAAGATACATATATAATGCTGTCATTATTTCTAGAACAAAACTTTAGTGATTAAAATTGCTTCTCCTACCAATTCAGAACTTTCTTTGTGTAGGTAATCAACAAAATACTGGCTGTTTGGACATGCTCCCATTGCTACATTTTTTTGACATGGAAATGTGAATAACTGTGTACATTTATTAAAGAAAAAAAAGAACTCTCTGTAATAGTCAAGTTTTATTTTGGTGACTTTCCTAGGTGTTGATCCCATACTTTATAGGCTTGAAATGTTAGTCAAAAAAAATATGTATTTTGAAGGACTAATTGTAAGTGTTAGATAATTCAACATTTTAGAAAGAAACAACCTGGAAGCAAAATATTATGCCATAGCTGGAAATCAGTAAACATTTACTGTTCCCATTTGACAGTGATTCAAAAAGGATCTTTCCAGTCTCTAGAGACAGCAAGGAAGCCAAATGTTTTCACTGTTTCCAGGGACTAGAGCCCTGAACTGTTTATTTTTATTTTTAAAGAATAATGTCAAACTCTGTGCTTGGTTCAAGTTAGAAGAACTAAGTTCCTGCCTGTCTCATGATACAAATGGTTATTATAATGTTAACTTGAGCAAAGTTATTTTCCCCTCCTCTTGAAGCTGTGAATAAAGGATTCATTAATGTGTCTTTCTTTCACTGATTTGGTTTCTTGTTCTCTTCCATATTAAGAGTAATTACTTTCCCACAACCTGACCTCTTTTGATGAGGACTACTGTTTTCCAAATGTAAATGATTATTGATTTGCCAAAACCTGTCTAATTTAGAAGTCTAAGAGTGTTGCACAGCTGGGAAGAAATTCCAAAACTGGCCAGGTCATTCATACTGCTCTTGGCAGTCACAAATGCAAAGCATAGACTGATTTTTGAACTTGTTTTCCAGTCATTTTTATTTTCATGTTTCTGCATGGGTATAATGCTAGGTATCAATTACAAATATATTTAAAATTTAGAGTATAGATTTCTATTACAATATTAACCATCCGCAGTACCTTTTCATGTTCAAAATCTCACAGCAACAAATTAGTATTTGTGGTTTTCCCAGATTGGTGGACTTGCATGTTATTTTGAGAGAGATTCCTATATTAGTGGCTTCATTGATACCATTATGAATATTTTTGAAGGAAGAATAAAGTACTGCTTTGAATGAGTAAATGTGTTACAGTTTCTTCATCTCTGGTTGTAAATTTAAAAGTTGAAATGTGTTCACTATTCTATTGCATAGCAATGAACCCTTGGAATAGCACAGTTAGCTCAATGTGCCTCTTGGAAATATAAAACTTTCATTTTCAAGTAACTGATGGTATCAGAATATGGTCACTATGGAATTAAAAATACTCTGATCTGATGTTCTATGATTATAATCTATTCTAAGATCATAAGATGATAAGACAGATCTATGGAATTTTCTAATTCTAGTGTTATAGTATCCATGCCTTTTTAAAACTCTGTAATGATCACACCACATACCACAGGTCCTAGGAATGTTGTGGACAAAATTATGGAAACTTATGAATCCCTCTTTCAAGAGTGATTTAGAGGAGGCAATAACTGATATGTACATAAATGAAGACATTTCAATACACATTTTGGAGGATATTCATGAGCAGCTGTTTATGCCCTTCCTCTTTTAGGATTTGGCAGTTGGCTTTAAAAATAGTTAGGCGCCTGATTATGTTCTAAACATCTAACATGTCTGAAATGGTGTCCTTCAAAACCTGCCCATGAAAAACCAGTGAAGCCAGGATTCAAAGGATAGATTAATCCTCAGTCTTGGTTAGAAATCAATAAATATACACTTTGACACACGATGTGGCATTTTTCTTTCTTCTTGATTTCTTATCCTTCAGAGATGAATCTATAAACCTCATTTAGCATTGAAACTAGTTCAAAAGGAATGTGGTTATTGTAATGTTCGAGACATCACAAAGTTCTCAAATTATGCTGAGTGGGTTTCATTACAGGGACCTTGGTGCCTTGCTCTCATGTAGAAGGAATTAATAAGTCTTAGCATGCTGGCTCATAGGAAATGTGATTAAACTGAGAGAACTGGAAAATAAAAAAGTTAAATTCTAGCTTTCTTCTGGACCTGAGCAGCTATTTCAATTCAGTGTCCCATTAAAATGAGATTCACAGCTTCAGAAAAAAACCACATTCATGTTTCATTGTACTACATAACTGTAACTGCATAGCAGCTCAGTTATTGGGCATCAAGAAAGAAAATTATTCTTTATTAGAAGGCTTTCTTTCTCTCTTCCTGTTGACAGTTAGCATGGCATAAGGAATATATAGTTTCATTCAGAGGCAAGTGAGAAGTCCTAAAACCTTAGTTATGGGTTTAGAATGATCAGCTTGCAAAAAGACTCCTAGTTTACATAGATGCTAGTAACTGGAAATGGCCTGGGTATGCCTCAGGCAGACTTATGAATATGTATGTATACAAGTGCCTTTGAGGTCCAAATATCTATTCCCAGAACTTCTTATGATTTTTACATTATAGAAGAATGAAATGATTAAAAAAAAAAAAAAGGAGCAAGAGAGAAAAAACAAAAACAAACAAAGAAACCACAACAAAATGAAAAATAAACACCACAGTGGTTGAATTCATCTGTCAGGGTTGACCAGTCTTACAAAAGTACTGCAAATCCAGCTTTTCATGGGGCTTATACATAACAGCACACAGGTTAGGATCATTCCTTCTATCTTTAGAGATCTCCAACATAGATGTCAATATCTGTTCTCACAAGTGCAGGCCTTCACTGTAAGAACTGAAAAAACTTTTAGAATGAAATTAATCTGATCCATGTTAGATTACACAATGAGGAAGAGCTGTGTTACAAAGTACCTCTTTTTCTCCACTATCACAGGGAGGTTTTAAAATGAGCTTGGACGTGAGCATCCTTTTCTGGTTCTTTGAAGGAACCTTAGAAGGAAAATTAGCTGTTATAACTTCAGATCAAATTCAACAATACCCTGGTGGCAAGCACACCTATAGATTCTTCAGTGCATCAACTGCAAAAAAACTGCTCTCAAGAATTAACTTGGTACCTGCTTGTTTTCCACAGCTGCTCCAAATCTACCTGGCTGGCTAGATTGGACACACAGGACTTCTCATCTGTGTCTTTTTCTGGTTGAGTCTACTTAATCACAATTAGCTATGTTCACAAAGACCTAATATTTTAAAGAATTTAGGCTAGTAAACCTGACTTTGACAGTAACTAGACTATAGAGAATTCAGACTCCTTAATTAACTGACCACAAGAACAATTCTGAAAAATCAGAAAGTGAGTAATGACAAGCAGCTGGGTCTTGTAACTGAGGGTATCTGAATCTGAAAAATGACTGGCCAGATGCCAAGCTAGTTTTTTTCCTTAGCTACCCATGTAATTTTTCACTGTCTTCTTTTTCATCTCTTGGGCAGGTGACTGCCCATCAGCTTGTCTCTGAAAAGATTTCCAGTGCAAAGTCTATTCATGCACAAGGCTGAATATTAGCAGTGATGGGAAGAATCAAGCATTTTAGGTATTGCAGGAATTAACCTTCAGTAACTGCCTATCTTCAAACCACTGGCCTTGGATATAATCTTGCTTGTGCAATACGATGTACCAATAATTTCACTTTTCTGTGATAACCTGGTGAACCAATGGATTTTTCAGGTATGGTTTGCTAGGCTTAAAAACAACATTTTTGAATATAACATTGATGTAAAAAACCATACTTTGTTAATGTTTGAATTACTCATAGTTTGACATTACCAATATGTTACTATATCTGCAAACTTATGTGTTGTGAAAGTAAAAGTGAAATATACAGTTTAATTTTTCAGGCTCAGTTTGTCAAGAAAACAAGCAAGTTATGCTCAATCCATATATTATTGCATCCCACATCAGAAGTAACCTGACAGAAAGCTGTGCTTGTGTACTGTACTGAGTCTGGGTATGTGAAAAGATAAAATAATTGCTCTGGGGAGTACAGAACATGTTCAAAAGCTTAATTCATTAGTATTACAATTACCATACAAGAATGTCAGCAGAGGCAGGAGTAACTACCACTATTAAATTTTGTACGTTTCAGAACTGAGCATAACATGACAAGGGGAGAGATAAGACTATATGACAATTTATTTCACTTTAGGTCTGTGACTACACAGAAACTTATTTTAGATACCTCACACTGTATGTCCAGTTGTCTTTTATTGTATTCACTGTATTATTGTAGCTTTATTATGACTGAACAGATCAAGTTTGAATTAATATGTTCCCCAGAAATCCGTACTATTTTCTTGAATATAGGTCACCACAGTTCACCTTAGCTTCTAATGTAAGCTGTTTTGGCATGTGGTTATTTGTACCCATGAAGCAAAACCCCAGGACACTACACCAAGAAAATAAATTAATTTCCCTAAATCTGTTTTAACCAAACAGATTTACAGTCACATTTCTTGGTGAACAGCTTATATATTCTACACTAAAGATGAAAACCAGGTTTTGTGCTTGACTACCTGATTATGCTGAAAATGACAGACATTTAGCAATAAGTTTGTAAGGCTCTAAATCACTAAAGTTCCACCTTGATTTTGGAGCAATTTTCCTGGTTTTTTTTCCTCTCCTCTTGCATGAGTACGAAAATCATCATATTTCTTGTACACATTCAAAGAAGGACAACACAATATTTTTTATACAGTGACTGGTTGTCTTGAAATACCAAGTGAGGTGAGAGGTGGTGTTACTCCACATCAGAGATATGGGTCAGCTCCCTGTTAGACACCAATCTGATTGCTGTGATGAGGTTCAGCTCTTCAACCCTTGTGTGCCCTAAGCCTTCTCTGCTGAAAAAACATCCTGGGTGCTGTTTTTAGCTTTGGACCTGTAGGAGCACACTAGAAATACAAATCTTGGTTCTTGTTCTATGTGTGAGAATTTCAATCCAATTGTCTGATCATGAGAGTAATGTTGTCTGAAGTAGATCCTATTTTGCTTCAGCAGCCACATATACTTCAGTTCTCCTGTGTCAACAAGGATCTCCCTCTTCTGGCTCACTACTCGTATCCTTTTGAGGACATCCAATATATTTTATATTTGTTTAGTACCTAGACTTTGTAGATGTTTTTATAAAAGTTTTTTTTTTTTTTGTCTGCTTATTTGAAACTACAGATAGAAATAAAATTAGGGAAACAAAGCTTAGATATAATTTTAGCTTCAGTTTCAATACTATTCCCTAATTATTCATGTTCAGGATCATTACATATGGGGGAATTATGGGCCCTTCTTTAAGGTCCATGGATTGTGAATGTTATGTTGTTGCTGCAGTTACAGACAGAAAATCCAAAAGGGGTATGAAGACCTAAAGTTTGTATTCTCACAAAAGACACAAGAGAAAAAACAGAACACAAACACCAGCAACAAAAAACCCAACCAACCAAAAAAGTAGACTGTAACCAAAATACTAAATACCCAAATAAATGGAAAATAATGGCCTTTGAGGAAGGAAGGATATTAAACTTAGATAAGTACAGAGAAGAACATTTCTTTGTCATAGTACAGTGTCCCTTGAGTACTTGTTTTTTCCCAACATATTGTGAAAGAAGGGAACTCCCTTTCTACACTCAACATTGCTTTATGTGACACAAGCTTATTTTTTTATTATATTTGATTAATATTTACCAGACTATAAGTTATTTCTCTTTTACGTGATTCTTTGTTAGAATTTTTTTTCCCCTTGCAGGTATTGTAAGGGGTTAAAAGAGAATTATTGTTTTCTCTAACAGTACTGAAGTGTTTCTCAAGGGTAAAATACTAAGTGCCAAGAGGTTAGTTCCACTGAGAGTCAACTGGGAGAGCAAAATCATATTTCAGTATTGCTGCTGTTATCTTTTAGTCGTATATGATATCAACTGGGCTGGACTGATTACGCTCAATTGGAAAAGAGGAAAAGGTTCAGCTGATGTTGCCCTATCCTGATGACATGAGATAACACTCTGAAAATGTGCAGTATGTTCTGATAAGAGAAAAAAAACAAGGGTAACCTTTCACATTTGTCCCCTTGGGAGTCCAATGACTATTATACTGGAATACCAGATTTAGCTGATAATGGTACTTACCTATTTATATCTTTCTTCAGAAGGAATATTTTACCAACACTCTTGGGAGCAGAGATACCCCTTTACTGATAAATAGAAAAGAAAAATAGCAGCTATTAACATTTGTATAACTGAATGGTCCAGAGATCAACACAGTGTTTTCAGATTTCATATAAAGAAATAACAGTGCTGGCAGCAGGCACCCCTTTTTTCTCATGTCTCTTGAAATTCAGTCTTCCTCTGAAATTCAAGGAATTATCAATTTGTATTCCAGTGCTATGACTGCAGATTCCTCTCTGTAGAGGTGAATGGATTCACCAGAAACAGGGAATTCTTTGTATACTGTTCTCCTTTTGAAAAAAATTCTAGAACTTGGCTCCTTTTCTGCATGCATATATTGACTTTGAAAGAAAAAACATGCCTGCTTGATATTTTTTCAGATGTGGAGCCAACTGGGATCTTTCTGGCTATGGATCTGTAAAATGATTTGATTTTTTTTCTGAATTTTACTCTAGAGATTTGCGAGTTGGTTATCAGGAGTGCTGTGGACATCATCAGATGGTTTATGACTGGGTTATGTTTGTTTTGGGCTCCAAACTGACAGAATTAGACTAAAGAAAATAGAATAAGTTTTCTAGTAGTTCAGATATTTCCTAGAAAGACATGTGTTGAGCTGAGAAGTTTTCTAAAAACATGTGGATCATCTTACTTTTAAAGCCTGGATATATCTAAAAAGACCCTGCCTGATTCTGACCTCAGGAGCAAAGTTGCAGTTTTCAGTTAAATAACAGGGACAGAAACAAGTCTTCCAACCTGAAAATAATATGCTAAATCTTTTGAACACTCTCCTGATATTAATGTAATATCAAGGAAGAGCACTCAACAGTTAGAACAGGATTGTATTCTGTGCTGCAAATGTACACAGGAAGGCATGAATTTACTGTCTTCAATTTTTGATTAATGTGAGTTATGAGAGAGAAAAATGCATTGCAGTGGAAAGGTTTTAGGGAATTTAACAGAATTAAGATTTGTTTAGTTAGCCATTAAAATGTAAATAAACATCTAATAGAAGTGCCATTTTCCTGGTTTAAGGCAAATTTTTGAGAGAATCCCTGGATGGGATCCCTCTGGAGAAGCAAATTCAAATAGCCCCAACCGGTCTAGGAAAAGAACTTCCTCAGAGAAAAGTGGAAAAAGCTATTTATTTAACAAATAAAGTGCTCACAAGCATAAGGAATGAATAATATGGACCAACACAACCTGCCATTGTTCTGAAGTGAGATGTAAATTCAGGAAGTCCTTGCCGTGGGTAGCTCAGCTCGCTCAGTCTCTTATCAGTCCCTCTGGAGGCCCAGGCCCCGGTGGGCTGCAGGTGCCAGCTCCCAGAGCTCCTCGGGGGTTTTCAGTCTGGAGCAGGTTTAAAGAGTCCCAAGGAAAAAAAAAAAACAGTCCAGAGAGCTTATCTGCCTCAGCTAGCTAAAACTAACTAAGAGTAAAGTAGGTGTCCATGCTGCCTGCTGTCCATGCTCAGACGAGCACAGGCCAGGAGCAGCAATGCAGAGGAGGGAATGCTGTTTTCAAAACAAACTCCACATATGTTCTTTCTCCCCCATCACTCTCAGAACAAGGCTCACAGCAGTGAGCCCCCCCTCTCCAGATCCCACTTCATAAGTCTCTTCTTCATGCTTCTCAAGGTTGCTCCTTCACGATAATCCTCCCCTTACTAGCTAACCCCCTCTTATTTCACTCATCCTTGGGATATAGCTGTTACTCACTGGGGGCAAGGCTGTATTGGGTAATTAACACAGCTGTTACTTATCTGGGGTTTCCTAGGCTTAAAGGTACAGAACCTAACATACAGCATAACCAGAACAGACAACTGGGGATACAAGCATCAGAAAGTCACCGCAGGAGAGCCATTAACTGCCGATGACTACTGAAATATGAACAGTCATTTTAGATGGAGATTGTGAGCTAGTGGATAACCTTTCCTTTACAGCAAAGTCATTTTAGTGCCTTTGAAAAGACAATACACATATATAGTTGGTTGGAGTTCCATGTATGACTTTGCAACTGTCAGACTAAATATTAAAAAGCAAGGAAGTAAAGTGATTTTCTGACATAGAGTTTAAAAGCCAAAGATTTTGCATCTTATTTTTTCAGCTTAGTAGTGAATCCTGAGCGATTGATTGACTTAGCAAAGTATCCTCCAAAGTAGCTAGTGGTTATGTTTTGCAGCACTTAGAATGTAGAAATCTTTATGTAATTTCTGTTGAGTCAATGTAATTTCATTTTTCTTTTGTGCAATTCTACTTTAAAAAATTCATTTTTATAATAAGAGGTGCAGGAGTTGTAAGAGAAAAATGAAAAACCCATAAAGAAAATATAAGCTTTGTCTCGATTATTTTTAAATTTTCTGAAAAGCTTTGGTTATCCTCAATGAGTTTAACTGAGCCATAGCCTCAAATTTTTGAGCTGAAAACAATCTGGATGTTTCATCCAGTAAATCATTTACACACAGTTTTCCTGTTCTCTATTCCCACAAGCATGCTTGATCTCACCTGTTCAGTGAAGTCATTAGACTGCAGCACCTCTCTGGGTAATTTATTCTATTATTCAGCTGTGTTCACTGTAAAAAAAACACTTCCTGATAGTTAATCTAAATTTTAAATTGCAAGCCTTTTTTCTTTGTTTCATGGCTCTGAATCTCTACAAGTAGGTTTCTGCTTGTTATTGACTAGATTATTTTTTTAAAAAAATGTATTTTTTAAATTAATAGATCTCATTGTATATTAGTTATAAGCAGCCTTTCCTGTTTCATTTGAACTTACCATGATGACCCCTAGAACCTTCTTTAAAGGCCTTGACACATTCCATATCTTTTAGAGGAAAGAAAGAAATAGCAGTGGCTTATTAATAAATATTATGACAGCCCAAGAGCATCCTCTGGCAAAGACATCTCAAGGAGAAAGGACTTTAGATGTTGACAAGCAGGTATTGGAAATGACTGGGAGTTACAATATGGGAACAGGCTAAGGACATAAGGAATAAAATGATTCAGGCAATAAATATAGGAATGGCCACAGCCGTTTACTCCCACAAACAAACAAATAAACAAACAAAAAGTACACAGTTCGTTAAAATAACCATAAGCTAAAAAAGTCCTAATACTGTTTTCTAGTGGATAGTGAGGACATTTTGTCCATTAGCAAGAATGCATTAGATCTTTGTTATTATTTTCTAAATAATGTGACTTTCTCTGAAACATTTTTGATGACATTCCTAGTACTTCTATTCCATTTTCATATAGAAATTTATTTTTATTTTTCCTTTAAACATTTTTATATTAATGTCTTTACTTTTTAAAATACCCTTTGTTGGATATAATCTATCTAAATTATATTCCTCCTCTGTTTTATCTTTTCAGGGATTAACACAATTTATATTTTTCCTAGATGTTCACACTTCAAATTTTTAAGGTGGTTGTTTTGGGGTTTTTTGTTCTGTTTTGTTTTGTTTTGTTTTGTTTTGTTTTGTTTTTTCTGTAGGAATTGTTAAAAGCAACTGCTCATAGCAATTTTATTTTGACATGGCCATCACCTTTAGAATTTTGGTGATTAACATGACAGATACTTAATGGATCCAAAAACCCTTCCGCTTTTATGCCTTACAACATCTCTACCTGAAATTAATATATTTTTACTTGAAATTAATATTTCTTTCTCTGCACTTTTCTCTCATAATTGTTGTTGCTGTTGTTGTTAATTTAAGCCAGAAGAAAAGTAGTAGTGAATAATATAGACATTTTAGTTCAGGTAGCAACATATGCGGGGAAAGTAATTTTACCCACTTCAGGAGTTTACTGTTCTAATGCCTTTGAGAGGCAAGAGTAAGAATATTCTTTCTTAGGCACCATATGACAAGGAGAAAATAATGCTATAATAAGGCCTGTTCTGCTATCCATCCTTGTAAAGCTTAGTGGTGGTTTCTGTGTGGTTTTAAATGATTCTAAAGCATATTTATAGCCTGGCACAAAGCCATGCTGTGTTCAGTGCCTTCTTATCAGACCTCTGGTGAGTCAGACAGGACACAATTACTGAGCTGAGTGCCAAGGTTCTGTTGTCTTTTCTGAACTGTGCAGCCATTCTTCTCAAGGGTAAAAGCTCAGCAGAATTACCAATAGAAATTACTTCCACACACAGACACATTGCAGGAAGCTGCATTTAGAGAAAGAGAAAGGGGACAGTAGGTTGGGCCCAAAGCCTGAGGCTTTTATAGTCTTGATTTCTACTTTGACTTCTCCGTTGTCTTTGATAAGCCCACAAAACAAAATTTTTGAACATAAGCTCTAATTGCCCCTGCAGTGGAGCTAAAAGAGCAATTCTTAGGACTTCACATTTGCTGAAACCCCTCTTCTTATTCTTTTACTTCCCACTCAGATATTTTCCGCATCTTTCAGTTCTGTGAGCTTTATGGGCTTCAGGTGCACCACATTGTTGTCCTGACTGTCCTCCCATGTAAGAAGCAAGGATTACATGGATTGGAGATTTAGGTGCTATAGTGGTCCCAACGGAAGCTCCTTTTTTGAGTCTCTGAAAATGATATCTGACTGATTTAATTTTTTTTAATGTGATTTTGGGCATAGATTTTTGTTGTTGTTTAAATTTATGGGGGGTCCCCGGGGAGTGCCCCCCGGAGACCCCCGGGGTCTTTTGGGGTCGTGGTGTTCCCGTGCTGGCAGGCAAGGAGACTCAGATGCCGGTGGGGTGCTGATGAGGTGAGGGTTTATTCACTGAGGGAGAGGGAAAGGGGAGGGGGGAGGGGGAAGGGGGGGAGAGGAGAGAGGAGCGTCCGGACGCCTCCAGGGGAAGAGGGGCAAGAGGGGCAGAGCCTTCTGCCTTAGCATTCTTATCACAGAGGTTCAAAGGGGCGCGGTAACATTCTCCAGCCAATGAGGTTACAGATACAGGATACTGCAGGGAGGATACAGACTTGGGATAAACCATACATTTTCCAAGGGTGAGCCAGAGCAAACCATTTCCATAAAATGCAATCCCACAGATTTTTGTATTTTTATTTTAAAATTTACCCACAGCCTGAAACAATTATATCATTAGAAGTCCAAAATAAGAAAAAAGTCAGCAAGTTGAATTTTTGAGCTAATACTAAATTAATAAGCCCATTTAATATGTGTACTGGGACATTTAAATGCTGTTTACTCTCAACTGGTTTTAGAAGCACAGCTGAAGCATTTTAAAGTGATTTTTTTTACCATTACTAGAGTTTAAAAAAAAGATTTAGAACAAAAATAGAAAAATTACATTCTTAGAAGAAAATATTTCTGATTTTGATTGTGGCCTCTCCAGGTAAACAGTTGAGCTAGTCTTCCAAACTAGTTATTTAACATGGTTTCTTTATCCAATAAAATTTTATTGCCCATGTTTTCTGGTTATTTATTTTGTGTAGGAGTATATAAATTAAATCACATAGACTTGAAGGGATTATGAAACAATGTAGTAACTAAGATTTCACTATGGAAAAGTAAATGAATGAAGAGATGATTGAATAATCAGAAACATTTAGTATTCATACAGGAAGAGGTCAAGCAGGAAATCCTAAAAGGAGAAAGGCAAAGTAAGTGGCAGAGTACTGAGATACTACAAAATGTTTCATTATCAGAGCATTGTTTTATAGAGCCTTACCATTATTCTGGAATATCTTAAAAAATATTACAAAGTTTTTAAAATATAGATACTTAGCTATTTTGAGTAAACTTTTATCTAAGGTTAAGTATTATAATACTTTCTTTGTTTCTAAAGTAAAAAATTCTAATCTGATATCAGTTTATTTACTAGTTATAATTTTAATAATAGTAATGAGTAACCCATCAGTCAGGACAATAAACAAGGTCAATACTGAGAATATTAACAACTCTGATTAAAAAATACTGTGTGGGTGTGGCTTAGACAGCTTTGATAACAGAAGAAGCTACATTTTGTTTCTGCAGTAATTAGGTCAGTTGCTGAGATTTGCATAGGTATTTATATTAATCTATAAAGTATGGCAGCCACATTACAGTCCTACAGACATAAGGGCAGTAGTGTCCTACTGTCATATCCCTCTTCAACATAAAACTCAAATCTCATTAGCACTGACATAATCAGAATGCCTTTTCCTTTCCCCAGGACTATCTTCAAACTTCTGTTTTATTGATGAAAATTGTAACCAAACCAGTAAAAAAAAAACAGGAGCAAGAAAACTACCCCCAAACTGACCTATATTAATTCTTACGTTCCCATTATCAATCAGTCCTCCAAACCTGCCTCTGCACATAAGACAAGGATCAAAGGCATTGTATAAGGAAAATTGAATTAATAATAAAAAATAAACTGAGAAAGCATGCCCTAGGGATGAACATGGATAGTAAAATAAATAGATTAACACCCCCCATCTCCTCCCCAAAAAATCTAACAGAACAAAAGAACTAATCCCCAAACCCTAAAGGTTACAAGACTCAAATGTCGAAGTTCTAGTTTCAGTAAGAATTAGCTTGCATTACCTAACATAAAATGTAGTGACTGGTTTGTTTGCATTCAAGTAGCTACAATAATGAATTTCAATTCAGTTAACAGAATTCATTATTGCTTCTGTCAAACGGCAGGTTTTGTGGTGAAACAGACTGGCGGAAAAACCCCTGGCATTACCACAAAGGTATTCTCCATTTGGAAGGTCAGAAACTGACATGGTGGAGAGTTTACTGCACTTGAGGATCACCATCTGTTTAAAAACCCCACTGTGAGATACTAAAAGCTCCTGGATGCATACTGGTACATTAAGTGCAAAATGGTGAAGTCTGAATGTTCTCTCAGCTGGGCATGCTGAGATGTAGTCAGTCCTCAGCCCAAAGCAATTCCTTTATGCAGCAAAACTGAGGATGGTGAAAAGATTGGGGAGAAAAGCTTTCATTTATCTCAGTGCTAACCTAAATGACAGCAGTTTCATTAGCCCGTTTAAGTCAGTAAATCGTATTATTATGGCAGTCAAATGGGACAGAATCTGTCAGAAAAGCTGAATTTGATTTCTCAGGCATTTATTTCTGGAAAAAAGGAAACCCACAATACCCTCTGCCATGAGTCCAAGTCTATATGGTGAATTGAAACAGCTTGTTTTAAATTTCCTCTGAAGAGGAATCAACCAGTGGGTCTCTCAATGTACAAGATTTGAAACAGTAATAATTTTAGAATAAATGAAATTTACTTGAAATACTTTTTTTTTTTTTTAATTTAGGAGCTCCTTACAGTATACATCCTTAAAGAAATCATTAATTCTGAGATCTATTTATCCCCTTAGGTGTGCAAGTTTTAAAGCACAGTATCCACACCGTTTGCAATAAACATTTTTTCCAATATACTTCAGTGTCAGTAATGGAAGAAGAGCCAAGCTTCCATATAACCTAATGGAGCTTATCAAATTAAAAGGAGTGTAAGTAACACAGCACAGATTTTGCTCTGTGTTTAAACAAAGTTAAATATTAAATTTTGTATAATTTTCTCTTTTTGACATTTCTTAAAAAACAGGATAGTGTAAGAGGTACTGTTTTACAGAGAAATGACACCTGGTTTGGTGAAACAGAGATACAAATGGGTCCAGCAGTGTGGGAAGGCAAATGCCAAAATACATCTGTTGGCAGCACACCACTGCTTAAGCTACAAGAAGAAGTTAAATTGTTCCATAAGAAGCTTGGGACTGCAGTGAAAGCCAGCACTTATCTCATTGTGTTGTTCTCTTTATTCTCACAGTAGCCTTCCAAGATTAACCATCTCACCCACTCATTTTTCCTGTAGACCAGCATGCAGCTGTTAATTATTTCTACTTGGCAATCTTCTTTTTTTTCCTACTCCTTCTATTTCCTGTGCTATGACCTACTAACAACCTTTTTTCACCCATAGAAGAAAAAAACCCCATCAGTTTGCAGTGGGTTTTTTCTGAACATTAGATATCTTGAGAACAATTTTAATACAGTATTAAAAGCAGGAATAATAATTTTCTGAGTTCCTTACAGAACACTTGAATTAGCCAAGACATTATTTTATTAAATACAATGGTAAAGGAAACAGGCTTCGTATCCTTTCAGTTGGAGACTGTTCTGTGTACCACAGACAACAGGTTCTGTAGAACCTGCAAATTACTACCTTGTCAGCAATTTCCTGTGAATAAAATAATTTTGATCATTCAGCTTTATTTCTTCATTTTTTAATCTGCCTTCTAGTTCTGACTATTTGAGAATTTTTTTTTCACCTTATTCCCTTACTCCCCTCAGTCTTCTTAACCAGATCCCACCTCTTTGACAGCCAATTCAAAAAAGTCAGCCATAGGCATGGCTTCACATTTTACTTTATCCAATAAAGCTGTCAATTTTCAATGAAAAAGGTGATTTTTTTCCTCTGGGTCTCCCATGCAGGCCACCTAATCAATCAAAAAGAACCCAAATATCTATTTATTCACACACACATACGCACATGCACACACACACACACACAGACACACTCTGAACAAGTTCATGCGTACAGAAGATCTGTATATAAACAAGAGGTTGGGAATAAATGTTGTTAGGCCTGAGAGAGCTAAAGAGGGGAATATGATAAGTTATGGTCCTCTCATATAGTCAGATATATTAGATGATGTGTACATTGTTAACATTTCTCATAGTAGCCCATACAGTATTGTTTTTCATTTGTTCCCAAAGAACTGCTAGAAAACTCCAATGTTTTTACTATCATACAATGTGTTCACACAGCATCAGAACTATCTCTTTTTTCCCACTCTGACACCCTGGTAAGTAGAATGGGAGTGGGCAGTGGAGGGGTGACTGCTGGGACAGTTGACACAAACTGGCCAAAGGAATATTCCATGCTGTAGGTTTTCATGATTAAAATAAAACAGAAGGTGGTGGGTGGTGTTGTGGGTTTGCTTCCAAGATTCAGAGAACTGGTAGACATCCATCTGTTGGAGAAAGTGAGTGATTTCCTTTGTTTCATTTTTTTTTTCCTTTTTCCTTCACCTATGCAGTTGGCTTGAAAGAAACTAGTCTAACATTTGAATGGATTTTCCAGTTTAATTTTTCACACAAGAGCTATGACAATAAAAGTGCTTATGCAAGCTTTGAAGCAAGCCATTACTGGAAAAAACCCAAAACAAAACCAAAATTAAGCAGCAAACCAAACAAAAAAACCTCCTGAATATAAACTTTCTTTTATTTGTATTTTCCACAATATTATGATTACTTTGCATTAAATTCATCATGAACTTAATGTGAAATTGGGGTCATCATAGATTTCCAGACTTGAGGTATGACATTTAGTACTTGTTCCAAGGATAAGTTTTAACTGTTATGTTTATGTGAAGTCTCTTGAGCTATCTTAAAAATCAAAGTCCAACCCACAAATTACACTTCCATTTTGTATCCTGAAGGTTTCT
This sequence comes from Prinia subflava, assembly GCF_021018805.1. Taxonomy (NCBI): domain Eukaryota; kingdom Metazoa; phylum Chordata; class Aves; order Passeriformes; family Cisticolidae; genus Prinia; species Prinia subflava. The sequence goes on along the minus strand of NC_086247.1, from coordinate 26,458,354 downwards.
TCTGGACATCTAAAAATAAGACCTTTGAATACTCCACACTGAGTTTGAAATTAAGTGCATCTGCAAAGCAATAGGTAAAACTGGAAATAAGTACTCAAAATCAGGCTTTATGTCCAAATTAATTCCTTTGCAGCTGATGGAACTCCTGCCTTAATTTGTTTGTTACAATATTATTCCTTTGTGGCTCAAAATAGATGGTTCTGTGCACATCCAGTCTTTCTTCAGGCCACTTATTGGATAGCATCACCACATTTTGTATATTGTTGAACCTTATTGTTTTTCAACTACAAACATCAATTCATAAAATCTTGTTCACATCCTGCCCTGGCCCTGCCCTGGCTTGCCAAAATGTATGTAAAAGCAGTCAAAGCTTTAAGCCTGCATCATCTGGTGTGAAAATAAAACACTTTTCCTCACTATGCCTTCAAACAGAGAACTCATAAGAAAGAACATATACAAAGAACAAAAGATTGTTTTATTAAACCTAAAAATAATAAAGTATTCATTAAAAAGTTACGTAATATGTTTTAACCTTCTTATGCCTTGCAAAAAGTAACAGGATATAATATCTGTACTAGACTGTCAATGCAATTGAATCAAAGAGCAGCTTTATGTTAATACACATGTAACAAATAACTTCTAGAATCTGTGCAGACAAAAATACTTGTTTACTACCTTGAAATAAAAATGTAGGTATGTTGCCATGAATTTTCCTGGTTTGCTGAGCGTTCATATTAAAGGAGAAACGTGCAGTTTCTCACGCTGGTGAATTGTAAACACAGGACCATGTTTTGTAAATATTGGCAATGTTATGAATACTTTCTCCAAGACAAGGGGAGGTTGAATGACAGCCTCCTGGACCAATGTGACAGGAGAGGTGGCGATACCCTTCTCCAATCCATGGTCACCTTGCCACAGATATATAATGGAAAAATAAACTAAGGGCAGGGTCTTCTGCCCTGCTGCTCTGTTGCACCCAGATCTGTGTCCCCAGTCTGTGTTCCTGGTTGGGCCTCCACGGTGATAACTGGCGCCTATACGTGGTCAAGTTGCAAGCTAGTGAGGAAAGAAAAAAGAAGAAAGAAAAAAAAAAAATCTGCCTTCTACAGCGGCAAAAAGAAGAAACCCACGATGTTCTCAGAGGAACGATTGATGATGGAACTGCTCCACTCCTTCTTGTTGTCCTGTGACGCTGACTTGACCAGGAAACACGTGAGAGAACTATTTAGCTGGGGAAAGAAACTTGGAATTTTTTATACTGCTGAAAAGGCACTTTATATTGGCCCATGGAGAACCCTGGGAAAAAGCCTTTTCTCTGCCGTCCTTGACGGAAACTCTAAGGCAGGCACTCTTTTACGGGCATGGACAACAGTCTTCCCACTTCTAAAAGAGGCTGGAGAGGACTTTGAAGTTGATTCTGGGTTTTCGACACAGAGCAGAGGCTCCCCTGTGAGCTCCGTCGCTTCTGACGAGGATTGCTCTGATGCAGGGTTAGAGCCGATGCAGGAGACCCCCACCCCCATGTCGGGGGTTGGGCGTGCCCAGCGGGGTTTTTGGAAGCGCGGGGAAGCCTTTTTCGGTCCGCTCCCCGCGCGGTTTGCCGGGCGGGGAGCTGGGGTGCCGAGGGGGCGGAGCGCTCGGCATCGGGTCCCACGCCGAGCGCGGGGGATCGCCCGCGCCGCCCCGGGCCGCCGTGCCGCGGCGACCCCCCCGCTGCCCGCCACCGCTGCGGGGTCCGCCCTGCAGCTGCCGCGCGGAGCCGCGCCGCCTCGGGCCCCCTGCGGGGAGCCGGGGGGGCCGCCGTGCGCCGCCTCCCCGGCCCGCCCCGCCCCGCCGCGACCTGCTCCGCGAAGGATTCGGCAGGCGAGCCCGGCGGGGACGGCCCCTCCTTGCCCCGTCCCCCCGCCGCGCCAAATGCTGTGCGCGGGGTCGCCGCCGCCGGCGGTCCGTGCGGTGCCCGCAGCGGAGCCGCCGCCGCCGCCCACCGCGCCGCGCCCCGCCCCACGCGTCCGGTGCCGGTCCGGCGCCGCGGGGGGAGGGCTGGGCGCAACGCTGCCCGCTGCTGCGGGGCCCCCCGCGCTGGACAGCCCCCCCGCGCCGCCGCGCGGCCCCGCCGCATGCCCCCTCCGTTCAGAGGGGACGGGGCCGAGCGCTGGAGCCGCAGAGCTGCTGCCGGCTCTGGCCCCGGCCACCGACCCATCGGCTGGCCAGGCGGGAGCTGAAAGCTGTGGCCGATCGGCCACGCCCCCCTGCCCAGCGCGACAGTCGCCCCCCCGCTCAGAGAGGAGTCTGAGCGAGTCACTGTCCCCCGCCCACCCCCCCTACGGGGCCGGGTCGGCTGTGGGAGATGATAACGGGGTAAAAGCGTTGTCTGATGTGCACGCTTTCCCTGTCGTGAAATCGGATGAGGCTTTTAGTTCTGCATCCCAGGTGAACCAGGCTGCTGACCTAAGAGAGCTGCTGCCTGAAGATGCAGCTTTGCCCGAGCCAGTTCAGGGACCTGTGGACGTGGTTTCACAGCATCATAGCCATGATGACCCATCATGGGCAGTCCCGCTTCCCTTATCAAGGGACGTGGCAGAAGATAATATAAGCTTCACTGAGGCAATTCAATGGATCAGTGCAGAATTTGAGAATCTGATCTTTCCTTATGTAATAAGAGGTCTTGCAACAATGATGCTTGAACCTCAACAGGTTTTTACCTTTGAAAGAAATTGGAAATTCCTAGCTGGACAAATGGCTGTCGAAAATAGCCACCTGCCTCGAGACGATCCCTTGTTTGGGGTCGGAGCTGACCTACTTATGGGGAGGAGTCAATATGCTTGCCCTGACGTGCAAGCTGGCCTTTCTTTTATTGTTTTAGATTCGTGCAGATACATAGGGATATCTGCATTGATAAAAACCAAGTTATCCTTCTCCCCAAAGGAAGACTTCTTAGACATAGCACAGAAGCCAGAGGAAGCTTTTAATGAATTTATATCGCGTCTGATGCATTTTTTAAAGACGAGAGTCAAGGATATAACTTTGACAATGATAATTTTGGAGCAATTAGCAAGAAGCTATGCTAATTCTGCTTGCCAGAAGCTCCTGGAAACCATTCCAGAGACTTCTACTGTCCTGGAGATGGTCCAGACCTGTGCAGTTCTAAACACCTGTGATTCTATGGTGATTACCCCAACAGCTGCTTCACAGCCGGCAGAAAAGAGGCAGAATGATGGACATGAGACACAGGCAGATATTCAGCCTAGTGGAGAACAGGAAAAGGAGGCACAGAAAGTGACTCCCTTGTTTTTCTGCGCACAAGGTGTGGGTCCAGACCATACTGCAGAAACATGCGAGGCAGTGGGTCATGCTGAGCCCACGCCAAGCCCGAAAACTCGGAGGCGAAGAAAAAGACGAAGACGTCAGGGGGACGAAACAGTTTCCCAAGCTCTAGAATAAGAGCAAAATTCTCTGGCTGGTTTACAGCCAGCATCTCAAGTGTAGGAAGTGTTGATGTTGCCACATAGCTATGGTCAGTTTTCCTTGGACCTTGCAGTGGGTTTCTACATCCACATCCTATGTTGCATGCATTCTTTGAGAAAAAGTCAATTGCTCAATTTGTGTTTTCTAAGTTCTCTATCCTCAGGTTCTGGGATCTTTGCCATGGAGGTGGCCGCTGAAAGTCTGCTGAGCTGCCTCAGGTGCATTGGACTGATCCTGTTTGATCCTGAAACCTTGTGCACCCTGTGCCACCCTAGTGCCACCCATCACAGAAGCCTCTTCGAGATCTGATTAACATGGACACGGACTGGCATCCTCTCTTTTCCTATATAGCCTCCATAGAGACTTTGGATCCTGTGGAGCTGCTGGACAAGGACAGACTGAAGCAGTGTGATGCTGAGAGCCAGCGGACTGTTAATCATGGACTTAGAGGAATTGTTTGCTATGGCTCAGTTTTATGTATGGTAGCCATTGTGACCTCTGTGGGGGAAAGGGCACGTTGTTTGGGGGTTGTGGTTTTGGGACAGAACTTTTGGGGTTCAGAATTTTGAATTGAGTGATTAATTTTTCTTGGAATGCTCCTGCCTTTTGCACCGTATATTCCCTTGTATCTTATAAAAATTTAAAAATATGAGGGTGTTGGTTGAATTATGTTAGACTATGCTCGAGATATTTTGAGCAGGTTATTGCAAGGGGTTCAGGGTGAAACCCTGGGTAGCAAAGGCAGAATCAGACCAACATGTAGCCCTCACACCGTCACCTAAATGAAGGTCGGTGAACTTTATACAGGTTTTTTTTTCTTTCTTTTTTCCTGTCATAGAATTGTTCATTTTTCTTTTTTTGTTTTCTTTTTAATATACTTAAAAGGGTGAGATGTTGCCATGAATTTTCCTGGTTTGCTGAGCGTTCATATTAAAGGAGAAACGTGCAGTTTCTCACGCTGGTGAATTGTAAACACAGGACCATGTTTTGTAAATATTGGCAATGTTATGAATACTTTCTCCAAGACAAGGGGAGGTTGAATGACAGCCTCCTGGACCAATGTGACAGGAGAGGTGGCGATACCCTTCTCCAATCCATGGTCACCTTGCCACAGATATATAATGGAAAAATAAACTAAGGGCAGGGTCTTCTGCCCTGCTGCTCTGTTGCACCCAGATCTGTGTCCCCAGTCTGTGTTCCTGGTTGGGCCTCCACGGTGATATAGGTATGTCATTTTCTAAGCATTTGGCAAAAATTCCCACCATATGTAACATAACTGCCATTACATAGTTGTGTTTGCAAAGAGATTCACACAGCTTTTTCCTTGCCAGGTCTCTGATTTTGAAAGAAATCATCCATTAAACAAATTCTAAAAAAAGGTTTCTAAATTCATAACACTAGCTGTGCCCTTTATTTTATAACTTAAACTTCTTTAAACTGAATTCAAAGCCTAAATCCAAGAATTCATCTGCTTTAAAGTCTGACTAAGAGTCTGTGCACTTCATTTTGCTGCTGTCAGTTCTTTGCTGTAACTCTGAATAAGAAACAGGATGTTTCTTTCTTTGTCAAATAATAAAAACAAGAACATAAGTGTAGGATCTCAGTGTAATTCTTGGCTTGCAGCAGAGTTTTGAATAGTGTCATCTGACCAGAACAACAGGCTATAGAAACAGGTTTGTGCAGAATATTGCTTGTAGTTATTCATTGTCAGAATTTTTTACAAAATATATTTACTTGTCCTATATATAGGTATATGAGGCATGGAAGACAGAAGTTCAGCTTCCTATTTAACGTCTGTGAGGATAAGATGTATTTTCTCAGGGATATGACAATCTAGAGAAGTGATATACAGTCTAATTTTAATATCAGATCAGATTTTTTTTTCTGATTTGGGAACTACACAAAAGATAACTTCATTACTCTTGGTACAATCCAATTAAGTGGTTTTAACTTAATAATAAATGACTAAAGTTATATGGAATAGATTTTATGAGACAGATTTTATTTAATTTCCTTTGTCTGAGCATGATATAACATCCAAGGTATGCCTATACTAATGAGATGCAGTAGGAGTCCCATTTTATAATGATTATGTCAACCCTTAAACCTAATGCCTAATTTCCACAAAGGGCTCCCAAGAGTTATCTGTGAGTTACTTATCCACAGAGGTATGAATATACAACGGGACATTTATATAAATACCAGAAAATCCAAGTTCTCAAATGCATTGAAATCCACATAGTATTTTGGAGGTTCTAGAAGGAAAACTTTTTTTCCAAGTCACTTCAACTAATCACTATTTGTCTATATGAATGTCAAGGAATAAAAAAAAAATTGAAGAGGAAAACAATCCTTGAATATGGGCATTACATTCATGACAAGCCTACACACCAAAGGGAGATTGAATAATCTACAAAGGAGGAGGAAAAAATCCTGTGCCATCTCTTGGTAAATACATATTTTAATGATTTCAACATATAATGCATCATCAGAGGAAGAAGAGACAAAACATGTCCTAAGCTGCACCACTGGTGAGAGACACCCCAGAGATAGACACAGGCATGGTGTAACAAATTTAAACTTGTACCCCCGCATCTCTCAAGCAAAGCCTCAGAGGTATGAGACAAACTCCCCTCACAGGGGGAGGGAGGAGATGAGGAACGTCTGGAGACAATATCCAGCCACTTTGTATCTCTTTTAATGGTAAAAAACACAGATTGCCTAGAACAAAACCTAAAATTATATTTCCCAAAACTAATATGCTATTAAGAGGACTACTCTAATGAAATGTGTCCAAGCAGATTCTCCTCCTCTAGGTGTTATTCCTTACAGAGGCCAATATATCTCTCTTCTAAGTGTCCACAAAGCAGTTAAAATAGATAACAGCATTAGTAAAAAAAAACAGCTATTGCCTCTATCACATGGTTTTTTATGCATACAATTTTAAAAGCTTTCAGTAGGAAAAGAGAAGTCCAGTTCTCACCTCAAAGACTGTCGGAGGCACAGCACAAATTTTATGCTATCCATGAACTTCTGTTTAGCTTTAGTTTTTATGCAAAATATCTTTTTTCAGTTCACAGCTTGTAGAATGGAAGGATAACAACCACCTACATATGGAGACAAATAGATAGTCAAAAGGATATTTTCTGGCATTTGAGTTCATCCCAGCACTTTAACAGCTTAAAAATAGTTGCCATTTTCTGCTGTTTCTCATACCTTGAAGGTCAATTGTGTCTTAGTACATAATGCATCAGCCAGAGGAAAAAACATTGTGTTGTCTAATTGTCTATTTTAGAAAAAACACAGGTTAAATGTTTTGTCAGGGAGAAAGAGATTGATGAGTTGCTTGAAAAATAGGAATAGCTCCAGACTGCATTTAGAATCCTCCGCAGGTGTGTGCACAGTATATTTGATAGTTCAAGGTTTGTTAGTTGGTGGGTTTTGTTTTTTTTAACTTGACAGCAAATGCTAGGTTGTATCACCAGGAAAAACCAGTGAGCATGAGCTGTAATTTAGGGCAGCTGTCCTTTTAGGAGGAAACTCATTCAGTTGAATTATTAATTGATGTCATCAAAAGAGTAATATAGACTTTCCAACTCCATCATTTAAACTGCTGTTTTTTTCAAATGATTCAAAATCTGTTAAACATTAAATGAATACATACATCATCTATAAATACTTTAGCTGACTAATAATACCTTTCTTATAGATGAATCTGTATCACTTTGAAGGCCTTTGACTATTATTGCTTTTTCTTTGGCTGTTTTGTTGGGTTTTTCTTCTACCGCCAAAGAAGCTTTTAAAAGCATCCCAGAAAGGATATTTTTTGCCTTGTAAGGTTAATATCCCTTCATTCAAACACAACAAGTGAGCAAGATTGTTTTCAGGTGTCCTGAGGCACCTCCAGGACTGCTTTCTCCTATGGGCTGTAGGTGGATCTGTGCTCCACTGGGAACCCCCATGGGCTTCCAGGGAACAATCTTACCTTTCCATGGTCATTTGACACAGCCTGGGGTCACATTCACACAGTTCCCTCTATGACTTAACAGCAAATCTGAAAAAACACTCTTGAGATTTTTTTTCATCCTCTAATGTGTTCTTCCATTCCCTGATTTTAAACTTTTATGTTTTCTGTTGGGCACAAATGTTTATGACATCACACTTGTTTTCCTACATATGCTTAGTTTGTCATATTAACAGGAAGCATATTAAACTCAGAATAATAAAGGTGTTCAGCTCAAAATTCTTATAATATTTTCTTATTAAAAAAATATAATTAAACACTTTAGAGAGTGCCAGAGCTCAATTTAGTTACACATCAGCCAAAGAAATGTGTAGACTTTATCAGAAGAAAAGTGTTTGACTTGGGAATTTTCCTAGCAGATCTGAATTAAGTATTTAAATATGCTTTTGAATTCCAAGTGTTAGCATATAATGACTATGCCCCATCTTAAGAAATAACAATATAAATTTCACAAAATCATTCTTCTTTAGTGTACAGACACGATTTAAGAAAATGCAAAGTTGTTTATAATCTTTCTTTGAAAAAAAATTACTGTAAAAATATATTTTATAAATTTTCTACCGATGTCAGCAAATTATATCTACACCTACACACACAAACTCAATCATTTATTCACCACTGAGGGAAATCATGTGTTCAGAGATCTGTTTCAGGTATCTCTTCCTTGATACCTTAGAATTTACTCATATAAGTTTTGGCTTTTTTTAGAGTTTCCAATAATCTTTTCTGTTGCAATGATATTTTCTTACTACTTCTGGTGTCTTAGTTTTTAGGGACACTTACAATTTGTCCAACACCTAAGATATTACCTCCTAACTTACAAGTATTCAACATTTTTAACCCTAGAAACAATAAAATAATTGCTGTGTGTATTATAAACTGGTTCTCAGAGTGCTCATCTTTCAAAATGTTTTTGATTACCTTTGTGTCTTAACTCTGTGGTGTGCAGAGGTCTAAGCAGGATTAAGAAACCTTGAAAGAGTTACAAGTTTAACTACAATACATGAAGTTAAACATTTATAAACTTTAGTAACTGGAATAATTTTGTAAAGTGAACAGGTAACCATTTGACACATTGCTGCTGTTTTAGAAAATGTGTTTAGTAAGGACTTCACCATGTTTTGGCTATATAGTAGATGCATTCTGGCATCTACTTAGAGGAATGTTCCTTCTTTAGTTCCTTATGCAGGTGGGAACCGTCAATGGAGTGAAGGCACTCTCAGTGCAGACTTCTGTTCAGTGTCTGATTTCATCCTGGACTCAAGCGTGAGAGAAACAAAACACTCCGGTCTTCTCTGGGAAGGCAAATGAACATGTGCTTAACTTTGAATTTATAAGTGCCTTCTTGAACTCTGTCAGAGTACTCTGTGTATGACCACAACTAAAGTTTGAATCAAAATAGTTGTGGTCAGTAGGCATTAATCCCACCACATGAACCATTGTGTCCTTTGGACGAGCTTTTGGTAAATGTGCTAAACTGCTCTGGGCTGAAACCCACTCTGTTACTCCTATTGTTCCTCTGTGCCTACTGCTTAAACTTTTCCAACGATGTGCTGTTTTCCATGTAAGTAGCAGGAGTGGAAATGACTGATTTTCTGCTTGCATTACATGTGTGTGCTTGTGTGAAGCACATCACTGTGTGGGGATGACTGGTGCCTGTTTGTTTTTCTTGATTTGGAAACAAACCACCTCCCTTTTAAGTGCAAGAAATCATCCTGCCCAGCAGTGGGAAGTAGTCTTGCTGTGGTCTTGCTTATTTAAGATGGAGATGATTAAAGAGACACAGGGTTCAAAGAATTGTGGGTTTTCATTCTCAGTAGTTTCTGTTTTTCCCCTTTTACTCTGAAAGAAGTCACTTATAAAAGATGTATTATTTTTCTGTGTATGAAGACATACAACTCTTCATAATTTCCTAGAACAATGTGTGGCACCTATTTAGTTAAGAGGAGCCTATCCAACTTTGCAATACTTCTCTTTTGTAAAAAGACCCTCAATTCCTCTAGGAGATGGAAATATTGAACAATTAGTAGAACAAGAAAAGTTATTTTGCCTTGACACCATATCTAATTTCCTAGATGAATGAATCAAACTGAATTGAAATCCATTTTTTTAATAACTGATCATATGGAATTATATATAAATCTATTAGAAGATTTTTTAGGGGATTTTTTTAAATTTTGGTAGGCCCACGTGAATCTTTCAGGGCCTTTTGTCTCTTTGCTTCCATACCCCACTGCTCGTCCTCTGATTCTGTGCAATTTTTTTAGTGAACCAATATTTACATGTAGTGATAATGACATTTTTTGTGACATTACTTTTGCATTGCTACAAAAAAACTAGAAAAAATATAAGGCCAAAATTACTCTGTAAAAAATTATTGCAGTGACTTGCAACACTATGATATGAAAAAATAGGAAAAAGAGGGGAATAATTGCCTTTATGTAAAACTATATTTGTGATTTAACTGACACATGGTTTTTGCATGTGTTTTTATTTTGGGAAATGTGTCACACGTTTTTTTCTATAATGTCTGCCACATGCTGCCTGTTGCTTTTGCACAGAGTACTATTTTGTACTTTGGACAAAATAAAGATAGATTATTTTCATATTTCTAGACAAACTAGTGTTGGAACGGTTAAAACACTGGTATTGCTCACATAATTTCTGGTTAAAAGGTCTATGAGGAGACAAAAATATCTCTAAGATCCTGTGCTATCTAATGCATGTTTTTATGTACCCTGCATTTTCTAAGTGAGTTCTGTTCTGCTAAAGTGCTTGTATATAACTTTGAGACGTTATGAATGGAATTATCAGTTTGGTTTAAGACCAGTAAGGCTAAAGTTAAATTCCTAAAATCTTTTCCCCCTAGATTCTGTCATGTTGGGTGACAACACTAGAGGCATGGAGTCTGGACACCTTTGACTTCACCTTTGCTTTCCTTCATGACCCACACATCTAGATTCTATCTGTATTTACCACATTTAGCAGTATACATTTTCAGCTTCTTCTAAAATCTAAGGATCCTCAGATCCCTTCTCTTTTCATGTCTCATGTAGTGCAGCTTATTCTTTCTTCTCTTAATATCTTACAAATGACTGTCTTTCAAAATGCTTCTGCTAGAGTCATCTTGAATCTTGCTTCATCTCCTCTCCTCAGCTATTAGTTTTCTTTCTTCTGCTGAATAAAACAACTATTTTTACCAGCATGTCCACTCAATATTTTAGTTAATTCTTTTAGTGAGTTCTGTTTTCCTTGATTCTTCCTCATCCCTATAACCCACGTGTTTCTATTTTCCCCTTCCCTCTATTTATTTTTCCTTTGTTTCACCTAAGAGTTAGAGATTGAAGAAAAAAACTAAAATGTTTTCTTTGCCCATTTAATAGCTCAGCAGGATCTAGGTATTTTGCCTCTAGGAAAAACAGTAAAACAGTAAATGAAGGTTAACCAATGTAAATTCTGACACAAAAAACACAGAGGAGGAAGGATAGTCTAACTCATATAGCAGTGATTCGAAATGCTTTTTTTCAGTGACCTTCTCTTAGATAGATGCTTATCCAGTAATGTTTACACTACCCATGTTTTCTAAGATTTTGAACTGTAAGAGCTCATAACACAGGACCTGTCACCTTAGTAGGGTCTTGATACTAAATACTGTTTGTACAGGATATTTTTACATCATCTGACTTAAAAAATATCAACAAACTGCAAAAAACATTTTCCTAGAAATAAAAACTTTTTTTTTTTTACTGCGAACAAGACTAAATTGATTTTGCTCTAACATAGTAAAAATGGAATCATAAAATCATAGAATTTTAGAATGGTTTGGGTTGGAAGGAACCTCTAAATCCAATCCTCCCCAGCCCCTGCAATGAGTAGGGACTTCTTCAACTGGATCAGATTGCTCAGAGCCCCAGCCAACCTGACCTTGGACACTTCCAGGGATGTGACATCCACAACTTCTCCAGACAACTTACAGCTGTGCCTCCCCACCCTCATCATAAAAAATGTCTTCCCTATCCTATCCTATCCTATCCTATCCTATCCTATCCTATCCTATCCTATCCTATCCTATCCTATCCTATCCTATCCTATCCTATCCTATCCTATCCTATCCTATCCTATCCTATCCTATCCTATCCTATCCTATCCTATCCTATCCTATCCTATCCTATCCTATCCTATCCTATCCTATCCTATCCTATCCTATCCTATCCTATCCTATCCTATCCTATCCTATCCTATCCTATCCTATCCTATCCTATCCTATCCTATCCTATCCTATCCTATCCTATCCTATCCTATCCTATCCTATCCTTATTTCTTCCTTACATCTAATTCAGTTAAAACTGTTGCCCCTTGTTCTGTCACTACAAGTAAAAACTCTGTCTCCATCTTACTTATAAGGTCCCTTTACATATTAAAAAGCCACAATAAGATTTCGGCAAAGCCTTCTTTTCTCTAGGCTGAACTTACACCAACTCTCTCAGCCTTTTGTCATAGGAGAGGTGCTCCAGCCCTTTGATCATTTTTGTGACTCTTTTCTGGATTCTCTCAAGCAGGTCCATGTCTTTCTCATTCTGGGGATCCCAGAACTGGATATAGTACTTCAGATGGGTCCTCACCAGAGCAGAGAGGGAAAATTTCAAAATTTCATTGTCTGTGACTATTTATCTTTTGATTTGGAAATGGATGTTTGCTTCCCCTGGTCTTTTTCGAAAAGAACGTTATTATTTGATTAAAAGGAATGAAATCAGGAATTATTCTACAAAGTTGTAAAATGTAGTGCAGCATTCAATACTGTATTTTAGACTATGTTGAAAAGTAATTCTCTCATATTCTCCCAGTTTATAAAAAATTATTATGTAATTTTTTTAAATTCATTAAATCAAGTATATGAGATCAGAAATTAGCTGAACTTATGAAATGAAAACTTCCTGGGGACAAAACAGGCTCTGATCTTGTCTATGGTTTGGAGTAGAATATCAAAATTATGTAAAAATTTGACACTGCTTTCATCTTGGGACTTAAATGTAAAACAATGGCTCTCTGGGTCACAGTGTTGAGGTCAGGGTACAGTAATTACAAAAAAAGGCTAAAAATAACAAGGGTGTTTTGATCATACCATCTGTGCAAAAACAGAAGTGTCCTTATTTCTCAAAACTGCTTTACACATTTCTCAAAATGCCAGCTGGGCAGCCAGAGTAGAAGAACCATCCTGGCCATAACTCTTTAACTGTCCAAAATCTTGATGGACTCGAACCTTACACTGACTACAGATGAATAGCAAAAAACTATCTTAATAGGACATTATTAATGGCGGGAGGACCATAATATTTTGGAGGCAGATTTTTCTCTTGGCTTTGCATAAAAGAGTTGTTCAGAAATGTATCTAACCAGACAATTTCTTGTCATAAAGTGGACCTGTTTGGGAGTCTTTTGCATTTTTTCTCATTGCCTCCATCTGGAATCTTCTTTCTAGTAAAATGTGTAAAAAGATTCATTTGAGAGAGAGTGAAAAGTAGAAAATAAAAACTACTCTTCAGTTATAAATTATAGTCATAGTTTTGTATATTCTTAGTGTCTTGAACTCAAAGGTCTTAATTTTCTCTTTAGTAAAAAAAAACCAAAATAGGTTTTTTAATCAGCACTAGAAAAATATTTTTTATGACAGCAGAGGAACTTTATGATCATCTAGATGGTCTTTGTAACACAAGCTATTTTATTTGAATTTTTTTGCTTTGAATTTGGAACTTTGTGATTGAGTCCAAACATAGCTCTTAAAAATATCTAGTTCTAAAGTTTTAAGGTTATAGAATATCAGCTCCCTTATTTGCAGGTTACTTCAGTGATTAGTTTTCTACCTACCTGCAACATCCTAGGCAGGTTTTGTAAAAATTATCACTTGGTAGCTGGTCTAAATTTGCCTAGTTCTTGCTTCATTTGCTGCTGTAGTTCATTATCTTTTTGTCTTCCATATCAAAAATCCTACCATCAGAAACCTTCTCTCCTGTATGTACTTACAAAATGATCAAACCTACCTTGCAATTTCTCTTTGAAAAGCTAAACAAATTGATTGAGCTTATATAACTAATGTGAGGCTGGGACTCAAGACCATGAAGTACTCTGGGACTCAAGACCATGAAGTACTCATGGACTCATGGAATGATGTCCATGCATATATCATAATTTTAATTTCATGGTATTTCTTTAAACTGGACTCAGCGTTGTATCCTGTAGAAGTTATGGCACCTCATTCATTACTTTGTGCAAGTCTTCTAAAGATCCAAACTATTGCTACTGTCTCTTTTGGATATCACATTATAAAATGGATATATTAGTGCATCATCTCAGGCCTGAGAATCATATTTGCTTTCTCCATATTATTAGTGCTTAAAACTTAAGAAGGGAATTACCCTTGAATGTAGCAAACCCTTACACAGCTTACTGCTGGTAAGATGTCCAGCAGACCCGTGAAGATACAGAAAATGGGACAAGTCATGACCTTGTACTTATACAAGGAGTATGTATATGAGGTCCTTGGCCACTTCAGTGTGAAGAAAAAATAAATTAGTTTGGACAACCACTGACAAAATCCTGGTCCTGACACTTGAGTATGTTGATTAGCTAAGTCTGAGCCCTCACCTTGGACATCAGCCAAGCTTCTCAGGTAGACCTGACACACTGTGCATCTTGCATTTCAGAGAAGCACAAGCACCCTTAGCTATTCTGAAGTCACATTTTCCTGTATGTTACACATTCAGAAACTAGAATGTTTAGAAAACATTGAACTCACAATGGAAATGACTGTACAGACTGCATCTTTTTCCTTTTAACCTGGACAGAGCTACTCACAGTCTCACATAACCCCTTTTGATTTGCACTCCAAGAGCTGGTATCATTTGATTAACAACAACAACAACAAAATCATTATATAAACAGTGTTAATGCTGAGCAGTGACAAAAAATGTGCAAAGGTTGAGTAGGTACGGCATGAATAGCTGTGAAAGGACAGTGACCCACACATGAGAGAAAAGAGAGACCACCTTTGATTTTACAAAACTTTTAATCACTTCTGTTTCATAGTACATTTCATCTGATTTGATCTAATTAAACACATTCTGAAATGATCTTTTAAAAGATCTTGAAATTTCAGGAAAGGCTTTGTATTCATGCCTTTAACTACTGTGCAGTAATGTTAGCAATGAAGAAATTACTTTTTCAGTATGAAAAAAAGAAATTGCTCATATGCTCTGCAGTGCCATCTACAGTATTTTGGTCACAACTGAACCACTTTACAGGAAATAATGCACTTTGTTCTGTAAAGGAAAAGTAAAGTTGAAAGTGTGAATATATCAGTATTAAACAAACATTAGAGAACTGAACTACAAGTTAGAAGAGGACTTACTAGATTAAAACTCTATTTCTAAAGCATTTTCATCCTTGGTTTAAGCATAAAATTTTATCAGAAAGAGTTTGAAATGTTTAATAACTTCTGAACAGAATCAACAAATTTTAACCCCCATAATACTGAAAAAAATTGACATGATGCCATTTTACAGAAACATGGCATCATCATGAAAATAAGGAACATATGCATTGCAGTTTTTAAAACAAACCTACTTATGCTGTCTTTGCCTCCGGTCTTCCGTCCTTAACTTTTAATGTTACATTTTTGCATTTTTCTTCATGCCTATGTAAAATAATGTAAAAAAAAGTAAAATAGTACACTGAAATAAATTCTGTCAACTTTCCACGAGCTTTAAAACAAATTATTTTATTTTAAAGGTTTTTCTTAAAGAAATTCCTTTTGAGAATTGGCAATAGTGTTCCAAATATTGAAAAAAGATAACTTTTGGGGTTATTAACTAAGATTTCATTACATTTTGTATACATGGTATGGTACAAGTATGGTGCAAGTATGGTACAAGTACAGCTCCACTTTTGCTATAGTCTGGGGGTAATTCTACATTTAGAAAAAAAAATAATTTTATGATTTGCTAACTATAGGTCTTGTGAGAATATAATATTTTCCCCCCTTAAAGTCCTCATCTTTAAATCCTATACAGAGTGCTCCATACAGTGTACATGCAGATGAAAACTTTTATTTATTAGACCAGATTTAACATCTCTAGAAAAATTTATTACTGATTAAAATAAGCAGTGATGAACATTTTTAATTAGAACTTGGTTTTAATCATTAAAACTAAGATAATATTTTCTTGACCACTGAGCTTAGAGCTCAATATGAAAGTATTTTTTAATTCCCTAAAAAGTAATATATATAGAACACAGCCACTATATGTTCATTTGCCTGCTTATGACTGTGGAAAAGCTTCACAGGAACATATGTGCAGTACCTTGTTTTCCAAGTAATTACTCAAAAAATTAAAATGGTCACTGAAACATGAGGGCCTGCTTTTCCTTGGGTTTGTTGTTTATGCCTTCTAAAAGTTGTATAACAACAACTTTTTGTAAGGTTTGAGTAGGAAGAACAATTTCTGTTTATTGTTTAAATTCTGAGCAAAAATACTGAGAACACTGGGTCCCAGAGTAAGGTCAGAGTAATTATAACATTCTTCAATGATGATAAATGAGAACTCAAAACTGGAGCTTATCACTCTTGCACAACTTCACTGTAACAAATAAAGTGAAAGTCTCCTGTGTTACATACCTCAGCAGCCAGCTCTAACAATTAACCTTAATCATAAAATTCCTAGAGATTCTATTATCACAATTTACCTAAATGTTTAGTTCAGTGTCAAAAATAATTAACGTCGTAAAAGGTATGATTTGCCGTAAATCATTAAAGTCACCTGTCAGATTCTGATATTCTCTGGGAGCAGGTGGGACAAACTAATAGGTATAAGTCCACTCTGCTGATGTGGGAGGGCTGGAGGCAGGATCCTTGAGAGGGAGACTGAACACATAACTGGCCATGGTTACTGGATACCACCCATCAGCAGATAGGCCAAGGCACAAATCTGCAAGGGACAGAGGGAAGGACTCAACATCAGATTTACTGGACAAGCCTTGCAGGTTTTCATGGTAAACCACACATTATGAAAATAAATTATAGTAATATAAATATTATGTGTAAATATAAAAATAAATTTCCTCTTAAACTGGAATATAATATTAAGGCACAAATACAGGTAATTATTTTAAACTCTGTATTAACAATTCCCTGACACCTTCCCTTAATTGTACATATTATCAATCCTCTGTCACCTTCTTCTAATTGTCCAATCTGCAGTTTATCATTCAATGAATTAAAAACAGAACTAATGAAGTTAAAATATAGTTCTACTTTTTAGAATTGTATTTGAGTCTTGGAAAAGAAAACCACACTTTTTTTTATTATTAGTTTTCTTCTTGTATTTTAGCTGTCGCTTGCATTGGACCTAAAATTGCAAGAGAGGCACTTCCTTTTGCGTGGTCTTTCTGAGCCAGCCAAAACCACATAATGATGGAAACCTCACAAGGATGCCTATTTTGAAAAAAAATTGCCTGGTTGTCTGCAATGTTTTTCCTTAGCCTGTTATTTCAGGGAAGGGGTGGGAACAGGGATGTTGTTCTTTGGGTAATGTGTGGGTAGTGATTAGTATTGCAAAAGCCTAGAGCTGGACTGCTTAGCTGACAAAAACAGGGAGCATACAACTAAATGAGGACAAAAAGGCAGGAGACCAGCTCAAAACCTCTCTAATTTTCTTTTTTAAACAGGAACCATAGCCAGTGAGGCTGTCAGTGTGTATGTACAGCCTGGGAAAAATACTACATGTCACATCTTAAATGTTAGAGTTGTCACGGCCTCCAGCTACACTGGGATGAGGAGCAGGCAGCACAGCTACGACTCTGCCATATGACACAATTAATATTCAGGAGGCCTGAACTGTTCAGTTCTTGATAGGTGAGTTACTTTCAAGAGCAGAGTGACCGCTGTCTGTAAAAAGTGATCAAACTTTTTCTTGGAACATTGTGGCAGTGTGTTAATTTAATCGGTTATGCTTTATATATTTTTGTACTCGTTTGGTTCTCTGTACCCTTCCCCCTGATGGTTCCTTTGTTTAACTCACATGACTCCTGTCTGCACCTGCACCTGTTATGCAGCACATGGTTAGCTGTCTGTTATTCTTTCCCGCCTTGGTGAAATCCCTTCCTGATTAGTTCAACTTATTTTCTCCCACCCCCGGGTCCCCTAGCAACTTGCCCTGGTTGGCCAGCAGGGACTGACCACTCCCTTTGCCCTCCCCTGACTCGCCCCTGACAAAAACCCACTGTACCTCCTCCCCCCGGACAATCCCGGGCTGAGGAGGTGTTTGTAATAAACCCTCTGTTCACCTGGAATTTGTCTCCTCCTTTCATTCCACTGCCTGTCGAATTTCCATCGCTCACACAAGCCCCTGATAGGACAAGAACCCACAGGAGTCAGCCCTGCCTGCGCTGCTCGCGGTCTGACCCTTGCCGACGTCTGTCGCGGTACCTGGGCTGGCCGGTGATAGAGCCGTCGGCTCTGAGTGAGCATCCCGACAGCGGAACATATTTTTCCAAATTTGCATGTGCATGAAGGTTTCTGTTCTTTTTTGTAAGTCACTGCTCATCATCTTCATGGTTCCTTCATGAATCTGGCTGCCCATCTGCAGTTGACTCAGAAAATACTTTTTTTTAGAAAAAAATGAGATTTTTTGCTCTTTAGGAAAAGAGCACTCAAATGGCTCTTTTATTCAAATGAGGAGAGCTTAGCCTTAGACCTTTATTCAGGAACATGCTTTTAACCAGATAAAAGCTCCTCTAAGTACTGCTGTGCTGTTAGAAATGCAGACTGGAAGAGTTTGGACAGCTTTTGGAAGCTAGACCATGAGCATTAATGTTAAAGAAACAAAACATCTAGGCCTGCAACAGCAAGCATAATTACATCAAAACATTTTAATAAAGACTAAATAGGATGTCTGTAATTAAGGAATATTCAGGTAATTTAGATTAACGAAACAGGACCACATGGGTTGGAAGACTTTGTTGCTTTTGTTAGTCCTCTCTGCATTATCTCTTGACTTGAGGGATTGAAACATGGCCCCCACAACTGTGGCAGCTAGAAAAGAGGTAGGCCTTGAACTTTTCAAGGATTTCAACTTCTCAAATGAGTAGCCTGTCAGAAACCCTGGCTTTTGTGCTACTCTATGTGTATTGGTCTTTTCAGTAATCTATCTTCTTTTATTGGCTTTCAATGCCTGTACAGTTGGTTGTACAGTTTGTTCATGTTTGGAATACTTCATCCCCTTACTTTTCATATTGCTTTTCAATTAAATTACCCTTACTTCTTCTTTGGGGAAAATGAAAACAGAGCAAACAAACAAAAACAAAACCAAACCAAACCAAAACAAACAAAAACAAAAAAACCCCAACAAAACCAAAACCAAAAAACAAACAAACAAAAAAACCAAACGAACAAAAACAAAAACGAAAAACCCTAAAACAAACCCAAAAAGCCTCACCAACACCAACCAAACAGAAAATTCCCAAAACATCTCTGGGACTGTGATTCCTCACTGTTTAAGTCATGCTGTATCTTTAAAGAATCTGCTAAGGATCTAGAGCTGGCAGCACTAAGCACAGAGGAACCAAGAGTGCAAGCTAGTCTTAGAGGCAGTTAAATATGTTTTACCTGTACAAAAGAAAAACGTAATTCCTGGAGGTGGCCAGTTGCATGCTTTTTAGAACTGAGAATGGGGAGAGAGGAAATAAAAAACAGGTGAAAGGATAAGGTTGATTTAAGCTGGCATATAAAGATTTTTTACCAAACCTCTTAATTCCCCAAGATTTGTGTGCACCCTATAAAAAAATCTGTTTCTGCTAAGGCTGTTGGCAGAGAATTAAATAAAAATTCAAATTGTTGAACCAGCCTTGGGCAAGTTGGACTGGGTTGGAGAAGAAAATTTCATCCCCTTGTTTCAGTTCTGAATAAGTTTAAGCTGGCAAAACCGGAGCAAAGGAATATCAAACAATAAATTACCAACCACAAGCACAAAAGCATAGAATCATAGAAAAAAATATGACTGGAAGGGACTTCAGTATATTATCTGGTCCAATCTCCTGCCTTAAGGCAGGATCAAGAATAAATATGTCATTTTTGACAGAAGTTTGGATAATATCCTGAAAAAGGTCTACAATGAAGCTTACTACTGCCTCCCTAGGAAATCTGTCCCAAAATCCCACAATCTATAGTGTTACAAGATTTTCCTTTTTTTTTTTTTTTTTAAACATACTGCTTTCTTCAGCACCTTTTTTAAGACTTTTTGTTGTTTAGCTAGTATGACCATAGGCAACACACTTAAGGTATAATACATGCGAATACAGGTGATTTGGAAAAGAATGTGATATGGAACATTGAAAAATGGAACTTATTTTTGCAGAAATTAATTTTTTTTTTTTTTGTAATGTTTTACAGTAATTCACCATTAGTTTCCATAAGTCATACTGTGGTTTGTGTTGGTTGGAAAATGTAAATGCAGGGTGTGGGATAGATTCTGCATACCATCTGTGAGGTCAAGTCTGGGTTGGTGTGGGAACTGAATCCTGATTGTAGGATCCAACAGTTACTAATAATAAATGAAGAGCTAATGTACATGGCACTTCAAAATATGAAAAAAATTCAATTTCACAGACAGTATTAGTTTGTTGAGTTAATGATTTAGGAATTTATACAAAGTCTACTGATTGGTTTAGAAAAAAATAAACCTGAAATTTGCCTTTAAGTAAATTGTTCCCTTTCTATTATGTTCACTATATAGTTTGATAGAAATATAATCATTACTATTATAGCAAGATTTTTTTTTTCTAAAAATCTAAGAAATTTTCATTCTAGCTTTTCAAATGTGCACCTATATAATATTTCTGAATTACTTATCAGAAATTTAAAGTGATCTTAACAGTGAACACAGGGATTTAACAGTCGACACAGGAACATTTTGCAAAAGTTTGCCCATAGTACACCACAGCAGGAAATGTTAGCTTGCTCTCTAGGTCTGCTTCAGTGGAGGTTTAAATAAAGAACTGATAAAGATGTAATTAAAATCTGTCAATTTAAGTATATCTCATAAATTATTAAAATCTCGCTCCTTCATATCTTGCTGTAATTATTCTGCTGTACTCCTCCAGCTCTTGCAATTACTCTTCACAGGGCCATGCTGACACCTAAAGGGGCCATCTGCAAAACTCAGATAAGGGCTCTGCTCACTCGAGCAGCTGTAGGGTGGGTGGGAGAGGGTAAGACTGCAGCCCCTGGGCTCTGGGAATGTCTTGGCACTCCTGATGATATGTGGGAGTGGAGATAGATTTCTGTATGTGATTTTAGTGTATGGATTCTTGACTGAAGTGAGCAGAATGAAACCTTCCAGTGAAACAATTGACACCAAAGTTGAAACATGACCCTTTGCAACAAATGCCCCAATCCTGGACTGTCTAAAAGTCCTGAGCTTTCATTTGTATAAGTGAAATATTTACTTCAAGGTAAAGTCAGAGGCTGTCTTCTTAGGAAGCTTCTTGGTCTTAGAACCTCTCTGTGGAAATTGAAGGTAGCTCCACAGCCAGCAGGAGAAGGATGCAGTTTTCTCTGTGTGACTGCCAGTTTAGTTAGCACACTAAGTAGCTCATTTGTCTCATTTTACCCCAAAAAATTGTTCTTAGATAATTTGACGATTGCCCCATTTCACTGTGTGCTTGAACCTTCTGCAGGTGCACTGACTATAGCTGATCTAAAGGAGGCAGCAGTAGAGGATTGCAAAGAATTTTTGGAAGGTTTTAGTTTGGGTATTTAATCAGACTAGTGACATTTTGATTGAGATGGTGGAAGCAGGGCAACACATGGGAGTGTGACTGCCAAGGAATCCAGGAGCAGTGGGGGCTTCCTGTGGGGAGGGCAGGCAAGGGACTGGTAGCATGTCCCTTCCTACCACCCCAGTCAGGATCAGGGCAGACATATAACCTGTGCCTGCACTGTGGGCACTTCCCTGGAGAAGGGGAGAGGCCAAGGCAGGGATGGGATTTGGTCCTGCAGATGGGCCTGGCTCAGAGGCAGGCTAGGCTGTGGGGGGACAGAATCTGGCCTTGCTGCATCCCTGGGATGGGAACTGATGGCTCTGGGACTGATGTGGGGTCCTGGATTTTTAGAAGAGCAGGGGACCCCAGGGGACTGGGCAGGGGCAGGCAGTGCTGGGGGTATTTTTCAGGCCCTAGCTGTAAATTCTAGTTTTGTTATTTCAAATCCCATACTGGGAAAAAAGCTTGCCCTATTTTCATCTTTGTAAACACTCTTTCGGTTGGTTAGTCTTATTTCAATGTAAACAAGAAAATGTTTATAATACATTAGAATTTTAGAATAGTGTATAAAATCATGAAATCAAGTGCTTTTCAGCTTTGCATGTCACTTGGATTTCCTCAGAGCACATCTCTTTCTGGGGAAGCTCTGCCTTAAACAGTATTAGCCAGTAATCCTTGCAATGCGCACACTGAATTTTAAGAATTTTTAGGTAGCCTCATTCAATAAGTCTAATGTCTTGGTAAACCTGCACTAAACATTAAAGTGCTTGATGAGTTAAATTCTGATGTTGGACTTCATGAAAGCATTCACTCCATGAAGGGAGAATTGCCTTGAATGTTCAGGCCCAGCCTTGTGCTTGTCATCTACAGGAGACCATGGTAGGACTATGCCTCCTGTCCTTCCCAAGGTTCTGCTTCCCTTCAGTAAGAGGAAGCATTTACACCTAGTGGGTGTGGGCACTGACCTTCCTCTTTCGTGAATTCAGAGGGTTTGGGGTGAAGGAATGGTAATTCAGAGTTTCTTTAGTTTTGAATTGGTCTTTGGTAAAGGTTTTATTCCCTTATAATTTCTTAAGTTAAAATGCGGAGTTAACTTGTGAGGAGGAGTAACTATTCCATACTTAGTCACAGACGTTGTGTCAGACAGAAGGGAATTTCACCAGCAGGATATTTGGAGAGACCAGAAGTAAATTGCTTTCTTGTTTGGGAGCAAATGAGAGCTACGAGCAAAGATATGTTTTGAGTGACTCAAGGCTAAATCTTGATAGCAATTATTTTGTTTCCTTTGAGAAGTGCTGGTGAGAGACTGTTGGTGTTTAGTTTGTAATTTGTGAAGTTTGTGTACGAATAAAAATCTTTGTGCTGTGTTTCAGATTTTTTTTTTCTAAACAAAAACCCGTGACTTTTTTTTGAGGTTGGAGTAACTTATTTATCTTGCTTGTGTAAACCATATCCTTGCTAGGACATTTTTCTTGGGTTAGTTGTATAGCCAAAACTTGTAAACATTTCCCAATCTAGCACATTAATCTTTTAATGTAGTATGTTTTGCTAGTTGCTTATAACTCTTTCTTATAGCTTTTCCCAAAAAATTTTGAAACAGCCCTCTAGGTTAAATATTTTCTGTGACAGAATTAGTAGTGGGAGAGAGACATGCAATATCCTTGAGTGGTGTTTCTACATGCAAGCAACTGATCAAGCAGCAGTATTTAGTGGTGTGAAGAGCAATGGGGAAGAGAAACCAGACTAAAAATTTAAGACCTAAATGATCCACTCTATTCTGTCATGGCTGATTTCTAGAGCTCTCCCATGATTACATAATAAAAATAATAATGCCTTATTAATGTCTTATTTTACAGTTTTCTGCAACTGGCAATGTTACTCCCTTAAGTTTTCTTTGACATCTTTTTAGAAAGAGTTTTAAATTATTTAAAATACCAAACATCTGGACTCCAGGAATCAAAGCCATCTAGAAAATATTCGTCTTTGCATCTCTTGATAATATTTGACCAAAATCTTGTCATCTCTTTTGTTGTTTTTTTTTTTTTTCAAGACAGAATTTAAATTGGAAAAAAAAAAAAGAAAAAAAAAACCCGAAAACAAGAAAAGACCCTCAATGGCTTATACTGAATATCCAGAGTCCAAACAGAAGTACTATTCCTCTCAAGTCTTTCTGAAACCATGCATGAGCTGAAACCTTCCATGTCATCAAGCACATACTATCATACTATCACTGACATCTAAGGTTACTTTGCTCCAACTTGCACCACATCTAGTTTCCCATTTTGTATTCTCCCTAAAAGTACTTTTCAGATTTCGCATAGCCTTTCTGGGGCTGACACAAAGCACCAGAATAGTAAGTAAAATGAATCACCATGTCTAAGCAGATGCTTTTCAGTTAAAGCCATCACCTTGAATATTTGAGGCCCAATTTTAATTTTTCATTCTGTGTAAAAGAACTCAAATCTCCACTTACCTTCTTAGGGAGTATCCAAAATAGAAGGAATTTTCGGGGTAGCTCTTTCCCATTCTTCTAGTGGGACTATTTCATTTGGAGTGACACTTTGAAACACTTTAAACCAAAGTGGGAACTGGATTATAAGCTCCCCCCTCGCAGATACATATCTCTTCCCTTTTTTTTTTTCACTTCTTTCTGGATTAATAAATATTGAATTCTTCTGTGTAGTGAAATATTTTCAAGAACATCAAGAAAAATAACACCGTGTTAGACTATCCTGTGATCAGAGCACTCACCTGCAACTGAGAACTGTGGGTGTAGGTCCTCTGTGTCATCCTCACTCCTCGTGGGCCAGAAGAGATTACTTGCCAGGGGAAGCAGGTATTAGCCATAATAACTGAGTCTTCTCTTACTGCAGTAGTTTAGGAGGAGGACATGACTTGAAGTTTTCTTACCTGCTAAGCTCCAGAAGAAGCTTTTGTAGCAGATAGCCACAAGCCAAAAAAAAAAAAAGCCTACTTCCAGCCCATAAGGTACTTTGAGGGAGAAGGAGATTTGAGCCTTGCCCTTTCATTTCTCATTTCATGCTGACAGATTTATGCATATTTTCCATTAACAATCCTGATTTTATGGATCCTTGTCTTAAGATTCATCTTTGTGCATGCATAAAGAACTGTGACTATTTTGACTTGTTGGGATGTCTCCCTTGAAACTACAGGACTTAGGACACTGTGATGGTATATCACATTGTTTTAAAATCTTTTGTGACTGGCATGCTTATATCTTTCATTCATATTTGCTCAGCCTGGGATAGACCCCAGCAGCTCAACACCCTACTGTAATTTGGCTGACAAAAATAAATTGCAGAGGCTATGTTCCAGGGGACACCTCCTGCCTGGAAAGCCACTGCCACTGTTATGTGACAGCTGCACTGCTGTATTCTTTACAATTTCTGAGAGAGCAGGCTCCAGAAGAGCCATCTCACCATTACACAGCTCAGGGGAATATGCTGTCATTCTGTGATTCCCAGAGCAGACTCGAGTGTATTTATGTACACCAACCATGTACAGCCCTGCAGCCTTCTGTGCACCTGTGCTTCACTTTCAGGGACCTGAGAGGCTGTCCATCAGTATTTTCATTTAGCAGTTTGAATCAGGCATTTCAATTTGTGATGGGGGATGAGGAAAGGATTTTTTTAAACCTCCCATATGTGTGCATTTAATCTCTTATAAGCTCAGATTTCTTTGCAAGCAAACGTGGCACCTAACTTTTATTTTGCGTGGATGGCAAATATGAGTTTGTTCTGTCCATGGGGATTTTTCTGGGACGTGTTTCTGTGGCCACACTGGCATGGTTCTGGTCCTGAACGAACATGTCTTGCCTCTGAGAAGAGGTTTTACCTTTAATCCAGCAATATCTTGACTGTGTGGCTCCACAGCTTTCTTGGGGTTTAGGGAACAAGTGGAGTAACTGCACAAAACATATTTGTACTTTAGGTTTGTTTCCTTCCAATCTAAAATAAAGCACCTTCTACTCTCTTAGTCATCTATATGCCCCCCCGGACTCTTTGTCTGCCTCTTTTTGTGCAATCTACCCTGTTTAAACTGGCTTTGATCCTCCCCACGGGAGCTTGTTAGAACCATTAAGGTTCCTTACTGTAGCAAGTGTTTCTTAATGAGGATAAAATGTGTAAACTCTTAGGCAATTACTAAAGTTCCCACTTAAATTTTCTAGATGAATGAGAACACTGAACTTGGCTAATCCCAGAAGTAAATGGCATTTTTGGATAAAGATTAGAAAAATTTAATTAATACAGAAATTTATGGTTATCATTTGTTACACATATAGAAGTACTGATTGTGTTATACCGTGTTTCATTTATACATATTGCAGTGTCTGGTATATCTCATTGCTCAGGAGAAGAAATAAGAGACTGACATCTGTGCATGTAGACTAAATTTTCTTTGACTCTCTCCATCTCAGTTGGTATGCTTTTGACCAAATAATTGTTCCAGTGAACCTCAAACCTTTGCAATACTTTCTGCTATTTTATTCATAGATAATTTATTTGAGCAGCAAATGGGAAAAGAGTTGAAATATGCTAAAAGCTACAAAACCTTTTGGATAAGCCAAATCTGATATTTGAGTGGAGGTTTTCATATTTAAGAATCTCCATTAAGTGAAACCACTTACTAAAAAATCCTTTCTGAAGTTAATTGTCCGGTCAATTTCTTGTGCATATTTTCATGTTCTTTTTCTGTTACATTCATAAGTGCTCTATGTACTTTCTATTTGTGATCTAATCAGCACTACCAAAGAATTTCTTCCTTGAACTATTTTCCTTATTCAAAAATGTGCTAAATTCTTAATTAACTACTATTCAATCTGATCATGCTGCTCAGCTTTCCCTTCTTTCTGCCTATATTGTTGCGTGAGAGTGGAGGCAAGCACTCACAGCTCAATTCCAAACTTCCCCTACCCTAAAATAACTGGAGGAAGCTTTTGTCTCATTCCTCCCAATACAGCATATAAGTTGTCTAAAACGTGTCTAAAATTTCTCACTAAACTGTGAGAAAGAGAGGGTAAAATCACACTTTTGAGGGAATTCCCTTTTTGAGGATATTTCAGTAATTTATTTTGAAATACATGCATGTATGGTAAGCTATATTCTAATATCATATATGTGCATCTATTTCTGGATATTTAGTTCTTAAACTGTATAGATCAGTACAGAATACTGCACAGTTTATCTGTTGGACCAGTGTGATTTCCTTGGGGAATCTCTGCCTGGATGAAAGGATACTCTTTTTCAATGATAGAATAATTATTATTATACCCTAAGGTCTTGAAATTGTGTGTAACTGAAAAGCACACAGAAGATTTGGAATAGCCAGAATAAATACAAAACAGCAAACAAAATGAGTCACCCAAGACCATCCTATCTTATGCAATTGTACATTTATCAATTCAACCAGATGCTCTGAAGCTGACCAGATGTGCTGCTGGCCAACATATGAAATTAAATTTAATGTATACAAACATACGGTAATGCATAAATAAATTATAAATAAATAATATGTAAATTATTTGAACTATATTAAAGTAATTCAAATTAAATGCTGTGCTTGTTTCAAGCACTTAAGAAAAATCGTAAAAGATACATGAAAAGGTACCTAATATAATGGATAGAATTGCTCCACTAAAAATAACATTTTGTTCACAAAAATTTGTTTTTATAATATTCATAAATAAAAATGTATATCCAAGATTCAGAGTTTAGATTCATAGTGCCATACATATATTTTGAAGGTACTCATTGTAAGCCATTGTAACTATGTATAGTTATTATATATTTTGCTCCACATGTACATTTATCTCTATAGTAAAAAGATATTATACAGAGCTTTCCTCTGATGCTTTCCTGTATTTTACACTTACAAATTGAATGAGTCTGCTTTTCTGTGATGTAGTGATCAGACACTAAAACTGATTTTAATCAGGAAAATTCCAGGGATAGTTACTTATCAACATATGAATCCAAATATGCTATGGTAATCAAAATATTCTTAGTCACATGCTCATTAGTTGTTCCAAATAGCCCTTAAAAATGTGTAAGGATTTTTCCCTCTGTCCTCGTTTCAGCTGGTATTTATTTCTTCCTTGTAGGTGGTACAGTGTTGTTATTTTTTTTAATTTAGTTTGAATATAATATTACTAACACACTGATTAGTCATGGGTTGAACTTGATGATCTCAAAGGTCTTTTCCAACTGAGTTAATTATGTGATTCTGCCATTCTGTGAAGTTTTAGTTTTTACTAAATAGCGCTTCTTCTGAGTCCAAGAATTTTCAATTTGCTATATTCTTCCAGTGCTCAAGAAGCTTTGAGGGAGCACAGGCAGGAGAGCTGAGCTGGCCAAAGGGATATTCTATAACACAGAACATCATGCCTGATACATAAACTGCGGGGGGCTTGGCTGGGAGATACTGATCACTGCTTGGGGACTGGACAGGCATTGGTCAGTGAGTATTGTGCAATTGATTGAGCATCGCTTGTCTTTCTCAGGTTTTACTCACCTTTCTTTTTGTTATCTAGCTTTTCATTACAACAGCAACACCACCACCACCACCAGCACCACCACCACCTTATTATTATTATTGTTATAGTTATAGTTATTGTTATTGTTATTATTATTTGTTTTAGTATTACTAAGTTATTACTCTATTTCAGTGATGAAAATATTCTTATCTCACAGGGTTTGCTTTTTCTGATTCTCCTCCTCTTCTTATTGGAGGGGAGGCAGTGGGCAAGTGCTCGTGGGGTATGTAGTTGCCAGGTGGAGTGAAACCACACCTCCTTCTTTGGTATACAACTATTATTACAAATTACTTAGTACTTAAGATAGATATTTAGATCAATACTATCCACCATGTTGTTCTTAGAATATCTATATAATCGGGATCATTTCATTATTCATACTATGAGAGATTTAATGAATATAGAAAAAAATTAGTACTTTTGACAGTTTAGTCAGTGGCCATATGTTATCTACCAATTTCTTTATTATTGATCTTCATTTTATTGGTTTGATTTAAAGCCTCTGCTTTTTATATGTCAGATTGAAATGTCTTTACACACATCTCACTTTTTCTTTTTTTTTAATTTAAATGCCAATCTTATGCACCTTTCTTGAGTTCTTTCACTACATTTCAGTTACTTGCTGGCCCTTAAATTCTTTAAGGTGTCTCTGGTGTGTCTTTTTGTGTAATTCTAAAATAAATTTCTATTTGGCTATGAATGTATACTAATTCCATGGTGTAATTTTTTTTAGTGAGTAAAAGACATAAGAAAATATGAAAAAATATTGATGAACTTTGATGAGTCATTGCTATATCCCTAGAATATTGCATGGAAATGTTTAATGATATATTATGACATAAAGATATTATCATTGAGATGCTCTGTGTGATATATTATAGTACTCCCAAAGCTATTACAGTATAATAGTCAGTCCAGAGAGAGCATTATCAAGCATCTGTTAAACAGCATCAAGTCACAGGCTTGAATTTGGATATGTTTTTAGTACTTGTCAAAAATATACCACTTTTGATGTAGGCTACTGGTGCATACTAAACACATAGAGTCACACGATACAGACTCACTCACGGTATTTATTTAAGTCAGTGTAACCATGGAGGTAAGAAACTATTAATTCCAAGGCAGAGGGAAGGAGCATGTTCTGACATAAACCAACCTAAGAAAATATTCTGCAGATTAGCTGTCCAGAAACTGCCTTAGTCTCATGAAATTTATTCTGAATGTATTTATTATGTAATTTATTCTGAATTATTTCAATGCTGACTTGATCATTTGATGAGAAAAGAAAGATAGAATGAGAAAAATAAGAAGTTTGTGAATTACATATGTTGAGAGTTTGAATACTATGTTGTTTTAAAGAGATAAAAATATTCCACTGTAGTTTACACAGTTGATAAGTTGGAGGTCTCAGTATTTGTACAATGAAGGCAGTTCAGGAATTTGACTCAAGTGTAAACTAACTCTGGGTGAAAATATAAAGTTAGTTTTTTGGTTTTAGCTTTTTCTGGGACAAATTTGTTCACTGAACTTTCTGAGTGCCATGAGAAGCACTAGGGAAAGAACTGATGTAAAACCATCTTGACAGTCTCCCTCAGATCCAAATCTTGGCCTTGTCTGAAAAGTTGGCATTGTTTGTATGAAGGACCCTCCAGGACCCTCCAGCTATGATAATTCAGCCTTTGGATCATTCCTGAGTCACACTGTTCTCTGGACATAGCCAGATGACACAACCTAATCCTTGCAGTCACCTGATTAGACCACTGGCTGCATTGTTCTCTCTTTTACTGTTTTTCTTGCCTTGCCTTTATAGTGTACAAAAACTTTGGGGGAATATTTTTCTTCATTTAGTAAAGTGTATTTTTTCCATGTCAGAAGAAATTCAGGTGAAAACAGCAATGCAGAGATTAATTTAAAAAACGGAATAAAAATGAGTGGCTCAATTGCTTTCCAGTCTATGGAATCTGTATACTCTTGTTATGAACAAGCTATGAGCAAGCACAAGCTCAGTCTCAGGTACAAACAATGTGGCTCATGGGTCATTAGTCTGAAATATATCCAGCTGGAAATTCATATATTTTCAGTGTTCTCTAGAATGTGAAAACAAAAGTACAATTCATTCAGACGCTCATGCAGTAGTGATAGCCACAGTAATACCTTTGCAAAGTCATAAAGTGCTTAAGGTAAATACAAAGACTTCTTCCATTTCACTCAGGAGCTAAAGTTGAAAGCAGATATTCTAGTCATCAACCTCAGGTAAAAAAAAAATCATTTAAAAAATCACCCCGAAATACAGTTTGCTCAGGAAGCTGGCACATGGGTGTGATAGATATATATAAATATGCTACCTTGCAAAAGAGCAAGTTAAGCATTAAGCAGACTAGTAGTCAAAATGACATGATTTAGCTGAGCTCTTTAATACTTGCTCCAACAGTGGATAAAAGTAGCCTCATATCTGCCTATTAGTTCAGTTTGGAATGTATGGGCCTATAACTGTGAAAGGATCTCGCAAAGAATTTAAATTTGAATTTTATTTTAATCACTGCGTGTTTATAAATTGGATCACTGAATTGGGACCTTAGATGTTCATACTAAAACAAAACCAACCAACCAACCAACCAAAGACATGAAAGTTTATATCTGTTTTTAAAATAAGTGCATGCCTTCAAGCTAAATAAAAATTAAATTCAAAACAAGATTTGAGTTTTAGAGGACTGCTTCTCCTTCTGGTTTTACACTGGACTTATTCCTTTGATTTACTCCAATGTGAGATCAGTATGGATATTGGTTTCATTACGATTCTGCTTTATCCTTTTGATATTCATGACAAGCCAAGGTCTAATTTATCTCAGTGTACAATTCCTTTATTGCAAACAAGCATGCTGAAAGGACTTAAAGAGATTTTGAACCAGCATTTCTGTGGATAAGGGGGGGACTATTAATTTTGAAAACCAAATTCGGTGGCACTTATTAAAAATATACTACCATTTCATTCTTGCTACTGGTAAATTAATAGATGTGTACAGATTTTCTCTTTGTTGCTTTTGAAATGTAAAGAAAAATATCACATTACAGGGAAAGAATTATGTACATATAAGGCAAATAGATTTAATTAGTGAATAAAAGGGATTCAGGGATATGGACTTTTAAAATATTCCAAAAATATTATTTCGGTACTCATATATTCTCTTTCTAGGAGATATTGGGTAGGATACAGGTCAAGATAGTGAACAGGCAAATGACAGCTAGAAATAATTACAAAAAAAAGGTCTGATGGAAGTTTAGTGAAGAAACTGTTGGATTTTTGAAATGGGATATGATTTGGGTGTTTACTCTAGTTAAGTTCCAGATATCACTAGCCTTTTCATCCTTCCATATGAGCTTAAATAACAGGAAAAATTAGGATTTATACAAAAACAAGAAAGAAGAAAAAGTTTGAAAGTTTTGATGTGATTTTTCCTTCACTTTCAGTTTATGTCTGAAGATATATAATGAAATTAACAGAGTTGCATGACTTTAACTCCAAATAGACTTAGATATAAACAATTAGGTTTTTTTTCTTATATGTTTAGGACCTCAAAGGAAGCACTGAGAGCCCTTGTCATAGGCAGTTTGGTGTCCAAAAAAGAGAAGAGGGTGCAATCAAAATTATTGGGAAAAAGTCAGGCAAGAAGGAGGTACAGGGTACTCAAGACTAAAAAGCTGTTTAACTTAGAATAAATAATATCTGCTTTAGATGGGTAGAAAGTGCAGTGTTGTGACAGGCAATTTTTGAGGGGATTTAGCAAGTTTCAGAATTATTTTTCTTCTTCCTAACAAGAATGTCCTAACCATACAAACTAGACATCTGGCACAGTTCTTAAGTATACCAGATTACACTGAATGGTTATGACACATGTACCCATGTGTGTTTAAAATGCATAAACTACAGTCTGCCTATCTTTCTAGCTGTAATGTATAGCTGGAGTTCTGTTCAGTAAAAGGGGAAAAAAATCATTCTATGAAGAATGTTTTTCTCTTAGGTTTATCTTGCACTGTGTGGTTTAGCTGCCTCAGAGTATCTCCCTTCCCCTGTAATTTCTTCTGGAGTCAGCTGGGGCATTTTCCCAGGCCTCACTTGCTTTGTGGCATGTAGTTCCCTGTCTGACTACTTGACTTCAGGTCTCTCACTGGTATTGAAGAAATGTAGCTTGAATCAATTCAATACTCACTGTGATATATGCCTTGGACCATGATGGAAAGCTGTTGGAATTTAGAATAAAAAAGATCCTCTACTGACTTTTTTTTTTCTTTTCATTCAAGTGCAGACATAGGGCAATTTGTCTTAACACTTCTTACTGCTCTATAGGAACATTCAGTGTGCATCATAATATACTTAATTTATTTATACCACAAGAAGTTTTATGATCCTGGTTAGTGTGTTTTCTTTGCTGGTGTTCCCTTTACTTAGAAGTGCTCAGCTAAGAATTCAGTATTCCTTTTTCAGCAGTTTGTGCCATATAGAAGGCATTATCATGTGGTAAAGATGTATATGGACACTGTCTGAACTTTTGACACAGGAAATGGATAGTCTATCTTTTTCCCATTTTTACAGAGGTTCTGAAGCTAATCAGGCTGAACTGAAGCTGCAAGAATTTGTTGAGAGAAAAATTGTCAAACAAGATGATTTAAATAGGGGATGTGCACAATAATTAAATGCATGGATGGCTGATTACAGACTACTTAATCCCAAGAAGTGTGTTTTCAGGAAGAAAAGACCTCTTCCTTTTATTTCTCATACTGTCCTAACCTCCAAATGTCACCAAACAGCCATTTGTGGAGTTGTTTTATGAGTTATGCCACATGAGAGTGACAAAAACTTAATAAGCCTTTGTGAATCCTAATGTTTCATCATCAGTAA
The DNA here is from genome assembly GCF_021018805.1 of Prinia subflava. Lineage (NCBI taxonomy): Eukaryota > Metazoa > Chordata > Aves > Passeriformes > Cisticolidae > Prinia > Prinia subflava. Next base: position 26,425,603 of record NC_086247.1, on the reverse strand, counting down.
AATACACAATGAGCTGTTATGAGCCTTGTTTATAAGCTAACAGGTAGAGCCTTTTTTTTATGATCAGAAGTTCTGAAGTATAAAGCAAACATGTAATTATGTGTTCTGCACCATGAGATATAAACATTCTGAAGCATGATTAGGACATAAGTAATTAAAGAGTAAACATTAATTTTAAGAATTGTTATGGGGACATAGTAGGCAGTATATCGTGCATAGTTTGGGGTTATTTATAGTTATTTGCTTCAAGAAATAGACCCAGCTGCTACATCAAAACAACAGTTAAAAGAAAGCAGTGATACAAACAAAGAGAAAAAGATACAATCATTTTGCCTAAACAAAGCAATTTGAAGAGTTCAAAACTGGCATTCAGAACCTTTACCTAACAGGGCTGAAATAATAATTGTTCTCATAAGCTTTGAGTGTCCTATGTTCCACTTGTCTGTTCCTGTGCTAGAGCAATAAATATGCTGATAGCCAAGAAAGTATTGACATAGACATCTAACATCTCATCCATTTTAGCATTTTGTGTTCATGGAAGATCTGACAACAAATGAAGCAAGCTGGTAAGACAAATTAAAAAAAAAAAAGGAAAATCTAAAACACAAAGTTCAAAAATATTAATTGTTACCCTACAGAGGGATGTGACCATTATTTCCCTTCTTTGCAATGTCATGTTCATTATGTGGCCAAATTTGTGAGCTTCTATAGCTTTTTTTTTTCCAATAAGACACAAAATGCATTAAGAATAACCACAAAGGATGTTATCTTGGAAAGCATATCTTATTCTTCAATGCTAGGACTAAGGAGATGTTGCTACCCCTCTGTCATTTTTTGTGTGATGCTAGCAGTGCTGTTCACTGGTTGCTTGAAAGTCACTGAATTTGGCCAGTTAAACCACAAACATCTCCTATTTGTATTGGAAATTGCAAGTCTATAATGATTTACAACTACAAATGTACAAATTAAACTTCTTTAGTCTATATGAAATCACACTGTAAGCAGGTCCATGGAAATGGTAATACAGTGAGCATACAGTCACAAAATACAGCTGAACTAATCCAGCCTGTATTGATTTCATTAATTCTATAGCATTCTGGAAATGCACACTGTTCCTAAGTAAATCTGGCTGCTCAGCAGATATAAGCCAGTGTCATTGGTATATATGTGGACTTATATAGTAAAATTAGGCTGCGAGTTTTGTGGTTTACTTCTTACAGGACTATCTGTCAAACTTCTACCTATCTTAGATGTGCCTGTTTTATTGACAAAGCTGTCAAAGTTGGGAAGCACAAAATGTAAACAGAGGACACAAAGAAAAGGAATGGCAGGGTGTTTCACTATGCTAGCATATATAATTTGGAAAAAAACTTTGAAGCCATTATTTTAAATGAAATCAGTTGTAATAATCAATTAAAGATTCTGTAAAAGGTTCTTGCCTTGAAAACTCCTTTAATGTCTGTAGGCATTCTGCAGCCTGCAGGTTATGAGTCTGTTCTTTAAAGTAAATATATAAAAATTTAGATTTGAGGCTATGTTGGATCAATAAATTCTTAATAACTAGTTTACATATAGTATATAGTAAAAGCCCATGTAAAAATATATCAGGTATGTTACCCTTGTTACCTAAAACAAGAGAAATGTCACTATGTCAGACTTCTGCTGCCATATTTAAAAATGCTCCAAAACCTTCCATTGACTTTCCTCTGGAAATATAGAATGATAGACTGCTGGAGGTGCTTTCATGCAAAACTTAGTAGATAAAACTCTTCTGGCCTTTAAAATCTATGCACCAGGGAAGACTTTGAGGCAAAATCACTCCAAAGTTTTGTTACTCAGGTAGATATTGAAAACTTAGAAGATAACTCTAAATAAAATGAATGGAAGGATTGCTGTGGGCTTTGGCTTATTTGTGCAGCATATGAACTTCCATTTTGTTAGTCCTTTGAGGGTTTCTGGTTTTATTTTATGCACCATCATAGATATAATGGATTGTGGTTTTCTTTTACCAACTATCTAATCAGTTTTACTTGTCTTTCTGTTGCCTTTTATAACTTTTTTAGTAAGTGCTCATTTGTAGAAATTGTTGTGAATAAACCATTGCTTTTATTAACATTCTTAATAAAACAATAGAAAATTTCAGTTGCACTTTACTTTATATTTCTGTCATGAAAGAAATATATTGAAAGAAAGCAGTTAAACATTAGCAAGTTGTTCTGCATCTATGGGAATAAATCAGAAAATTTACATCACATCTTTTTCATCTCTGTCATGGAAATGTGCTGTAGTATTTCACTTCTGAATGTACCAGGATATCTCCTATGAATCTACTCTTCCAGGAAACTACTCTGCTTTATGTTGAAGGTCTTGATATCTTTTTGGTGTGTTTTGCTGCCTTTCTCTGAAACTTATGGAACTGAAAATTTATTCTATCCATTGCTTAGATCCAAAGGTCCAGCACAGCTATTTTAATATTTGGTTTTATTTAGGAAAAGGATTCAAGTTGACATAAGGCTGCTTAATTTAAAAACACAAACTTAATTTTCAAGAAGCACCATCATATTGATATTTATCAGTATAAGCTAGCATCAGCAAACTGTGCCGCTCAGGGCTGGAAATATTTTTTAACTCTGGAAAACTTCCTACTGTTTTGTTCTCATCTTCCAAGGAAACTCATGTTTCCCTGGCAGATGCAAGCAATTACTTCATGTATATGCATATGTGTATATATACACCTATATATTTATACAAAAAAATACATGTAAATATGTATACATATATGTGAAAATTATGTATATGTATTATAAATATAATACACATGTATGAAGATACATATATTTACAAGATTAGTATGTATGGGTTTCATTTTAATATTGGCATAAAAACTTGTTTGTTATGAATCTTTTTTTGTTTTCATTCTGTTTTTCAAGATGAAAATTTTTGTCTCCAAGAGCAGGAATTTGTTATAGGATCAGCTAGGCTAGAAAACCTTTGAGATCATCGAATCCAACTGATGGCCTAACTCCAGCCTGCCAACTAAACCAAGTGTCACTTCCAGCCTGTTCTGAAACGCCTTCAAGGATGGTGACTGCTCCACCTCCCTGGGCAGCTCACTCCAGGGTCCAGATCGAAAAGAGCTAGGGGAAAGACAAGAGGGAAAGGATGTAGGGAAATTTGGAAGGAGTTTGTTTTTCTTTAATTCAGAGAACCAAAATCTGGTAGCCTTGCTTCTACCTAGCAAAAGATAGATAATTTGTCCTTCTTGGTTTAGACTGAATCCTGGTCAAGGAGGGCATGCATTTCAGAGAGCCTTCAATGATTTCAGTTGTGATATGCCTGCTTAGAAATTAAGAATATCACATGAATTGTCCTTAGCAGTGTAGTTTTAAGAACAACACCAACATTTTCAGCTTCACCTGAAAGGGAATCTACCAGTTCAAATCTTAAAGCCCAGACATGGAATATGTTTATACTTATCTTGACAAATAAGTCTTTCCTTCTGTGTTGCATTCCCATTATGAACTGTTCAAAACTGTGGATTAAATACTCTGAGAGGTAGACTTGCACTGCAAATCAATATAATTTTATTTTTTCTGGAGAAGAAAACAGGTTTTGAGGGACAAAGCTCTCAAGCTTCACTTCGCTGATTAAAAAAGAATTATTATTACATTTTTATTAATGTATTGAGACAAAATTATTAAGGCTATTTGACTATGAATAATATTTCAAGGCCTCAGACATTGAAATTTAAATGGAACAGTGATTTATTTACCAACCAGTTTATGCCATTTTTACATTCTCCTCATGTGGAATAGGATTTGAGTAATAAAACTGATTTGAATACATGACAAAAGAAACATTCAAAGCTGATTTAGCATTTGCTGCATTAGCATAATTATATTTTTTCAGTCTTATTAAAAATGCTAACATCTTCAAAACAATGCATCCACATTTCTACAAATCTTCCATTTAAAACCAATTAGTCACAATAGTGTTTCTCACTGCAATCCTTATTTAAATAGTTTGTGAAAATACATTAATTTCACTGGATAAATTAAAATTTCAGTATCTTGCTTTCGGTGGACAAATCTTTATTCTAACATGAAGAATTGATTATTCTAAGGTGATGTTCCCACTATACCCTAGAGAAATTTTCAGTCTTGAAAGGAAAATGGGCTATATAAAATAAAGTAGTTTGCTTGGCTTTTCTTTAAAAAGATTGAAGCTGTGAATAACACCTAGGAACAAGTAAGAAATCTGTTCGTCACTCAGTATTTCATATTGAGTTCAGTACTGTTAAATCCTTTGTTTTCAATGTATGATATATTTTCCCACAGGTTTCTTAACAATTGTATTTGCCAATCAATTTGCCAATGTCCCTCTGAGAGCTTTTAGTAATATCTGAATATTGTTCATATTTGGACTAGTTGGAAATAGGCATCTCATTTAGAGACAGTTTAATCTCTAGAGGTGGATTAGTACCACATCCCAAGAGACCTTTGTATAACTGAAGCACAAATATAAAAAACATTGCACTGCTCTTTAATTCAGTCATGTATTGCTACATACACAATCCACACTCATAGTATATATCTTTTTAATTTTAAGTGAAAATGCTGCATTTTCGTAGTTCAGTTGTGATATATTTACAAGTCAATTGTGGTATCATATTTAGAGATCAATTGTGGTGTGATGATAAGTGAGACAGTTTTCCTGAGAGATGTTACAGAAACTGCCACTGAAAGCATCATATTTTGAGTGGAAAGAGGTATTATTAATAGTAAGAAAATTTATGAGAGGACAATAAAAACATTTTATGTATCATTAACATACAGACCCATCACGAAGTCTTCCTGGAAAGACTTAACCATGAATACCCTGCAAGGAGGACACTGAAGGGTTGGCTTCTAGCAGATGGTCATTAACAATATTGTTTCAATTAATTACTTTATATTTTCTTCATGGAGAACACCAAAGTAAACTACAACGTAGTCCATAGTCATAATAGTATCCGAAGAAATTTTATACATTGCAGAACAGCTGCACAAAATTCCTTATCTGATTGGAAGTGCCATGTAAATTTTAAGAGTTAGGATGTCAATCTGAGGTGCGAGTTTTCTCAAAAAAGATGGAACATGTCATTGGCTGTGGGAAGGACAGAGCTCTCCGGTTAAAAGTAATCACCACAGAACTTGTTCTTGGCTTGAGATTTGTTCCACCGTTCCCAAAGTGTAAAGACAAATAAGCCTGTTTACACTGATTAGCAATTTAAACAGCTGTGAAGAAAAAAGTCAAACACCTATTTCTCTTATAGCAGTAAACTTTCTCATTGCCCAGTTCCAGAAAAGCACCAAAGTCCCACCTTACTGCATTATGAAATTACTGTAACACATTTTTTGCCATTTTTAATTTCCCCCCCCAGGAATTGCAAGATTTTTTTTTCTTGAGTCTTGAGATGTCCTGGGTTTGCTATCATTTCAGTCAGTCCACCCTATACCATAAACAGGCTGTGTTCTGCTCATTGCAGTTTATGGGATTCTTCACACTTGTGTCCAATACTCCCTTTCTCCCAGTTTGTGCCCAATAACATAATTAACTGGGAAAATTATAACCCGCAAGATTTTAATACTAAAGAGATGTTTTTTAAAACATGTAATAGAAATTGTCTTAAGTATACGTGCATCTCAAAAAGACATTGTGAATTCTGTTGAAAAATCTTTCCAAAATAATGACTTTTGAATAATCTACCAGACCACAGTCAACCTCCTCTGTTGACAAGGCCTAGAGTGCTTTTCTTGATAGGATTCCACTTCAAAGCAGGCAGCCTGGGTTGCACACAAAGAGAGCTTACACTCTTTTAGCTTACGGTGCAATCTGGCTTTAAATTCCTCAGATCTGTATTGAACTTTAACTAAATTTCTGCTCTAGTTACTTCAAGTGTGTCAGACATCAGCTCAGAGGTCTGAAGAGCACTAAAAATGTGCTGTACAAACAACACTGTAGGCAGCTATCACAGGACATCAGTTAATTAGATACTGTGCCAATCAAACAGGTGTCAATATTGAATCAATTGGCAACATAAATTAGCCAAAACAAGTAGTCTGAAAAACTGTCTTTCTGAGAAAATAAAAGGTAGGAATTGGGGGAGAGAAAGGGAATACTTATATCACGTAGCAGTTTCTCAATTCTAAAACTATCTAAATTATGTCATTTCTTTTGGTTAATTCCTGGTAGATTTTAAATATAAATTAACATCGTTTCTGAAAATTATTTGAGTTCATTTATACACGTGTTGAATTTACAAGATCTGTCTCAGAAGTGCTGAAACCTGCTTGTAAGAGCAGCACTGTTTCCCCTTTTTGAGAGGATAGAAAGGAGTTCTGCATCTGAACCAACCCCTTCCACAAGCCATGAGCTCCTTACCAAAAACCTGCTACAAAACCAGCAGTTTCCCAGAAACAGTGAGGCTGGTTGTTGCTTAGCTGCACACTCTGTTTAGCAAAGTGCCTTCTTTTGCTGAGTTGGAGCCATGTTGTCATTCTGTGCAAAAGTACAAAATGTTGAAGCTTGAAGAGTGAGCCTTTCTCTCTGTTGCCATCCAACCAGCCAATTAAATTCATGGAATGGCTGAGGTTAAAAACAGACTAGATCCAAAAAAAATTAATTATTTAATTTCAATGAAAAGATCTTGTTAAAATCCCACAATTATAGAAGAAAAAATGCTGAACCAAAATTTCTCTTTTGAGGAACATATTGAGATAAATATTGGAGAATATGCTCTTTGGAGAAACACCATTACATTTTAAAATGCATAGAAAAATCTTCATACATCCGGGGAAAATTTAGAGAAAATGTTATGCAGTGTGAATGGCCAAATTCATCCAATGATATTTGGATATTTGGATACTCTTTCCCATAAATCAATACCAAGTGGCAATAATGTAATAATATTAATAAGGTATCAAAAGTAATAAATAGATATAATAATATATTTCCACATATCTTTTTTAAAGTGTCTGCTTATCTTTTAAAAGATTAAAGTATATTAGGCAGCTTTTCTGGATCCTACATAAATTGTGTAGGTGTTATTCAACATAATACCTGTTATCTTGATGTTTTACTTGGTTGCATATTTGACAAACTAGTACAAAACACGGAAAGCCTCCTGACACCAATGAGATGGGATCACAGTTACAAAAGCCCTGGATAATTAAGGGATACTATCCATCTTTCTGCACTGCACTATTCATCGATGTGACCACCAATCTTGCACAATTAAAGCAAACAAGAAATAGAAGAAACAAATATCCATATGTCTGCAGATCATCTTTTGCTGATAAAAATGAAATTCCGATTGGTACATCCAGATGGACTTATTACATTAATTAGGGAGTTTTAAATTTTTTTTTCTCTTATTTTCTTAAAAAAAATATTCAACTGCTTAGCTATTTGCTCTATGATAGTCAGTACTTGTACTTGTGAAGAAAAAAATTACACAGAAGTTTTCCAGGTCAACTGCTGAGTTTCAGCATTGAATATTCAATAAGAGGTCCTGTTAAACCTGACATGTGTGAGAAATTATTGTATCTTTGTGATATTAATAAAGTATTCTAGAATTTTTTCAAGCAGTCCTATAGAGATTAAAGTCAGAACTTGCTAAGGCATTTGCTCCCTCACTCACATTTCCACCAGCCCTCAAACTTTCTCTTATTCAAATGAAGGAAACTTTAGTGCATCTACTCGTCTTTGGGAAACATTATAAGAGATAAAAAACTATTTTATGAAAAATGCTGTAGTTCAGAATTTTGACACACGAGTTTTAAACATTTTAAACATTTTTGACCCTCTCTAATATGACTAACAGGAAAGGACTCAATTTCTTTTCAAACCAAAAATACTAATTTTTTTAAAAATGTCACTTTCTTCTGTATCCTCATCCCAGTCATCTTTGTAGTAGTACTACAAGATGTTTTATAAACTAATTTGGGAAAATATGAGAAGGGTAATATCTTTTTTCTCATAAGAGTTATCATAAAACTTTATGGCAAGGAATATGATGAGAAAATATTTTACACAGGAGCATAAATAAAAAGAAGTTAACATTGTTCCCTATTTTCTGCCAAGAAGGCTGAGAACTCTCTATGAAACCTTCCCTGAGTCAGCACTGCAAGGAAACCCCATCCACCTCCACATTTTTCACTCTATGTTGCATTTCATATGAATGATTGCTGTACAGCCTTGGGAAGTTGTGCTTTGTTTTTTCAGTATGAAGAGACAGCAGGTGCTCTGGCCAGCATCACTCATAACCAGCCTCTCATCACCTCCCTCTGGCCCCTAGATCCAAAAATAATATTTTCAAATGTCAGCATTTCAAAGACATTTTAAAGTTATGTGATGAATAGGCTTTTTTTCCAGCTCCATAGGTAGTTTTATTCTGAGAAAGAAGAAAATGTGGTAGAAAAGAAAGGGCCTATTACAGTGCTAACATCTTTTCTGATTGAATACTTTTATGCATAGCAGTATTTTGGGGAGACCCTACGTTTTCTTGCCTTCCACTTAGATAGGGATCTTTCTGTCAGATGATGGAGAAAAAGCCGTATTTACCTAGTGGTAATGTTAAATCCAGCCATAAGTCAGATTTTCTAAAGAGTATTTTATTATATTTTGTTGCCATGAGTTTTTCCCGGTTTTGCTGAGCGTTCATATTAAAGGAGAAGTTCGTACCTTCTCACGCTCTTTTAATGTAAACATCAGCTATGTTCTGTAAACATAGCCATTGTTTTTACATTCCTTGCCAGGACAAACAAGACTGTGTGACAGTCCCCTTCACCAATGTGATGTGGAGGTGGGAATTCCTTCCTCCAATCCACAGGCCTCATAGTAAAAGTATAAAAGTAGGTTTTTGTAAATAAACCGGGTCTTCTGCCCTGCTGCTGTTGTTGCACCCAGATCTGTGTCTCCAGTCTGTTTTCCTGGTTAGGCCTCCACGGTGATAATATTTTTTCCAGAACCAAAATAGTTGGGTTGTTGTTGTTTTAAACTGAATACAGAACATGAGACTGCACTTGGAGCACTGCATCTAGTTCCAGCATCCCCAGCACAAAGAAAAACCTTCAGCCTATTGGAGCAGGTCTAGAGGAGGTCTGTGAAAATGGTCAGTGCTGGAGATCTGTGAAAATGGCTAAGAGAGTGGGTTGGTTAGCCTGAAGAAGGAAATACTCCGAGGGAATCTTGTAACAGTTTTTCCATGTTTAAACAGGACTTGAAAGAGAGATGGAGATATATTTTTTATAAAGGCCTGTGGTGATAAGGCAAGGAGCAATGGATTTAAACTGAAAGAGTGTAGATTTAGGCCAGACATAAGGAAGAAATTCTTTAGGAAAAGTCTGGTGAGACACTGGACCAGGCTGCTAAAAGAGGTTGTGAATGCCCCTTTGTTGGGAGAGTTCATGGCCACATTGATCATTACTTTAATGAACCTGTTTTGGTGACAGGTGTCCCTGCCCTTGGCAGGGTGGTTGGGCTAAGCAATCTTTAAATGTCTCCTCCAACCCAGCCCATTCTGTGGTTCTGTGGTTCTGTGTTTAATGTCTGTCAATAATTGAGTAGATCCATAATTTACAATATCTTACCATGATGTAAGATCCTACCTTATGTTCTGTTTGGAAAAGGTGTTAAAATGGAGAAAGATTATACATTAGTAATTAAAAGGAACATTACACAACACAATAAATTCAGCACAAGGTGGTCTCATGGAGGTTGGTTAAATCTCAAATCATGGTACATTTTTAGTCATGCTAAAATTAATGAGACATTCTAATTTGCCATAGCTCAAATCAACTGAAAACTATACACTGGGAAGAGACCTTTCACACTTCCTAATTGTTACAATTTTACTTGTACTCACCGTACAACTGCAGCCTGAAACAACACTTTCTTAAAAATGAGTAACTGTCCATAACAGTCAGGAGAGAAAAAAATCAAAATCAAGTCAACATAGACATTCATAGGAGCGATGAAGAAAACATACAACCATTATGAATATAGCATTTGAAAGTCGTAATTTTGTCCAACCTCAGACTTTTCTGACAGGACATTAAGAGTCAAAATAGTATTTCCAACATTAGCCCACCTGAAGACAAACAAAATATTTATCATGCAAGCATTTGTTAGGATTACAAGGTATGTTTGTGACACCTCATTACAGGAAGGATTCATAGTAATACTTTAATAGAAGAAGATTTTAAAATGAGTTTGTTGCCCTGATTTTTTCAGTCTTCTGATGCTTTCATAGTTTCTGAATTCTTTCTCACATGAGTGTTATAAATAGAAGTAATGTTTATATTAATACAAGTATGTTTTTCGTTCCTCTCTTGAGGAGAGAGAAATTTGATGGACTTCTGATTTGACCAGTGTAGTTGGAGAGATGGCAACCTTATCCTCCAATCCATGGTCTCGGTAAAAATACTATATATATTGGGGTCAGATAATAAAATGAATAAAAATCAGTTAAAAGTCGGCTTTTTTGCCCTGTGAACTGGACTGAGTCCATGTGTTCCTATTGCGACATGAGTTTAAATAATTTCAAAAGAACGAATAAAATTACAACTCATAAAAATGGACAATATATAAATAGCATTTTTTTCTACATGCTTTATTCCTGCTTGAACATACAAAGCATGAATATGTTATTGCAAATAGAACTGTTTGAAGTTCTGCAAATATTTTGGAAGCTTACCATACTGTTCACACAGAGGAAACCATTTTATATCAGAAACTCCAACCAGCTTTTGTGGTTCTTGTAAACATCAGTCCTGCTTGAACAAGCTTCATTTGCTTCCAGTAAATGTTCATTCAAGTAAAGCACTGTAGGGAAGTCTCAGAAGTTTTCTGGAAATTCACAACTGAATTTTTAAAAATTCAATACACATGTCAATACTTGAATGAAGCAAGGTATTAAAGGAGAAACATTGATTTTTATTAAAATCTCCAAATATCTAAGCTTGACTTTCTACAAAAGTTTCATGAAATCATTTTGTTAAGGCTGGCCAGTAAACAGCTGAAAAGTGAAGATAAATTCCAGTTATCCAACTGTGCTGTTTATCTGGGTTTTATCCAAAGGCTTAACCCAAAGCTCTTCCAATGTAAATCGTTTGGTGAATTCATTGACAAGAACTGACCCCATACATTGCTTATTTCACCATGTTTTAGTCTTATGCATTTGTTTGTTAACATTGCAGGCTTTTTGAGAAGAAAAAAATTCAAAGTCCACTGAATTTGAGTTTCTGTTGGTGAATTCCGATCAGATTGTCATTAATAGCAATTTATGTCTAAAAAATAATTATTTCTGTATTTGCTGAATTTAGAAGCTGGTTTAAGCATTAAAATGTATGTCCATTAGGGCCTGCCAATCTCTATCTATCTTCTTGTTATTATGCTGTTTATGTATACATCTTAACTATTCAGTTTGAATTAAGAAACTGTTTTTCTTCCCCCACATATTTCAATTTTCTATGTAAATTCAAGTGTGTTAACTCTGAAAATTTGTGTAAACCTGAAGTCTTTCATCCAGTTTTTCTCATGAAAGCCGCACACTTCAAATACACCAGCCCAAATCTGCTGAATGTCCATGGGAAATGAGAAGAAATAATGCCTTCTACTCCACCAGTGTTCCTTTCCTCTTCTCTCATTTCTTCACAAAACAATAAATATTTACAGTGAAGAAGAAGGATTGAAACTTCATAACCAAGTGCTGCAGAGGACATATTTCTTTCTGTGGAAGACTCAGCAACACTCTCAATGCTTTCTGTGCTCTCAGTAGCTCTCTCACACAATGCCTCGAGAGTGCAGGACAATCGATACACTCTAAAATGCAAACTGTGAGTCTTCCTTCACTAGGTGTGACTTCCTACCTGTGACTGCTATTTTGAAATTCATTGCCTTTTCAAATCCACCTGTTGTGCCTTTGAGGCTAAAAAATGCATTTTGAAATATGAGTCTGCACATTATAAAGTCTTTGGAAATAAGAGTGGAATGAAAAGATATTTTCTCATTATTAGAGAACTAAATCAAACACTCTTTTTTTGAAAATAGTACCAAAATATATGATTAGGTCTAGCAAGTTTTCCGAGTCAGAATTCTTATTTAAGAATGAAAATACAGTTAAGCGGCTGCTCTAGTCTTGCTCTAAATGACTTGTTATATTTTGGATATTCATTATTTCTTTTTTTTAAAATTGATTCACCACAGACTTCTATTTAAGAACCTGGAAACATAATCAGAAGTCAGTAACCCTGAGCAGAGTGAGAAATTAAGAGAAAAGGAAAATACACATATTTTAGTCAGGTGACTAACCTGGTAGCTGATAGTATTTGAAGAGACAACCTTTTGATAATCTTTGCAATTTTTTTTAAAATAAAATATAATTTTTGAATATCTTCGACTATTTGACATATTATTTAAATTATTTTCATTATTTACTTTACTAAACTCCAATATGCCTTTTTAAATGGAAATAAACTCACAAGAACTTTTTATAAATGTAATTAAATTTTAATTTGAAAGTCACCTTTAGCATAATCTTTTCAAGTATTTATAACATACATCAGTCTTCTTATAAAAGAAAAATATTATCTCCACCTTTGCACTTATGGTGTATACATAGACATAATAAATTCCATATATTTTGAGAAATTGAAAAAGTTCCCATTTTAAAGTAGAACATTATACTATTTCCTAATATAAAACTTCTGGACCATTCATACTGACTCAATTGAATTTCTCATAAAACAATCTACATTCATCTCTTCACTCAGTTTCAACTACTGAGTATTCAACACTTTGGTAATTGCTTCCAAATGAATTCCCCAAAACACAGCATACATTCTGAGAGAAAGTCTCATATTGAATCAAGATAACTTTATTCATTGAGATGAATAAGTTTAGAAAAGTATTTAAAAATCACTGCTAAATACTTGCTCAGATAAACATAAACGGATCTCTTCCCATTCTTTTTGTAGGATACTTTACAAGCACACAGGCGTTATAAACAAGCATGACACTAAAAATTTTCCAGCAGAATCTAAAATAAATAGGTTTCTTCCTCTCTACTGTCCCAATTTGTACTTTCCTTCATCTTGCCTGCCTGCTTATATCAATTTAAGATTTTTTTTATAACAGGGGAACCCTGAAGGATTGATGACCCAAAGTATAAAGTTGATCTGTTTTTTGAAATGGAAGTGTTTACTAAAACTTTTTTAGTGAAAAACATAGTGATGTGGAGAATGTACCTTACCACATCCATGTATCCAAAACAGGCAAAGTGAAACAACTTCTGTAATTTTAAAACTGTTTACGCATACAGAGAAGACCAGTTAACAGCTTCTGCTGCATAACTTTCATGAACAAATAGCAATTTTGTGTCCAGTAACCTAACGTTATATGCACTATATAAATGGAGAAATAGGTGTAAACTTATGCTCTTTCTCAGTAAGGTTGGAAAATGAGAGAGAATGTTTTAATCAGCTGCTAATTTATTAATTGTCTTCACACAGCAATGTGAGTGAAACAGTAGATGTGACCATAGGAGGACTGGCTTCAAAAGTGCACCTGTAAAAGTTAATGTGGAAGCATCCTGGAGACAGTCAGAATTCATTGTCTCACCATTGCTCAATTATTTACTTTTTCATGGGATAGTTTTAGTTCAGGATCTCAGAGAGCCTCCATCATTACCTTTTCTTCCACAGCATTTCTTTTCAGGTGGTTGGGGAGGCAGGAAGGAGGAAAGGAGAGGGAAAGCTCAAATTTCTTAAGGAATAGCCCATTTCTCCATTTAACTTCCTCTAAGTAACACCGTTCAGTTGATTTTTTTTTGTGTGTGGTAAAAACACTTTATAAATTAATGTTCAGTCAACCTTAGGTTAGCTGGACAAAAAAAAAGTCCCTCGCCTTTCTATCAAAAATTCAATTATAGTTATAAAGGTCAAATTTAATCTTGCTCAGTCACATCAGACCTGTCTTAAGTTAAAGCATTTGCAAGCAACACATAAAAATTGAGAGTGCAGCCTAGACATGCCAGCTATTGCACTCAAAATTTTTGGTCCAGCAAATAGAGATCTGATTGCCAAAATTGTTAAGCTCTGTATTTCTGGGTATTAAGATGACATGATATTTTATTGATTTGATAGTAAAACATCAGAACCTGTGTTAATCTTGAGAGATGAACCCATTTATCTAGACTGAGAATATGTTTTTGATTTCTATTTGAGGCAGATATATCTGAAAAGTGTAATAGATTTAAATAGACTTTGGGTTTTTTTCCTTTATTCTCCCCACCTCATCCCTGCCACCCTGTCACACGCCCCATTAAACATACTGGAACTCCTTCCTATTAAGTAAGGATTCCACTTAAAAAAGCGGAAGTATGTTAATTGATAATGTCTTGAACAAAAATAAATAAATATTAAATATTATAAATATTATATTATAAGCAGTGACTGGAATTTCTCTTTTCACAATATGAAGCACTGTGGAAGAAGAGCAGAATGATGAAACTAAGGCAGTGGTTGAAAATAAAGCAAAGCCATCTATGTCATAGCATTTCAGTAATTTTGATACAATAATGTTTTAAGTGGATGATTATTTACCTAAGTCATTTATTCATTAGCTTCTCCATTTCCTCTATTCCCTTGTTTTCTTGGAGAAAAGAACATTACATCCTTCTTGGCTTTCTTATATTCTCTGGTGCTTTGTTTCCTTGGAAACAATATCCATTAACATTCTCCATTTCCTCCTTTGTTGCCATTTTCTGGATAAACTGAGTATCCCAAGCATTTCTGCAGTGTAATGTACCAGAGAACTAAGAAAAGGCTAGAAAATAGACAATCAGAAAATTTTTAATGATAAAAGGCTTATTTAAAAAGGAAACACAACAGAAACTACTATAATATTTAATATTTTTGAGTATGGTACACAGTCAGAAAAGTATATATATGGGCAGGGGGTGGACAATTCCAGTGTAAATACCTGTATGTAATAGGTTATTAGATTTCAGATGACACTGCTGTTCCACATTGACACAGATTAAATAGCTTTTCAGTTACTCTTGGCAAAAGAAAACCAAAATTGTGTCCTACAATAAGCAATATGCATATAATTGAAACTACCTCTGTGTGAACTATTTGAAAGTAAGTTCTGCTGGCTAAGAATAAGTCTCTTGAAGATTTTTTTAACTAGTAAATATATTTTTACTCCCTTTCTTCCATGAGGCTCACGTATGGGTTGGATTTTAGTGCCCAAATTGAGATTTTGAACTTTGACCTACTTAAGTGTGAGCTGGTGGCACACTTAAAATCAGAGGCAAGAAAACATCCCTTGCAAAGCATAATTAATTTTAATGTAAGATACAAAACTAACATGAATCACGTTGGACCTTCTGGATGCTTTAATTGTTTTCTGTTGACTACAAAGGGAACCAGGAAAAATTTGATCATATAATTTTAGATATTTAAAGATAAGTGAGGTGGAACATGTTTGTGCCCTCTAAAGCACACTTATGCTTAATTTTATTGTAATTATATGTTCTACTTACATATCACACAGCCTGTTCCATGTTTTCTCAGTAAACAGAATGTGATAGAAATTGTCATTTCACGTCTGAGTCTGCATGTGGCACTGCCAGATACACGGGCCTGTTTTTTCCAAGGTATTCCAGAAAAAGTACCTGCTGAATGCCTACAATTACTGCTAGAAACAATTAAGGATCACAAGCAGTACTGAGAGACCTAAACAAAAACTAGAGTTATGAAATTCTCTGCTTAGCTGCTGTCAAAAGCAGAGGTATCTATATTTAGCCAATTTAAAATTTTCTATTTGTCTAGATTTTTCATTTTGTCTATGCATATGCTCACTATTTCTGTCCTGTCGGAATCTAATTTGGATTCCACATTAGGGGTGGAGACACTCAATAAAATGGGCACTTTTGAACACAAACTCTTAGTTGCTATGGGTGCTACATATTTTATATTTCCATTGTTAATCTTATTGAAGATTGTGGAAAAACGCTGTGGTATCAATGGTACCTTTTGTATAACAGCACTCACTCAAAAGATGAGAAAACAGGTTCAGTGTTTTCTAGCATGAAAGGGTTCCAGTCCATATCTTTTCTCCTACGAGCTTATCTGTCCAGCAGAGCTATTTATTATTTTTTTTCTGAATGCAGCTATGCCACTGCACAGACAATGTAATTTTTCTGTGTCCAGAACAAGGGAGAATGATTAAATGGTTATTTACAGGCATCATTCTATATTTTATTTACTGATTTCTTTAATATGGAAAGAATAAACATTGCTTCTTTTCCCTCATGTAGGGTGCCACATGCATTTAAGCTGTTCCTTTGGATAATGAGGCTGGTCAGATGGTCATCAGTAATCTGTACAAAGGACACTGTAATGCATGTTTCAGGGTCATTTGAGTTGATGAGACATCCACTTTTTCCACCTGTGCATTTCTATGCATCACTGATTCAGCAAGTAAGTCTGTTTACAGGGTTTTTTCCCACTATACACACAGTTGATACCAACTGTGTTCTCCTAGAAGGCCTCTCCATATCTTTGGAAGGGTTTAGTTCAGTCCTTTAGGTGCATCTAATCTCCAAGAACATTTGGTAGCAGCTTCATAGACTGAGGCAACATTTGTGCTCCTAGTCCTTTGTGAAATAACCACAGAGAAGCAGAATAAAAACACCTCAAGTTTAGAGCATCAGTAGTACTGCAGAACATCCTTGAGAGGAAGGATCCAATGAGAAAATATGGAGGACATTTACTTTTGGCACAAATATAAGAACAACCCAAAAAATGGTGACATAAGTGAAAGAAAATGATAGATGTTAAGCAAAAGAGATTATTAAGAAACAATATCCTGTATTTAAGAATCCAAAAGCTTATATAGGCATCATAATTCCATCTTGTTCCTGCATGCCTTGGTTTTTTGGACAGTGGTTGTGCTCTGTGCTTATAAAGTAATAAACACAGCAGAGGCCTTTACTGATAAAAAGAGAAAAATATAAGTTATTTGTGGTCATTTTTTAACAGAAATAACAGAACTTTGCAGTGTTTTGGCACCAAATACTTTACTACAAATAAAAAACCCCAAAGATCTCACTGTTTAGAAGGCATAAAATCACAGGGGTTAGA
The DNA here is from genome assembly GCF_021018805.1 of Prinia subflava. NCBI lineage: Eukaryota > Metazoa > Chordata > Aves > Passeriformes > Cisticolidae > Prinia > Prinia subflava. The sequence goes on along the minus strand of NC_086247.1, from coordinate 26,408,411 downwards.
AATGGAAAATTAAGATGGAAGCATGTATTTGATCATCCATTTCTCTTTTATGTCAGCTCAATATTATAATGTCTAGGACTTTTTAGAATTCCAAATAATTAAATTTTCACCATATACCTAGACTATTCTGAAGAGAAATTAAGCTGACGGTTGGTGGTTATATTTCTGGATTTTTGTTGTTGTTCTCTTCGTTCTGCCCCACCTTTCCCTGGGTTTATATCTGTTTATTATAGTAGATATCTTGTGACAGAAACATTGGATTTCTATATGAAGTTTGCTGGTAAGAGAGTTTTTCTTATCACCCTTAGTGTTTGTACTGGGCATAGTTTGCATAGGTGGCTCTTTTGCTGCCATAATTACAGCTCCCATTTCACTTTTTCTGACTGTATGCACTTTATTTCTTTGCATAATTTTGCAGCATGCCCATCTGTGTTCAGGATCTGCAGTCATTGCCATATGTAGGACACTTATTTTTGAGATACTAAGTGCCACAACTCCCACAATTACAACAGAATTAAGAATTGTGCCCTGCCCAAACAAAACCCCAACATCCTGTAGGAGGAGATAAGGTCCTTGTTGCACACAAATGATAGGGGAGGGTAGTGTTGATTGCTCCTCTCTTGGGAAAAGACAAAAAAACCCATATTCATGCGATTCTCTTCCCTCAAGGACTTGGGTGTACTTTTTGATGGTGTGCAAGGGTGGGGAGAATCTCATCCTTATTTCTCATTGGGGAAGAATTGTGATGCAAGTTATATCTTGTAGGAAGTAATACAGCAGGAAAAATCTGAACTGACAAACAGTGATCCAGGTGATTGCAACAAAGACCTGAGCCAAGCTGATGTTGGTGTTTGACACTCAAATGTGGTACTCTCCTGTCCTGAGAACCCATCACGATATTTGGTGCCCAAGTCATAGCCTGTTTTTATAAACATTAGAAGGAGCACAACAGAAGAATAGCTATCTGTTAAGGGAAAGGGGACAGTAGATAATGAGAATGTACAAATCTGTACATTGGGTATAAAGGTGGTTTAAATATACAATATAATCTGTGTTGTTAAGAAGCTGTTTCAGTGAAGAGAAATAGATACAAAATTATGTCTAGAAGATGTATAAATATATTAAATTCTGTGGGACCTGAATATTATGTAAATTGTATGGAATAAGGCATGGAGATTGTCTTGGATCTGGCTGATATGGAATCAATTTTCCCATAACAGTCCTTGTGGTGTTATGTTTTGCATTTTTAGCTAAAATGGTCCTGATGAGACAGCAGTTTTGGCTACTGCTGAGCACTGCTTCCACTCATCAGGGCTGTCTCTCTAAATCCCACACTCCCCAAAGGCCAGTAGGCTGGAAGTGGGCAAGAGGTCGGGAGAGGACAAAGCCATGACAGCTGACCCAAGCTGATCAAAGTGAAATTCCACACCAAATCGTGTCATGCTCAGCAATAAAAGTTAAAGGAGAGAACCACTCATCATCAAAGGAAGGGGAACTCATTAAGGCATTTGTCTTGTGTTTTTTCCATTCTAAGAAACACCAATTTTTTGTGCTTATTCTCCAGTTCAAAGCTTTCCTCTTACTGCTGTCATTATCCCATATGGATCCAATCATTATATAAAAGATATTAGATGTTCAAAGACTTCTGTTAGTACACAGAAATTCTCTTCTGCTGAAATCACATACAGGTTCTGAGCCCCTTTTGGAAATACTGATTCTCTCATAAATTCAGGAGTTCATGTATTACATTTAGGATGATGGGGACAGGGTAGAATTTCTTTTCCCCCTTGAATGAAATTTAAAATAATAACACTCACAGTTTAATGAACAAGCAAGGAACAGTTTGACAAACATGTAAATGACTGAGAACCATTCTCATAGGTGTTGAGAGAAACTTTATATTGCCTATATTATTATAGATTAGCATCATATAAAAGTATTTAAATGGCAAGGAAATAACAGAAAAAAATGAAAAAACAGTTGATAATATCTGACAGATAAAAGCCAAGAATGATGATTTAGTCAAGAAAGACGGGTTTCTTTGCTCTTGAGAAATAAAGGTAAGCAAAGAGAACAATCATCAGCTTCTGACTCACCAAAGAGAAGAGAGAACATTTTGGTTTTTACTGTAAAAATAAAAAAAATCATGGCTATATCTGGTATGTGATATTGGAATTTTCCAGTATCATAAAGCCAAATATCTGCAAGCAGGGGCACTGAGATTATCCAGGGAAATATTTGGAACATTTTCTAGATGGAGTTAGTCACTGGAAGGAGTCACACAGGAATAATGTGGAAGGTGACCTGATACAATGACTGGGAAGAAACTGCTGCAGAGAAAATTTGAGGTAAACTCTAAACTGTTGCATTTCCTTTGCATAATCTCTTATGAATTTTTGGAGAACAAAATCCTGTGAAGAAGCATTGCCAAGTCTGTCTCACACATGGCCTGTTTTGACAGGTTTCTGTTCTTGAAGGTCTGACCTTCCTTAAGGTTTCCATTTCTAAAAACAGCAGGAACAAAACAAGAACAGAAACTTTCTGGTAGCAAAAGGAACAGCTGAGAACTAACACATGCACTCAGTTGCTGTAGGAGATTGCTCATGTGCCACAAGTTCTTTGTGAATGTGAACTTCATAGGTATGACTGTACAAGTGATTTTTTTTTGGAGGAAATATTCAAATTTGGAGCTCCAGTTTGCATTTTATTGCTTCATTCATTTTGCATGTCTCAAAAATTCTTACATTCAACAATGGAAATCCTGATTTATGATACATAATTTTGGCCACATTGCCCTGCCCTTATGAAGTATTTAAACATTATTATTATAACTCAATCTCTAAAAGATTCTCCTAGTCTAATATGAGATGGAAAACCTTACTTGCTTTATAATGAGTGGTCAACAAATGGGAGTCTCCTATTACTATTTTGGTACACTAAATATTTATTAGCTAATTTTTTCATATCAGTCCTTTTACCTCTGAGAATGTTACTGCATGCTTACAATAAAGAGAAAAATATTTAGGGGATATTCTAAAAAAAGTAATTTTAACAGCCCTTTCATAGTATGTAAAGTAGAAAAATCAGTACTGGAGAAACTCAGTAGATCAAAAGTTGCTGAATGCACAGATTTTAAATTTACTAGAATTAAGCATTAATCATATTCAAAACAAGTTTTAGTGTACCTTTTGGTCTCCCACATGGCATAAAATAAAGTTCAGGAAATTATCTAGATTGCCACAGTAAAATTTTCAGATTAATATCTTCGGCCATTACACCCTGCTTTAGGGCTGCCAAAGCAATTCTTCGGCATTTGAGCAATAACTGTTCATTGTTTAAAAGGCAGAATTATTAAATTACCTTTAGTAATTGAAAAGGAAGAATACACGAGTTATCGGAAGTCTAAGCAAAAGTAAAATCATATGATCACATGCAGTAAAATAAACTTACTTGATATATACCATATGTGTGAGTTCTGTTGAACTTAACTTTTGTTAAGTTAGCATTAAAAGTGCAGGACCACAATTCTCTATCTGTTTATAGCAACACAGATTCACAACTGTCTACTCTATCTAAGACTGAAAAAATCTTTATCAATATATTAAATTTTAGAACACAATATCTTTTGTCTTATTATCCTATAAATATTTTTCTGTCACTGTTTCAAATTCAATTATTGCTCGAATCCTATGCCAATCAATCAAATAATTTCAGTGTTTCTACATTGCAAGTAATTTGCTTAAGGTATGATACATTGCTGACAGAGCTGGCAGAGTACTTCTGAATATTAGCAGCATAAAAATGATAATGTATACATGCTAATATCTGCTGAAAAATTAAATCAAGGGAAAATAAAAGACTTTTATGCTCCACAATGTGGTTTTTATATTGGCATATATTTGGGAAATTTGATTCAGTGCAAAGCTCCAAATGCTCTATATTTTAAAATAGCTTTACAAATTAATTCAGACATGCTGAAAACAACTCACACCTAGAACTGAAAAAGTCCTTCTCCATCACTGACAGTACTATTTTCTATAATTGAGAGAGGTGGCTGTAATTACAGGCACCTCTGCATTATACCTAGCCATTTATATCCTAAAAATAGCTAGAATTTATGTTGCAAAACATTATTGTTCTGATGGCTATTTGTCACTTTCCAATTTCCTTCCTTTATGAATTTATTATCAATATATGCTAATTTATTTTTTGATTTATTGTGCCGATATTTGACCTAACTGCCTTCTGGTTTGTGCCTCTGACATACATAATAGACAGGAATTACTTTCCTTTTCAACTTTTACTTTGTGAAAGTAATGAAGGCAATTAATTTATTCACATAAGATAGACTATCAATTCCTCAGGACTTCTTATACTCTAAAAATCACTCAGGGATGGTGCGGTCCATGTGAGAACAGTTAATACAGCATAGTTCATCTCCTCTCTCTTGATTCCCAATGAGAAGTTTCCACATAAAGCAAAATAAATTAGCTGCTTCTGGTAAGTTTTTTATTTTTCTTCTTGAGAACTTATGCTTTCAAGACATTTTGCCCTCAATGTGTAATATTCCAATCAATCACTGGTGTGAGCCCTTCACCTTAATGATGTTAGAAAATTACACCAATATATTCTACTCTTTATACCAAGCCTATTATTTAAAAAAATCCACTCTATATGCCAGTACATCACTAGTTAGCCAACCAGCTTCTGATACATCCATTTTCAGTACTTTCCATATGAAAATTTTCTTTTTAGTAAGCTCTCATTTTCTTTCTCATCTGTCTCCCTTAGGTAACAGCCTTTTTCTGAAAGCAGTAGAATAAATGTTTTTCTGCTATGTGAAAAGATTAATTACATGGTTTGAGTTTTTTTCTAAAAAATTAAGTATGAGAGAAGATATTAAATTTGCTTGATTTTTGGTAAGCTAACATGGGTTGAAATCTCATTTATTGTTCACACATCTTTTAAAATTATTCTTTGTTTCAACAATGTATTCTAAAACTTTATATCTTGCTGAAACCACCTGAAATTATTGGCCTGTGGAAACTTAAATTAACTTATACATATAGATGCAATTTGAATTCACCAATTAAGAGGACCCTCCATATTTGTTATATTTGTTGAAGAAATTTTGCTGCTGGAAAAGGGATTTCCTTCGTCTGTCCTTTCAGAGGTCCAGGGTGGAGGATTCTCCTCCCTCCACATTTTTTGGATTTTTGATCTATATGGAATAGGATATTTCCCAAGTCTCATTTTCCTGAATCATCTTGCCTTTTCCTCATTGGTCAGCATCCTTGTATTTATTAATAAAAAATAAGAGTATGAACCTAATTTTTTATCTGTAAATAAAATGGTTGGTTCTCTTTGAAGTTTCTGAGTTGTTTTTCCTCTTGCTATCTCTTCTGTGCAGTTGCTTGAACAGAAAAAGTGAATCTTGTCTAATTTCCAATCCAAAATCTTTTTTCTACTAAAGATACTGGTAAGCATACAGGTTGCAGTTAGAAAACAGGATGATGAAGGACTATTAGATTTATGGAAAGCAGATTTTTTTTTCCTCTTTAGCTACTTGTATATTTACTTTGACTAAATTGCAAACCTTACACCAGAGAATTCATTTGAAAATATGCCACAGTTTAAACATAAAAATCAAATAAATACTGAAATTTTTTTACTCATTTCTCTAATGTCTCATTAGACCTGTCATTAATACTTATATAATCTCTCTGAAGGATATTGCTCTTTTAAATAAGAGCCTTGCATGACTCATGATTTGCTCATTCAAAAAAGCAAATTCATTTTATTGCTCCTCTCTTGCAAGGTATGCATACTTTTCTAGAGTTTCTGAGGACAGCTATTACCTTTGCTTCTGTTTCAGTAGGTCTCCATAAAGCATCACTTTTCAAATAGCATCAGTGCCAACCTGGAAAATAAATCTCCTGACACAGATAAAATACAATTAAACAACAAGTAATAACAAAATATGCCTATGTAGCTCATGTTTTTGACACAGGACTAGGTGGCAAAATCTGCAATTAATAATAAATATTGTGTTGTTCTGTCATAATACTTTCTATTTAAGAGTTTTCAAATTTAGTATAATGATTAATTATAGTTTCTGTGAGGTTTTCTGTCTTAACTGGGAGAAACCACAACATTAATGTAAGGGTCAAATCAAAGACTAATGAATATAATTGCTGTCACAATTTTCAAACTTCACTTTGGCATTGGCACTGTAAGAATATTTGCATCAATGTGTGTAAAGTTGCATCATATCAAGCCCGAGACCTAAGTAATTTACTTATACAGTTGTAAGAAATACTGCCTAAGTTTGACAATATCTTTTCTGCAAGGAGGTCTGTAGGCTTTTGAAACAGAGGGAATCCAGCACACAAGTTGTACGGCAGAAGGAAGGAATAGGAAAATAATACTCTTTAGATATCTTAAATTTAATTAAATGAGGAACTAACTGGGTTTATCATGAGTATTTTTCTCTGTGCTTCCATCTCAAATTTGTGACTGAGAGAGCAGGATCAATTCCTTAAAATAAAGAGTAGGCTACCACATCTGATAAGTCCTCACTGCTCCTGCTAGAAGGGTATGAGACACTTCATGATGTTGAACCATTGTTGGTGAACACATATTTGTCTCTTGAGTTTGATCATTCCAGAACTACTTGGTCGACAACTTTGATAAGAAATTTTTAATGTCAGCTAAAAATCCATGGTCTGGATTTAAACCAATGTGTTTTCATCTGTTCATAGATAAACTAGCTAGAAGTATAATCAATATAGAAGGACTTAAAGAAATCCATCTAAGGTCATTCAAGTCAATATATACAATTTACTAGAGATATAATTTATAATTAAACTTTAAAGGTTTATAATGACTGTTTTTAGCAAAATTTTATCCCGAGTTGACTAGTATAACATGTAAAATGCACTTCTTTCTAATACTGTTGTTTAAAATTGCACTGAATTTACTGACATATTTTCATGTTCATTAATGATAGATTTTTTGTAAAAGAGGTTTTGTATTATTTCTATTGGTTTTGAGTTATATATAGCATATTTTGTTTTAACTTTAAACTTTCATATCCCAGAAGGCAAGTGGACTCACATATTTCGAAACTGTCTTAATCTTTTCAGGGGAGGGGAGAAAAAAGTATGAAAAATAAGGATACAATTAGTATAATATGAGGACTGAGTTCTTGGCTGGCCTTAGAGCAAGGAAATCATGTCTTCAAGTAATATTTTTCTTGCATTAATTTATTTTTTCAAACAGAAGAAGTTAAATAGATTATATTTGAAAATAATTAAGTTCTGAAGTAGAAGAAAAAAAAAGAAGAGGTACTACCTTTTCTTCTTTTTTCATGAACTAAAGAAATAGAGGAAGCATTTAGAAGTGGTTTATATTGATCATTTAAAACAAAAAGCCTTTTTTTGAGAGTCTAAGATAACTGGCAGTTTACAAATTTGGTTTTCAACAGCTTATCTCCCAGTGATTCTGCAGACTTTCCCATATGCTCAAATTTCATACCTGACTTTCCCCTATGCTTTAAGTATAATAGTAGTTCAGTATGCCTTCCTTCCAGTTCTTTTTCTATAAGCTCCCTAGGACTTATGTATTTAAATCAGAAATTCATAGAAGAGTCCATTTGGAACATCTAGCCTGGCCACAGGATTATTGGAAGCAAGTACATCAAGCTCTGAATCCATAAGATTTTGTACAGCTTCTAGAAAAATATCTAATCTTATTCTCAAGTCTTTCAGTAACGTGAATTACTGTATCAATTAATCTATTAACCATGTTGAAATCTTACTTCAAGGTCTTCCTGAGACAGCATTTCTCAGATTATAATCATAAGAAATAGTAAGCAGTGGTGCCACTTTCTGCAAAGAGGTTTAAAAGACTAGCTTACACCTTTCAAGTGTTTTTGACCCAATGGGAACCTCAGAGAAAAAATAACATCAGTATGGTGAAAGTTCTTTACACTCAATCATTTTTATTGATTTTTCATCTCCCTTCCAAAGGTTTTACAGAAATCGCCTTAGGAAAAAAAGGTGCTATCTGTATTACACCATTTTCGTAGTGTTTAAATCCTTTTATCCACCCCAAATTCATACTGATGTAAGAGATTTCCCCTAACTTCGTTTTCCTAGGTGAGTTTCAACCATTTCTTTTCCTGAAGACTGGAGCTTCTAAGATCCACAACTTCAATAAACACAATCAGTAAACATCAAGTGCTGTGCATGTAACACAGATATTTACCTCTTAAAATTACTTTCCAGACCATTTCCAGTAATTAATGCATCATGAAGTTTATAAATTTAATTGTCCTGGTTATTATTTTTTCTTTCTCTGATGTAATTTTTTTCTGTGGTTCTCAAGTAAGGAATACTTGTACAAGACAAGCGTATTGAGCTGGTGTATGGCTCGGGGCAATGCATTTACATTTTTTGATACTATAAATCCATATTTACATCAATTGAAGAAAGGTCAGCAGAGCTGCTTATGAAGTTTGAATTTCTGCAGTCAGTATTCATTCAAGACACAGCTAGAATTGTTATCTGTCTTCTGCATAACTCACTTCATCAACTTGGCTGGCTGCTAGTATTTTCAAAGACAAAAATTTTTAAGAGCAAGCTTTTTTTACCAGGAAACTTTTCTTTCTATTTTAAATCATTTTTTTTCTTCTGTTTATGCATTGCATTATTTACGAGGGTTTTTTTTTTTTCATTTTCCTATCATGCACCTAGTTTTCTAACTTTCCTCAGAGAACAGCTGTATTTTTAATAATCCTGACATCTGCAGAAGGAAATTCTTATCAAGGTGATGATCTGCCAAAAAATCTTAATTCCTGTAAGAATTAGCCCAGCAGTGTGCCTTCAGAAGTGGTGTGTAGTAAATGTTCCTAATGGTGCAATAGTTCCTGATAGAATTTCCCATACATTATTTCCACAGGAGATAAAAACATGGGAATAAGGTTTTCTTGTGTAGATTTTTCCTTGAACTACATTAAGTGTTTTATTTTCTCATGAATAGATACATCTCAGACATCATAAACGAAGACATTTTATGAGTAAAAAGAAGGCAATTGGGACACTAGGTTTACTCAAAAGCACTAATTTCTAGCAATATGTCGTGGTGCCCACTTAGAGTCGACGGACTCTGTCACCGGCTAGCCCAGACACAGCGACAGGCGTCGGCAAGGGTCAGACCGCGAGCAGCGCAGGCAGGGCTGACTCCTGTGGGTTCTTTTCCTGAGGGGCTCGTGTGAGCGATGGAAATTCGACAGGCAGTGGAACGAAAGGAGGAGACAAATTCCAGATGAACAGAGGGTTTATTACAAACACCTCCTCAGCCCAGGACTGTCCGGGGAGAGGAGAGTGCAGTGCGTTTTTGTCAGGGGCGAGTCGGGGGAGGGCAAAGGGAGTGGTCAGTCACTGCTGGCCAACCAGGGCAAGTTGCTAGGGGACCCAGGGGTAGGAGAACATAACGTGGACTAATCAGGAGAGAGTAGGAGGGGGTTTACAAAGGCGGGAAAAAATAACAGACACTTAACCGAATGTCACATAACAGGTGCAGGTGCAGACTGAAATCACGTGAGTGAGACAAAGGAATAATAATTAGGGGGGGTAGGGTACATAGAACCAGACGAGTACAAAAATATATAAAGTATAACCGATTAAATTAACACACTGCCACAGCAATAATTCAAATATCCTGCTTTCTTGATCACAGCTAAAGATGACTTAGAACTCTGCCTACTGCTATAAAGAGATGTCAATATGAATGACTTTGAACTAAACTAATTTTTTCTCAATAGAAACATTGCTGACTTGAGCTTATGAAAATCTTTTTCTTCGTAATGTCAGAAAGGTGGGTTTTTAAACTGCAGGAAGCCAAATAATAGAAAAGGCCTGCATTTCTTCATGGCTTCTGGTACCTATGGATGCAAGTAGAAATTGAGGGGTTTTTAACTTGCTGTAAATGAGCTGTGTTGTATCAGGATAATCAAAGTACACCAATTGTTTGGAAAAATGGTCTAATAAACTAAACATGTAACTTCTAATTATATAGGGTTTATCTCACAAAACATCAATTTCTTCAACAATAACAAATATTTAGTTTAACAACAACAAAAATTGTATTGCATTAAAATGGAGAAATACCATGTGTCTTATGCTTTAAAAAATAATTTAAAAATAATTTGTTATTGGGATGAGCTCATTTTTAATTTTGAGCTCTTCTGAAAGAATTTGGAACCTTGAAGTATTCAAAGAAAGATTTTTTTGTTTTGTTTTGCTAAAAACTGAAAGAATGTATAATTTATATATTTTGTTATATGGAGGTATGTTGTGTTTGATCATTTGACCTAATTTTTTGCATTATTTATTTTCTGGAAAAATCTTGTAAACTGAGGCTTCTTAATAAACATAGGGGCAGGATAAGGAAACTACTTAAATTTCCTTTAATGTAGTTTCATATATTGCCACTAGTCTATGGACTCAACTTAGTCTGACTCAAATGCCTTCTCATATTTTGTAAATATCATAGATTAAAACTTAATTTGATATTACAAGATCCATAAAGAAAAATCATCTTTTCAATGGCCCCTTCAATTTTGAATTATACTTCAAAGTAAAATTTTAAGGCAGTAAAGAGAAAAAAAAAATGTACCTATAGGCCCTTACTTAGTATCTAATTGCACAGAAGAGACAGACCTATAAATTAATTGGACAGAGTTAAAAAATTTTTGCCATTTTCATAGTATTAAATCATTGTAAATCAAGAACAATACCATATTTTAAATGATTCATTTTTCAATGTAAAAATACAAGAACCATTTTTTGTATGATATCTTTCTGCCTATCTAGAAAGGGGGTTTGTGGGTTAAAACATACTGAAACATGCTTTGAATTACCCTATATTTCTTTAAAAATACTTGTGATAGCTCCACTAGGTTTTCACTTTCAGTTTTACAGCTGCTCTGAGTCTTAACACTGAGATCTATTATAAGAGAACAGAATATCCAAATAGGAAATTTTATGCATAACAATGTCACAGACAAGATTTCACATCTGAACTCAACACAGTAATGACTTCTCTGAAAAAGGAATACTCAAAAAAATCCCAATACAGTTTAAGGTTTCCAGCCTTTTTAACAATACCTGCTTCTGTTGATGGGCTTTCTGATCATCAGAAAATAAAAGCAAATAAATGAGAAGCCTTTCTTATGCAATTTCTCTACTTGAGAGTAAATGGATTTTAGATGGAACCCTAGTCTTTTTGCATAATTAGTGCTCCACAGCCTGTCTCTTTCTAGCACCCACTCAAAGTTAAAGTATTTTCATATTAAGTTGAAGAATATGCCTGAAAGCCAGATGATAGCTCCTGCTAAACAAACTTGAGAAGGCAGTAATAATCACAAAGAAAAAACAGGAATGATATCCCATTAGGGTTTAATGAATACTAGGAGTCCAACAGAAGTAAACAAATTCAGTATTTTTTATCCCTTAGACCATATGAGGATTAAACTCTGTGCCTTCTAATTACTGGATGTAACTCCTGTCCCACAGACAGCTATTTAAATAGCCATTTCAGTCAGTAAGGAACACCTGCATGACCAGATACTGCAGACTTATGAAGGAATTATTATTTTCTTGTTCCAGGTTCCTCTGCTTGGCAAAAAACATCATATAAAAATAGAGTGTGAGGGAAGAATACAAATATATTAGTAATTCTTCATACCTGGAAGTGGAACTCTATTTCAATAAATATCTTCAAGAATTTTTTTAGCATCTGAACTACTTCACCTGAAAATATTTCACTTCACTTTTCCCTGAAACACTTCTGCTTTCTTCATTTCAATGTCTCCAAAAATCTTTTGTTGCCAAAAAATTTTCACCTGTTGAGTTGTAGATAGAAATTTTGCAGATATAACCTGACATGTATTCACCAGTGAATTTTAAAATTAGAAACATGGTACAACTTCAGTACACTCGGGAAGTGAAAGAGAGTAAGTGAAGCCTGGGTAGCACAACAATAATGTCAGAAGCCTTGAATCTGCTGAAGAGGCCACTGGTAGTATGTTCACACTGGTATGCTCATTGAGAAGGGGAACCATCCCTCTTCCATATCAGCAACACAAAGTGAATTAGATGAAATCACTTTAAATTAAATTTGCTTATTCAAATAGCTAATCAAATTAAAGATGATGGATGCATAGGCAAGTGTCACCAGATGTTTATCTCAGACGAAAGGGCAAACTGTCTCAATGAGTTGAGTTTATGCAAAGGCTTTAGGGAGCACCCAAAGCAGGCCACAAGGATGGCAAAGGGCCTTGAGGGGAAGTTGTGAGGAGTGGCTGAGGTCACTTGGTCTGTTCAGCCTGGAGGAGACCGAGGGGAGACCTCACTGCAGTCTGCAACTTCCTCGTGAGGGGAAGAAGAGGGTGCTGCTCTCCTGTGACAAGAAACAGGACTTGAGGAAACACATGGAGCTGAGTCATGGGTGGTTTATGTTGGGTATGAGGAAAAAGAGTTTTCACCCAGAAGTTGGTTAGGCCCTGCCCTGGAACAGCTCCCCAGGGATGAGGTCACAGCACCAAGCCTGACAGAGTTCAAGAAGCATTTAGAAAATACTCTCAGGCACATTGGGGTGTCCTGTGTTGGGCCAGCAACTGAACTTGGTGATACTGATGGGTCTCTTCCAAATCATATTCTATGATCTATGATTTATCATGTTTAGAAGTGAAATATGAGGATCAGTCATCCTCATTATTCACTGAGAAGATGTGATCAAAAAGGATGCCTCTCAACTTAATGATATCTACAGAAAAGTCAGTGGGAAAACATCTGGCATATCCATGCAACAGAAGATATTTTTTGTTACACTAGGCAAGTCCAAACCACCATCCTAGCTAGGATCAGTGTCTAGCAATGAAAGCCGGCACTGTTTCATTGGCGTTTTACCAACTACTGTTAGTCTGACCATCCTTTCAAACTGTGACTAACAGTCATAACTTGTTGATGTGGCATCAGGAAATCAGCATCCCATTGGGACAAATTATATTTACTTCTGTTTCCTAGTGATCTGCTGAAGGAGCAGGTCCTGTGTTGTTGTTTAAATTTATGGGGGGCTCCCGGGGGTGGTCCCCCGGGAGACCCCCAGGTCCTTGTGGGTCGTGGTGTTCCCGTGCTGGCAGGCAAAGAGACTTCAGACGCCGGTGGGGTGCTGATGAGGTGAGGGTTTATTCACTGAGGGAGAGGGGAAGGGAAGGGGGGAAGGGAGGAGGGGGAAAGGGAGCGACCAGAGGCCTCCAGGGGGAGAGGGGCAAGAGGGGCAGAGCCTTCTGCCTTAGCATTCTTATCAAAGAGGTTCAAAGGGGCGCGGTAACATTCTCCAGCCAATGAGGTTACAGATACAGGACACTGCAGGGAGGGTACAGACTTGGGATAAACCATACATTTTCCAGGGGTGAGCTAGAGCAAACCATTTCCCTAAAATGCAATCCCACAAGTCACCCTTTTTTTCTTTAAAATGTGAGAAGAGAAATATGATATATGACAATTAACAATTTAAAAATGAAACAGTAATTACACAGTTTTGAAGCATGAAACCAAATACAATTGCAGTAAGGATTATGTTATACTGTGAACAGTTTATCTGACCTTGTAATTGCAGTTAACGGGTTATGTGGGTTTATATTGCAAGATTTGAAACAAATTCACAAATTTGTTTGAGCCTTTTCAGCGTGACTGGCCTAATAGTGTCTAGCCTTTTCCAATTGGCTTTTCAGACCCCCACAGCCTCCAGTTTAGGCTGAGGTGCTGACCTCTGCTCCCACTCTAGGGACAGGAAAACACGTGGAGTTCCCCAGGCTCCACACACGGCCTCAGATTCTCACCCACGGATCTGAGCCAAATCACTCCTTTCACTTTCCAACTGGTTCAACCGAAAGGACCTACACTCTGCATGCAATTGTTTACATTCGTCCATATGTACCCATCGGGGATTTTTTCGTCCATACTTGCACCAGAAGTGTCAGAGACCTAACAAAAGACCCCCAGTTTTAGGTCATCAAAAGAAAAACAAAAGAAAAAAACTAGAAAAACTGTCAAATACTTTCTCAGACATCAATTTAGGTTATCAATCACCCTCAGAACTAACTGAGGACAGTATAAACCCAAAAAGCATTACTGATTCAGTAGTCTACCACTGAATCGCGCCTTACAAGAAGACAATCCAAAAACTGCTTCCCATGGATCCACACTTGTGACCTGAAAAGGCCTCTGCTTTCTAAAATAGAAAACAGGGGAATCTGCAATATGAACACACACAAAAGCTAGAAAGGCATAATTGTAAAAACTACTTCATGGGGATGGGAAGGAAATGGAGGGGTTTGGGACACCCTGCTGTTTGGCCAGAACAGCAAGGGACAGGGGCAGAAAAACAGGGAAAGGGAATCAAAGTAGCATTAAAAATTATACAAGGCTGTAAAACTGGTATTACAAATTCACTTTAGCTTTGGGGTTTGGTTTCTTAGCGTTTACCTTGTGGGACTTGGAAAGTGGAAGATGGGACTGAGGGCACGTGGCCATGGTGGCCATGCGGTCACAGCACACATGGCACTAGCCATGCCGTGCCGGGTTTAGCAGGAAGGGGTTAACTCTCGGGGGTTTGTTAAGGGAAATAGGGTTAGGGAGAAGGAGCAGCAAGGGGAGGAGGGGGTAAGGGTAAGGAAGGAGGTTACACAATTTACAAAACCGAGTTTTGGAAGGTGCGAGGCTTGGGCACAACTGAAGACTGCTTTTTCCTTCTCTGATGGCCGTCTGGCTGAGTTCCTTTCGCTGCTGTCCGGGGGCGTTGGCTGCTCGGGCTCGCTCGACGGTGTGCGGGGCTCTTCTTGCCGCTGCTGCCGGGCGGGGGGAGGGGAGCCTGTTCTCCGCACGGCTTCTCCCGGTGCTGGGGCCTGCGCGCGCTGCGGCGCGGCCGGGGCCACGTGTCTGCTCGCGCCGGGACTGCCCCGCGCCACGGTCCCGCTGGGCCGGGGCCGCTCCGCTGCCGGGGCCGCGCCGTAACCCCGCCACGACGGCACCCGGGCCCGTGCCAGGCCGGGGCTGCGCTGCCGCTTTGCCACCCGCGCCGCGGCCGCTGCGGGCCGGAGGGTCCCGCGCCGCGGCTGCGCAGCCCGCGCCGCTGAGCCGAGGCGGGCCGGGGCCGCGCTGCAGCCATGCGCTGCAGCAGCGGTCCCGCCGCGCCAGGGCTCACGCCGGAGCCTCGCCATGGCGGAGCCGCGCCGCCCACACCGCGCCGCCCGGCGGGGCTGCACAGCCCGCTCAGCGCCGAGGCGGGCCGGGGCCCCAAGGGGCCGGGACCCGGGCCCGCGCCGGGCTGGTCGGCGGTGGTGGGACGGCCGCGTGGTGGCTCACGAGGTCTCTGCGCGGTGGGGGAGGGGCCGCCCCGGGCCACGATGGCCCAGAACGGCCGCTCCACCGGAGACGGCACCGAAACGGAGTTACCATGGTCCATCTTGTCTCAGGGTCATTGGTGCTGTTGCCTGACGTTGGTGCGTCATCTGTTGTAGTTTAAATTTATGGGGGGCTCCCGGGGGTGGTCCCCCGGGAGACCCCCAGGTCCTTGTGGGTCGTGGTGTTCCCATGCTGGCAGGCAAAGAGACTTCAGACGCCGGTGGGGTGCTGATGAGGTGAGGGTTTATTCACTGAGGGAGAGGGGAAGGGAAGGGGGAAGGGAGGAGGGGGAAAGGGAGCGACCGGAGGCCTCCAGGGGGAGAGGGGCAAGAGGGCGAGACCCCTTGCCTTAGCATTCTTATCACAGAGGTTCAAAGGGGCGCGGTAACATTCTCCAGCCAATGAGGTTACAGATACACGATACTGCAGGGAGGATACAGACTTGGGATAAACCATACATTTTCCAGGGCTGTGCTAGAGCAAACCATTTCCATAAAATGCAATCCCGCAGTCCTGGATTCCTGAGTGCCTTTCTCACAGCATCAAAAGCAGAAAGCTGAAGAATCTATTTTCAGTTGCCTGACCTTTGGAGGAAAGTGGCCAGAAAAATGTGTTTAAATTTCCCAGACAGGGGAGGAGTGACAAGATTGGTAAGAGTGTTAGAAGTCTCAGTTCTGCAAATGTGAGGAAATCGTCTGGTTTGCATTATGGTGACCACTACATAGAAAGAACTCCAATTTTTGTTGACTTTTTTCCCCCTGGAAAAATTGTTGCTTTCTGCTGAGAAACTGTGGAGAAATAAATGAAAGCTGAGTAGGAGGCGATGTGTGTGTGAGAAGGGCTGGCGCCATGAGCTTTTCCACAGTGGAGGCCTAATCAAAGGGAGATTTGGTGCACAGCTGATCTGAAATCATGTCAGAGTCTGATGCCAGGCTTTGAAGGTCACATTTTATATTATTTATATATTAATTTATATGTTAAATTAGTGACTTCTTTCTTAGTCTGTGAAGGGAACATAGTTTAGTCCTACACATGGATGCTGCTGATACACCCTCTAAACATTTGGGACATTTATATTCAAGAGATATTTGCTTGAGGCTGTCACAGGAAAGCCCTAATATTAGTTGAGCATTTGGGGCTGACCTCACAAACATTTTCTAGAGCCTTTTTCTTCCCCTTTTCACTAACAATATCAGGTGAAGCAAGGTCAAGGAGACTGTCAAAACGCTGCAGCACAGTGAACCTCTTACAATGGTGGCCATTATATTAATTGCTGTGAACAAGTTGAAAAGCATAAACATAACAAAGGCTGGTCTATGAAAGAATTCATATTAGGATAGCCTGAGAGCTTCTTTCTCTATATAGTGTAAATTTGTGTCTCTATGAAAAAAAGAAAAAGGTAGCTTAGATGAACTCTACAGTAGGTCTCCTTCTCAAGCTTCAAGTTCACAATGTTTGCTAGACTTTTTTTTAAAATCTCCTTCTGAACAGGTGATTTTTGTCTTGACCAAGGCTACTTAGAGCCTGCTCTTGATCTGCCTCACATTTTCTGTGATGACCCTCATTTCATTCTTGTTCTGTTAGTTGCTCACATCCCAGTAAGCTGATGCCTACTGCAGTTTCCAAGTCAAAAACATCAGCATTACTGTGAAATATTCACTCATTCCAAAAAAAAAGTATTTGCTTCTGAAATTATTTTTTCTTTTTTCCTTTTATATCTGTCTTTCTTTGATGTTGGTGGCCAAAACCTTTCTGGTGTCTGTAATTAACATGACTCATTTATAGTACTCTTCTTGCTTCCTTGGGAGCCACATTTGGACAGACTTTAAGCAGACCTCAGTTTTTAAGGATAGCCTTTAGCTTTTAATATTTTCTTTGAAATGCTGTAAAAGCCAAGTTTAGTCAAGTGGCCTGATGGAGCAATATTTAATAGTGACCCCTTCCTATGTGTTTTCCTGTAATGATAGTCATTAAACTTTTGAGGTAAGTACTAAAGTTGTCACTAAACTAATACAACATTTCTCTGTGGGAAGTCTCTAGGAGATTTCTTTTAAGCTCAATATTTTTAGACTTCCAAGTACACTGTATTAGGCATCTGAGCAGTAGAGATCTGTTAATTGAAGGTCTCATGCCTCTGAATAATGACAATTCATGAGAAGCTCAACATTTCAGCAGTAAGGATTTATTACCCATTATTTACACTTGTTAATAGAAAGCTAATTCAGATCAGAAGATTCAATGACACTGAAAACCATCTAAAAATGTGATACCATGAAAAAAATTTGGGTGAGTTTTTAGATAGCACGAATTCATTGAATGTGAAATTTAAGCATTGACATAATAACATAAAACTTGGCAAATTAAACTGAACACTTGCACATAAATGTGTGGCTCATCTGTTTTCATATAACGAAATTCTATGCAGTGATTTATCTGCAAATGTCCCCACAAAAATGCAGCTCCAGTTGTAAGTCCTACTTTTGGTCTTAGCTAAAATGCCATATTAGGTGGAGAACAGAAGGAAGTATTTTGTTTTAGATCATTTGTGCAGCTGCCTTTGTAGCGAGCAGACTTATGTCTGCAAAAAGTAACCTCTGTATGTGGTTTATGACAACTTCCTTTGGGATGAAGCCTCAGTCTGACCTCTCAAGGGCCAGGTTCTGGCATGTTTATTATCACTGAGTACTGTGTATCCTGTCCCCAACAGTGAGCTCAGAGGATGCTGATGACTATGAC